>NC_060247.1:133076781-133383421 GCF_921293095.1 Ischnura elegans | reverse complement strand
GATTATTATTACCTTATCAAACGAAGGAAACTTTCCGACTTTAGCCACTTTTAATAGGTGATTATTAAGACATGTTTCTCTGAGCTCTGTGCCTCACGCATGCATTGGTAATCTCAGACGATGTAAAACTCCTATCTACTCGTATAGAATATAGGTCCCTGTGACGTCACGTGGATTGGCATGGCATGGGCGCCAATCTGGCCTTTTTCAAATGAGGTTAAAATTGACCCTTGCCATTCGTCTAAACCGGTATTTCTAAAACCAAATAATTTGTATATTATGAATACACTAATGGTGGGTAACAAATCACAATCAATGCCTTTTGTTTTCTTTGATGAAGGAACTACCCTATTGGGACAGAATAAGTGACAGAATATTGAAAAATGTTTAATAGTATAGGAAATATTTCACCTTGAGATCCAAAATGCCCTGAATTTAGCATTTCAATGATATAAAAGCTCTTCCAAAAATTGATGAATGCAAAAAATAACAATTTTGCAGCTGTGTCACAATGTGACCCACCCATTCATACTTGGATTAGCCATGCATCCAGAGCAGGATAGGATGGCTGCTTTACTTTGTAGATTTCAAATCGTTTGTATAAGAGGTATCAGATTTTTATTTTGTTTGTGAATTTTTGGATTCAGTAATATTGGAATTGGAGTAATATTGGAATCAGCTAACATTTTTATATTCGTAAAAAAATTATTGTATCCATTATCATATGATTCAATGAATTAATGATTTGTCTTACTTCCTTGCTTCACCCCAAAAATGTGAATGTGTGAAATAATTAATGGAATGAGAGCATAAATATTTTCATGCTTTCAATTCTTATACTAGCAATTAAATGTGTTAATTTTATTCCAAAAAATGCAAAGCAAGGAAAATATTTTTAAAGCTTACATATCTGAGAACCAAATATAACAACCCACCCATAAGACCATAATATATGATATAGGTACATTCAATATTTCATGTAGGTACTGCATTCAATATTTCATGCATTTAGATAACTGGGTGTGCTTAATGTGAGAAAATACTGGGGTATGCACAAGAGGATAACTTTCTTAAATAATTATACCTGATGACTTTTCATTTAGGGGTAATGTCTTACCTGGTGAATAGCTTGGCTCCCTTCAGGAGCATCCTTGATGCCGAGAGGTATTCTTTCGCTTGGTCCGGCTCCTCGCACGCCACGCGGTACATGCAATCGAATCCCTCCCCACTCCCCCCTGTGTCGCCCATCAGGTAAGTGAGGATCAGCAGGATCTCGCCCTCGCTTATGCCTCGTCCCACGTGCACACCAAACGACTTCACAAAGTCCTCGTCCGCGCTGCGCCTCCACGCACCATAGGAGAACAATGCAGCCCCAAGCAGTAATGCCTTCAACACCAGCAGAATGACGAGATTCGTCACGCTGAGGCTCAGAACCTAAGTAAAAATCAAAATTATTTTTTCAACACATTAAAATGCACTCAAGTAAGGAAGCAATTGATCAGGTCTTACATTTGGAGTACATATGCTCCTTTATGATAGGGATACATGGACGGTGAAAGAACAGAGGAATTGAGGCTCTTAAAATGTGGGGTTACAGAAGGATGATGAGGATCAAAAGATGGATCATGTGGGTGATGTATAGAACTTTTAAGAAGAGAGGAAGGGAAGAGAAGCCTTTTAAAAATCTTCGACAGAAGATCGGGATGACTAAATTGGCCACATCAGGAGACGGGATGGTCTGATAAAAATAATCGTTGAAGGACAGATAAGGTGGAAAGGAGGAACAGCAGACGAAGGCTTTGGATAATATATGTGGAACAGGTAGTGAGGGATGTAAAACAGGAAGCAGGTGTGAGAAGACTAACTGAAAGAAGAATTATTCAAATAGCTTCAGCACACCAATCTTTGGATTGCTCAGTGATGATGACGATATTTTCATCATTGATGCTAAATTTTAATATCAGAAACATTATTTGCTCTGACCTTGTCTTGTATTCATCAGTAATAATTAAAAATGGGTGTTGATCTATAAATAGAGATTGATTTTTTTGCCCTAGTTTAGATATAAATACATACAAGTTCAGAGAGAATTTGGGATAAATAGATGATGTTTCTTAGACTGGACTATTATACTATAGAAGTACATATACGTCATGGATGCCGGTAGAAAAACTGTCAGGTGGTTGAATTCACTGCCTCCCCTTGGGGATCGTGCTGCCAGATGTGGCCATGCAGCTTCTTTAAAAAGAGAATGATCACAGGCTTTCCCAGCATATAGAATTGTGGAAGGTTAGACAGGAATTCCACCGGGTCAGGTTCTCCAACTTCATATCGGCCGACGTTTAGATGTGGTAGTTGACCATAATGCCCTGATAACAATGGACGATTCTTGCATCAAAATGTCGGCCGAGGTGGAGTTGGAGAACCTGACCAGGTGGAATTCCCGAGTAACCTTCCAGGAGTAAAAAGAGAAACTTGTTTATAAAGGACTTCTTATTCCTATTCTTTTTATTAATTGATGGTTTCATTTTCTAAATACACTGTTCCTATTCATATGACAAAAGTAGTTGGTACCATCATTTTCCAAAATTTCTCATGAGCCAAGGGGTTGCAAGTGCACAGGGGTGCCGACTTACAAAAAATATTGGGGGGATCTTGCAGTGAGAAATTTTATAAGTAATGAGTTTTAAGTTTTTAAGCATTTTAGAAGAGTCATATTATCAACATTAGAACCCTGATAACTCGAATCTCGATATCTGGACACTCCGAGGAAAATTGACAAGCCTGGCACATTTTTTCATCACACCCATAACAAAATTTTTGAGGGGGCTCGGGCCCCCTCCGGCCCCATGGAATCGGTGCCACTGCAAGTGCACCCCCTTGCACCTCCCTCCCAAATCCCATAATTATATGCATTGCCTGTGGGGCAGAGAGCCTAGCTTCAGAGCAAATGGTCCTGGGTTCACGATGTGGATTACATTGGGGATTATATGGGTCTTCTATCTTCCCTACCCATCAGAGTGTCTTGCTCCATAGCCAAACGGTGGACCACTTTTAGTAGATGTCGCTGTTGAAGGGATGACTGACCTGTGAGTTCCCCGTGGTGCGTGCGATCAGCTCCCTAGCGATGTCAATCATCACCGATCTGTGGGTGGCCCTGGGCAGCTTCTCCCTTTCGTCCGGCACTTCCGCTATAGCGTTTGTCTCCATCGTGTCCTCCTCTGCCTCTGCTGCAGGTGTTGGATTGGCTCCCACGGCTCCGAGGGCCAGCGCAGCACAGATTAACACTCCGAGGGTCCACAGGGCTCTCTTGCACGCCATTGCTACTTGGAAGGGGAAAGATTTTCAGGTCGATTAATACACTCACGCAGTACTCCGTAAGCCGTCTCAATAGGGGTGCCGAAGGGGTCTTAGGACACCAGCTGTTTTCAAAAAACTTTGCGTTCTTACTGATTGTGAGTTATACTTAGCATAAATGAAAATCCTTTATCGTTCTGGATTTAAAAAAAACTAATTTCTACTCCTTCAGCAAACATATATTGCTGCTAATTCTGGTGCAGAGGTCATTCATGCATATAATGAATGAAAGGTGGCCACTTACGCTCTCCTGTGGGATTACAGATGTCACTTCAATTACATAAGAGCTAATTTCGTCAAGAAAATAGTTTTTAACAGTTAAATACCACAGCAGAGTACAGAGAGAAGGCAAATTGGATGGAAAATAGGGTGAAAGGGGTAGAAAAATCCTTGCTGCTGAATAAGGATATGAGGAAAATATACAACTCCATGAGAGCAGACGAACAAAATTTCTTGACTTCAAGCATTTTTTCTTTCCATATTAAGAGAAATTAATTATCAACTGCTTCACATGAATTCCGTGCATATATTTCACACTGAATATGACAGTTAAAATATTTTTCCTACTGAATAATGTTTTCTGAGGAGCTACATTAGATTCCATATATTTATTTCTAACTAGTAGGCCAGCCGGCGTTGCTGGGGAAGGATAGTTAACAAAGAAGTGGGAAATTTAGAACTTGGAATTCATGGTCGCATAGCAGGATTTTTATATTTTCTCTTTGATCGTGTAAAGAGGTATGCCTACGCGGTAGGATGTAAAAGCGCAGAAGTTGTATGACGTGACGTAACATACGGTAAAGAGAAAACGACGCAAAGGACGCGTTGGACGCAACCAGAAGTAGCACTATAGGGCTTGAGAGCATGAGATGCATCTGCGTACTACCTTTGGTCGTAATTCTTGTTACCGTATAGGAACGAATAGCGGAGAGACTCAAAGAGAGCCTCTTTTATATGTATAGATAGATGTATGTTTTAAGCAATATTCTATATTATATCTGCTGTAAAGATACCTTTTTCTCAACTTATACGCAACCAAACTCTACAAAAGAGGTACCTAAATACACAGAATTTATCAGAGAACATACGACGGCATATCTTACTTCCTAAATATTGCTATTGTTTCCTAAAATTGGTTTTTAAATAATTTAAAAAAAACAAAAAAAACGGTAAATATTCCTGACGTTCACGGCGCACAAACTGATACATTTGTTCATTTGCAACAATATCTCGCATTCTTTAAATAACTTTTATCAAAACGCGGCTGATTCCACATTCAAGTCTCCTGTTGATACGTAAGTATGAGTCATCATGTGCGTTTAACAGAGGATAATGTAATTACTTCCAATGTTGTGTTTAAAGAGGTCCTCTGACCTCAATTTGTACATGAACATTCCAATTAAATTTGTACATAAGACCCTGCCTGTTTTTCTACATTTTAAAATTAGAAACGCGCCTATCCCTCTGTGGACCTGCATTGAAAAGAGCGGGGAAAGCCCGCTGGGAGCGGGCGCATCACGCTCGTAATCACTTAATATAAAAAATAAAAATTTATTGACATCATGATAGAGAATTATTTTCACGATAGAATTTAAGTCACTCGGAAAAAATGGAAACTATTGAAAAAAAAACCTCTCTTCGTTGTTCTTGCCATCATGAACTTAAAAAAATAGCTTAATGAATATACCAAATTCTTCTTATGGAAAGGGTGGCATTCATGCTATACCATGCGGGTGCATACATACATAGATTATAAACACAGCGTTTAAATAATTCCCGATCTATTAATACGTCTGCCCCTTGAAAAGCATTATATTATTGTGGTTTCATACGACTTATCCTAGATGACGCTGATCCTAATATCACTAACTACATAACTTTCGACTTTATGTTGGAAGCGCTCTTTTCCATCACCTCGCTAAGGAAGGCCACTTTGAGTGCCGAAATACGTATTTCGACCTGTTCCTCCCCCTCTTCTGACCATCCACTGCGCACTTCATTATACATAAAATTTCTCATGGCGTGTTGAACCCATCTGTGTATGAATGAATCTCTGTGTGACTGTTTTCCGAGTGCTTGTGCGCAGTAAAGGGGAGAGGGACAAAGTCTAGATATAGGGGGGGAGGGGCTATAGTCCTCCCCCCCAATTGGGTCGAAACATACACTAGATAAAACTCAAAATTTTTGGAGGTTACCACTTAGCACAAAAATATTTTGCTATACATTCCAGTAAATTTACCTACAATTACTAATTGAATGAGAAATTAGTTGTATATACTTAGGGAATATGCATTTTTGTATTTTTTTATCTAAGAATTAGTCTAAAACAGCTGTTTCTGAGACTCGAAAATCCCAAATTAAAAAAATTCACGAACCCTTCTTCGACTGGGAGAAATTCCCCAGGCTCCCCCTCCCCCCTTATTAAGGTCCAAACCTAGTTCCACCACTGCTTCTGTGTGCGCATCTACCAACAACTACGCATCTTTTATTAAGTTACTTTGTTAACTTATAATTTTATTTGTTGATTGAAAATGGAACTTATATTTCTTTCTATGTAACTTTTCTGCATGTAATTTCATGAGCAACTTGACAATGTATTTAACTGCATATATTTCATGTTTGACGAGGGGTTAGATGGAAGATGGGACTTTCTAGTCCCAATCTCGCCCAATAAAGACGTTTATTATTATATTTATTATCCTTGGTAGGGTCTCTCCACCCCTGCGAGGAATCCCGGGTTGTCAGCCAGGAAGCCTTAGTTTGGGTCCCTTCAGCCCCCACAACGGATCTTGCTTTGGTTGTATGTATGCGAAATTTTTGTGTGTTATGTGTGTGCGTATGTAAGTGAGTTTGGATATTCGAACTGAGAGGTTTGGTGAAACTCACCCCTTCCCGCACGCCAACAAAGAGATTCATTGTTGCGAGGTGGACGAGCGAGGGGAGGAATTAAGGCATGGCCATTTGAGTTTTTCATTCCATATTGCACTAACTCACGCATAGGCGGATAAAGGGGAGGGACACGGGGGCACATGGCCCCCCCCACGCTTAAGAAATAGACAAGATTTTTAATGTGGTTATCATTACAATCGTTTCGTTTTGTGCATCAAGGAGCCTCAATAATTTAATTCCATATTCGTAACTTTCATATTAAAATAAAGAGTATTTCGTACCGCACTTGTAGTTTGTTGTTATTTATCTCAAATATGAGACGACCGTTTGCCTGTCCGACCCTTGTGCCCCCTCCCCCAGAAAAAAAATCTTGATCCGCCCTTGAACCCACATGTAAATATGAAAAGACACCTCCATTACCCATCATTGAAAACTGTTCTCGGAGGTCATCGGGACTTAAGAGCGCTGCAGTCGCCTCTTTTCA
Organism: Ischnura elegans; assembly: GCF_921293095.1. Taxonomy (NCBI): domain Eukaryota; kingdom Metazoa; phylum Arthropoda; class Insecta; order Odonata; family Coenagrionidae; genus Ischnura; species Ischnura elegans. The sequence goes on along the minus strand of NC_060247.1, from coordinate 133,376,691 downwards.
AATGGAAAAATACGCCAGGCAAACAAAAGGACGGCTGCTGTACTCTGAAAAACAGTTTCTCACGCCAATAACGCGCTCCTTTCCGCCCTTAAAGTCCCTAAACGGTGTCACGTTTTTTCACGGTGCATTCACGGAACGAAACGAGCTCACCATAAATCACTGGTTGAGCGGTTCCCGTGCATACGTCCACCCTCTATCCTATTTTCCATTTCGACATTCCTTCTCACGGCGCGGCACCCCTGACAAACGCCTTCCCTGGGAGTAATTATGCTCTCAGCCGCGCAACGAGGACATTGATGGCTCTTCACGCCATTGTATGGTTGTACTCAATGCGCTTGTTCACCAAATATTTTATGATCGACTGAGATATATACATGCATAGTTAAATCTGAGGTTTCCACGGCGTTTCTCCTCATTAGTAACGCCAGCAGGTTGGCTGGAGAAACTGTAGTCACCTTCAGAAAACAATATGCGGAGGAACGCCCAAAAGCGTTACTAATACCAACATAGTATTGCAATCTTAAAATCCTGCAGCCCTCCGTTTCTCCGTATCCATCCCATGCCAGCTCATTTACTTCCCTGATACTTTTCTTCTCCATATTCCTCTCGACCTGTCCTGGTTAATTGCTCCTTGGTCTTCCTCTAGGGACTTTTCCGTCAATTTTTTCCTCCGATTATGTTTCCCACGTAATGTCTCGTTACGTGGCTAATCTACAGTGTTCTTCTTTGGCGTACACTGATCCATTGTGTCATTTCTTCCCCTATTCTTCTCCATACTTCCTCATTTCTCGACCGATCCGTCCATTTAATCTTCGGCATCAGCTCTCGAAGGACTCATGATTCTTTTCTCATCACTTTTTTCAATGGTCCAAACTTCTGAACCATAGAATGTCATCGATTGCGATAGAGTAAAAAAAAACTCACTCAGTGATTTAACACAAATGTTGGTTTGGATAGGTAAGGGTACAGTACACCACAGACTTAGCGAGAGGCATGTGAAATTGCACACATTCAGGAAAGAGGGGCCAGTTCCTTTCCTTGAGCCACCTAGCAATGCAAGAATTTCATTGGAGGTGTCCGAAAGCTACTACCGGGATTTGAACCTCAGAGCGATGGACCTGCAGCCAAGGACTCTTCCCACTTCGTTACCCCAAAACAATAGTACATGAACCCCTATTTTCCATTACCTCGATCCTTTGCCTACCTTCGATCTATTCACGGCGGATAATCGGCGGCTTAACCCTTTCGCAGATAAGTTGATGACGTCATTTACGACTTCCGACTGGCGCGCAGTGGTTCCTAGACCCTCTTTTCATGGACAAAAGTGGAATTTTTCGTTTATAAATTAAACCAGTGACCCTAATACCAATGCGTAGCCAATATATCAAAGTACTATTAACTGATGTGCTTATTTTTAAATATCTGTTTATAACAATGCTCTGACAGCTGAAAGTGCGGAAAATAAAAATGGACGAAATTTTACATTTTGTGAGACTCATAACAGGATGATTTTTTTATGACTAAACATAGACAGTCGTCTAATAAATGGGTGTCTTTGTGCCAATAGAAGTCTAATCCGTTTCTAGGAGTTGTTTTGGTAATTATTTCGTAACAATTGTTACCCTAGATACGTCATTTTAAGACACTGTCATTTACAATGAGGAAAATTATTTTAAGTAGAGCCAGAAAAAATCCTGTGCAGAACATGTTGCTCGGATCAAATGGAAAATGCTAGTCATTACTTCCTTTTGCAAATGGTAAAAAGTTTAGCTGCGCCTACCTGCGCCCCTAAGTGTTCAGTGATAAAATAAAATGGCTGCTCTTCAAACTGGGCTAAATAGCAAACTCTCATTTCAACTACCATTCGATTTTACTTGGAGGAATGAGATAGTAGACTTATTAAATTGTACCAAGAAGCTAAAAAATATAACAAAGAAGTTAATGAGACTTATAAGTTACCACCATTGTTGTTTAAAACTGTTTATTAGCGACCAGACTATTAATGACAACGTCCACCGACCAATTTCATCTGATTCAGGTGCATTGTAGGGGAAGTTTGTTATAATGAAAACAAAAATCGCTCTATTCACAAGTTTGAACTACAATACGACGTGTTTAAACAAGAGAATCATTATTCGGTACCATACTTTGAAAAAAGAGACATCACATTTCGCTAACACCAGTGTGCCGCGCGCATCCGTTTGTGTTTAGTCTTTCATTATTAGTGCTTGGAAAACTGAAAGCACACTGCTTGACGCCACAGAGTAATATCTCTTACTCTAAGATATCGTCGACAAGCTGCTCTTCTTAAGGCCTTTGTAAGTCCTTGTCGTTTTGTGATAAGTATGAGCTTGAAACGCAGGGAGCTATCTGAAGTTGTACTAGATCTGGTCAAGCTGTGATGAAAAGAAAAAAACCAACTTTTTGATTATCTAATGTGTTTGCTAGTGAACCAACTAAGACAAGGCAGTGGTACGTCTAATGATAGGAACTGTGCCCGTCATATTTTTTGAAAATCCATAACATCCAGCATACCTGAAAACGATGCGGATCTGATTTTTCGTCTCCCCGCTTTTTTGAGGGCTCTCTCTTGTCCCTATGAAATAAACGTAAAATCGCTCAGAAAGTATACTTTGGCAGTGCCCGATAGTTTTTGCTCCCCATATATTTGGTATAAAAACCTGCGACCATTAAAAAATGCTCATTCACGGATCGCGCATTATCAAAGTTTAAATGAACCCCTCCCGATCGGACAATTTTCTGAAGAACTACTTGAGGCTCGACACAAAGACTGTAGACGATATAGAGAATGGAACACACGAAAAATATTCGGAAAAGAATGCAATGACTTATTGCATATGCTTCCTTTATCATCCGATCCGTTAGTATCCAGCTGACATGAAACGCCTAGAAGAAAAACTGGGAGCATACCTAAGGAGGTGGTTATGATACTACAGCCCCCTGAAGATGATTCGGAGGTGTTTGAAATACAAAATAAAATAAATAATAAGATTATGACAAAGAAATAATTAAGGTTAACCTAATAATAAAAATATTAATAACATTAATTTGTACTCATTAATTACTTATTTGTAAATTTATACTTTTATTAATTACCTAAAGATTTTAATGATTTCAAAATGAAAATGTTTGCCCTGTATAAACTGTTAAATCAATTTATGATGATGATATAAAGTGAGCTAAAGTATTTATTATCTTTGATTAAAATTGAGCATTTCAAATATAAAAATCATGAAATCCAATGGAACTCTTTTATAAAATATTAATGCCACAAACCCCGTTTCACAAATTTACCTCCAAGTAGATATTGCAGACAGGCGAGCAAATGATCTGGGCTACGAAGGATGCTTTCCCATGTGTAACACTTTTCCATAATTTATTCTGAATTAAAACATGCATAATTTTAAAAATATGCTTAAAATCAACTGGTGTAGGATTCGAAACTGATAAACTTGAATTTCTTACAATAATAAACCCTCTATAAACAATCAAACATGTAATTTCAATCATTTCTAGACTTTTGTCCAACAATGCATGGTCTGGGAACCACTGTGTGGCGGGTCACCGCTTATCCCATATCCTTGGTGCCTCGCATTGACCTCATTCTATCCGTTGATTTTTTAATAGGATCAAATTAAAAGTAATTATTGTAATCATAGTTGTCATCCTATTGATTACTTTTAATAGAGTAATTTATATTTGCAATAATTACATATTTTGATAGGAAATTGTAATTGAGTCCGATTACATTATTTCAATACTTTTGCCATTAATTGTAGTATTTCCATTTCCCCTGGCCACCTCTTTCTTTCAAGGATTTGTGCTCGGAGGTGTCTATGAACTTCATTCGGGATTTGTAGACTCCTTAGTCAAAAGGTAAGGCTACCCCCCCTACGCTATCTTACTTTGTCCCTCAAAGCGTAATTTAAACCTATCCATTGCATAACTATGGACTTCATTTAGGAGGACTCGAGGATTGAAGTGTCTCGATTCCAGAAAAATTGTGACGGCGCGCCGTCGGCGCCGCGGCGTTACTTTAAGCTTTTATAACTACATTTATCGCTCATAATCTTCAGCGAAGTCTTTAGGAAACCCCAAATATAATCGTTGAAGTCCGAGTAGGCCCAGGGTAAGTAACTGACCAACTACCCTGAAAGCGAGAAATTCATTCGCATATGACTTAACCTCGGGTGAGCTCTACCTTCAGCAATCCATATCAACCTTCGGGTTTATTCACAGAGTGAGTGATCATTTCACGAAAAAATGAAGTTACTAATCTAATGAACTCCATCAACGCAATAAACGGCGGTGAAAAATCAAAAATATGCTATCCAGTGTGCAAGATACATACTCGAAAGACCGAATATAAAACTTTAAATACCTGTTTTTCCTTTGTAATAAATTTCGCTGTGCCACAACATTTTCGTGTCTTCACCGACACGAAAGAATCCGCGAATGTAAAGTCTGTGATGAATCGAATGCGGAAAAATGTAATGAAAACTTATTCGTAAATTTTCAGTTTTAAAATAAAAATTGAAGTTTTTCTGTCGATGAAGATGAATTAATATTTTTTATAACGCATTATCCTTCACAGAAGTTGTCGATTTTCTCGGATCTGATATCCTCTGCAGGTTCCGTCACGTCAAATTCCTTTGTTTTTCGTGTATAACTGCATTATCTTGAATATAAATTTGTTTATTGTTTCACAGCAAGTGAAAACATTAATGTGGTCAACGGACAACTGCGGAGCAAACAATGGCAGACAAACCACATGGACCAAACGGGATTAGATGATCAGACAATAATTGAATCCTACGAGAAAAATTGCTGGCGGAAAAGATCAAATGGATGGATTTGATGAGAAAAGGAGAAGTGTATCGAAGAATATGGGAATAAAGAGAACTGTGGAGCATCAATACGGCAGAAAAGGACCCTAAGGTGGATAGGCCAGGTCATTATTCGTAGAAATTACGTGAGGAATATGATGAAGGGAAAAATTCAAGGGAGAGTCCCCTCAGGAAGACCTCGACGACGACGGAGCACCACAAAGAAAGACACAGGGAAGGAGAATTGAAGGATTAGCTGGGGATAGTGAGAAATGGAAGACTGTCGTATACCAATCTTAGGATTTTAGTAATAATAGACTCGAATAGGCGATTAATTTGCTTTAGCTTTAATATACGTGAGGTACGCATGCAAAATTCATACAATATTGATTAAATATTTAGCGTCGGAAATTTTCTGCTGCATAGCAAGGAATTTCGGCTATTAAATCGTCAAAAAACGAGTAATTTACGATGTTTAGACTAGGCTGGATGGGGGGGCGGGGGTTTGGGGGATAAATCCCCCCTCCAGAGCTCAGAGAAATTTTTAAGTTTAATCCATTTTACTTAATTGGATTGATAATACCAATAAATAGTTTAAGGATTAATAAAATATCCCTCATAAAGCCGTAAAACTCACCATTTCGAAGCATTTATCTTAAAATTCCGCAATTTATTCATCTCTCACCTACCGCTTATCCTGGTGGGTATAGCATACCCCCACACACCCCGGTACTAGTTGCACCTAAACCCCCCCCCAGCCTTTTTTCTAATGCTGCGCCCCTAGGTGAGAGTCCCACGACGAAGCGCTGAGCAAGGCATATGTGATGCGATGTCGGCAACCCTTCCTTGTCGATCAAACTTAACGGTAGACGTAGTTATCCATGGAGCATTTTGCCGATCACCCCGACCCGTTTCATCTACGTCTACATACTACCCCGACTCAATTGGCGCGTGGCGGGGGATGTTAAGGCACCATTCGATAACTAGCTCAAGGGAAATACTATATAACTAAGTTCCGCTTAGCATTTATTTAAGTCTTTTATTTTCCGAGGACAACGGATTCCCACACCTATCTGTTCGGCAAAATATCTCCTTCGATCAAAATATCCCCTTATCGTATCTGTCGGACCTGGACATGTAGTGCTCAATTTCTCAGGCAATCTAAGCCTAGCGCGCAGTCTCCGAGTCTCCAGCGGCTCCCAGTCTAATTCGTTTAACATTAGTACAGCGCTTTCTGTACGCTAGTAACAATTTTTGATGAATCGCTCAGCCTACATTTGCATTTTATTAACTTCACGGATTAAGACTTACTGTGCCGGATCCCACATGCGCGCTGATTATTCCAGATATGTCCGGGCGAATGCTAAATACTATTTCTTTTTTCCAACTTGGAGTTCCCTCTTAAATTCAAAAGGCCCATCCCTCCTTTCATTCTATCCGTAAATTCTACGCTCCTCCTTCCCTCCCAATCTTATCCAACATTCTACTCTCTAAAACGGATATAAACATCCCGTAAGAACTAAGCACTCGCTCCATCCAAAACTCCCCTCTCCTCCGTAGCTCATCTTGAAGATGCCTCTCCAAAAACTCCACGGAAATGATTGAATTCGTTTTGGATTCGTTCAATGAATTTCACACTACTTCCAAGTGGATCTAGAGAAAAGTCTCTGAATCATCCTTCTCATAGCATGACAATTTCAATGACGGCGCGATATTCTAAGAATTACCCGCTCAAGCCCTAAGACGTGATGGTGGATTTCTTAAAGACGGTTCTAATTCCACCAATGAAAAAGAAGAGATCTGTAGAATTCGGAGATTAGAGGACTATTAGCCTAATACCACACGCGGTGAAAGTGGTACTGAGAATAATAAATGGGCGGATCGAAACGAGGGCTAACAAGTATTTGGGCGAAGATCAGTTTCGGTTCAGAAAAGTAAAGTCGACTCGAAATGCAATAGCGGTGATGAGGTCCCAAGCGGAGGGAAACCTAGAATATAACCATGATGAGTTTGCTTGCTTCGTGGATTTTAAGAGGGCATTATATAGAGTTAACTGGATAATGTTAATGCATATTATCAAGAAAATAGGTTTAAATTGGAGGGATAGGCGACTGATTGGTAATCTGTATATGGCCCAGACTGCGCAAGTGAGGATAGCGGACGGAGAATCTGAATGGGCAAGCACGGGCCGAGGAGTGAGGTAAGGCTGTCCTCTTTCGCCGCTACTCTTGAACGTGTACGCTGAAGAGATGGTAAGAGAAGCGTGCGATGTGTTAGAAGCTGGAGTAAAAGTGGGAGGAGTGATGTTCAAATCAGTGAGATTTGCGGATGATCAGGCGTTGATTAGCCAGTCAGCGAGGGGGCTTCAGGCTCTAGTGGATGCGTTACAAGAGCGTTGCGAGGAATATGGGATGAGGATTAATCACAAGAAGACCAAGGTTATGTGATTTTGCGAAGTAATACACGCAAGTAATGTTTGACTCTATATAAAAGTAGCGGGGCGAAAACTTAAGCAGGTAGAGCAAATGAACTATTTGGGAAGCACATTAGAGGGAAACGGATACAGTAACAAGGACATGAGGGAGAGAATTACATTAGATAAGGAAATTTTCATGAACAGGAAGGAGCTCGTGAGGGGATCATTACGTAACAGTTTAAAGAAAATGTCAGTGAAGAGTTTGATCTGGAGATTAGCTCCCTACGGTGCGGAAACGTGGGCACTTAGGAAGGAGGAAGAGAGAAGACTGGACGCTTTCGAGGTGTGGGTGTGGAGAAAAATAGAGAAGACGAAATTTACGGAGAGGAGGAGGAACGCCGAAGTGCTGGAGATGGTGGGTGAGGAGAGAAGCAGCTTCCAGCTTGCTTTAAAACGAATTTTTTGCTCCTGATGATTGATTAGATCACCGGGATATCAAATGAACTCTTTAATGCCGCGTGATGAACCCAATATTTCTTGTCTAAGCGTTTCGTGAACCAATGCTGATCATTTGTTCATGGAAAACGGTTGGAAATAATTGGGCATTGAAATAATATGACGAAATTAACAAAAAGACGGAATAACCTAATCGGCCATATCTTGAGGCATAATGGTGCGATGACGACAATCGTCGATAGAAATTTGGAAGGCAAGACGAGAAAAGGGACACCTCGATGAAAATACATGGAACAGGCAAAGAATGATGTGAAAAAGAGGAAATATTAAGGTGTGACAAGATCAATTGATAAGATAATGGGGTGGGGAGCTGCGTCAAACCAATCTTGGGATTTTAAAATAAATACTTGCAACTTTCCACGATTATAAAATTTATTACGACCTACGTCTTAATGTTACTACACCATCTTCAAGGTCATTACCTTGAAGATAATTCTTCGAATTTTAATCTTGGAATTGTTGATCCGTGATGAAGAGAATGAGCTCAATACATTTCAAAATACAACGAAAATAAATGGGGTTATCGTCACTTTAAACTAATTAAAATGAGGTATAGGACACTTTGTAGAATATTAAGCCGACGTGTGACAATAGGGTAGTTTCCTCAATCAAAGAAAATGAAAGACATTGATTGTGATTCGTTACCCACCATTAGTGTATTCATAATATACAAATTATATGGTTTTAGAATTCCCAATTTAGACGAATGGCAATGGTCAATTTTAACTGCATTTGAAAAAGGCCAGATTGGCGCCCATGCGATGCCACTCCACGTGACGTCACAGGGACCTAGTTTCTATACGAGTACATAGGAGTTTTACATCGTCTGAGATTACCAATGCATGCATGAGGCACAGAGCTCAGGGAAACATGCCTTAATAATCACACATTAAATATCCCCAAGTTCGGAAAGTTTCCTTCGTTCGATAAGGTATAAATAATCCTTATTTAAGCCAAGTGCTATCAGCTAGCAGGGTACTCGGCTACCAGCTAGCATCCTGCGTTGTATCAGCGCTCAAAACCTCGCCCCAAGGTCACCTCACTTGCGGCAGCGGGAACCAGAACGACGTCACACGGAGTTTTCCCAGCGTTCATACTTATCCGTCGCGTTTTCACGCGCTTGAAAATTTTCACTTTTCATTTAATCGCGAAAAATAGATATCGTCATTTAAAAATCTAAAAGCGTGAAATACGTACTCCAGCAGTAATAACCTTTCGATTTAGGCAATTAAAAAAGTAATAGGAAACCACCATATTAGTGGATAGGAAACTGGGGTGGAGAGCTGCTTCAAACCAATCTTGAGTATGTTGACCAGTGATGACTATGTGGTGCTCAATATATTTCAAAATATGACCAATTTATGTTGCGTTATTCTTTATAAGACACTGTATAGAATATTACCTTACACGGTATGTTGTCCCATTATTACTACCGCGTAGTTCAATTTCTGAGCATATGCATGTATGGGAATACTATTTCGCGTGGATTTCATGAACGCTTTTAACTTTCTCCCCCATGCGTTTAGTCTCTTTCGTGAACGAGGGGCGCGAGGTAGCCTAGTGGGTAGAGCGCTTGGCTGCCGATCGAGGAGTTCCACGTTCGAATCTCGGGTGAAACCTCTGAACACCCCCAAAACAAAATCCTCCAAGTCCAAGGTGGTCCAGGAAAATTAACTGTTCCCCCGCTACTCTAAAATTATGAAAAATAACACCTCTGTGGCTTAGTTCGGGGTGAACTCCATCCTCACCTATCCAAACCAACCCTCGGGTTGAATCATTAAGTGACTGAGTGACGAATTATTAAGAATCTATGAGGAATGATTATGAATTTCGTGAAGAATATGCTTCATAGAAAGAAAATAAAATGGAAATTTCCTCGCCAATTAAAAAAAATTAAGGACTCACCGCAAGAAATCAAGGAAATTTACTGTCTTGCGTTGCGAAGAATGAAGTTAGCATAACTACGTTAAAGAAAAGCGTACTTTGACTTATAAGCTATGGCATATTCTTTGTTTTTGGCCACACCAGTTAGTCAATTAGTTAGTTAATCTAAGAGGTGGTAACCCCAGCACTGGTCCTTACCACAGGGGTGCCTATATTCCACCTTGTGAAAACTAAGCTGTTAAAATTGCATGTACCATAATGTGGAATAAAATATATTATTATATTATATGCTATGAATTATTTGTGTTGTCAAGACTACTTTTATGCCAATTGGAGAACGATCGCGGTTTCTATGTTAGCACCCTATATTTTTTAATCGAAAGAAAGAAACAAAGGAAGAAAGGCGATGGGCTCAATAAAAAGGATAACCAAGCGAGTAATTTAGAAGTCCTCGAAGGAGTAGGAGAGAAGTGGAGCCTTATGAAAATTTATATGAGAACTCGGAACAACTTAATCGGCTATATCGTGAGACATGATGTCCTAGGAATAGATAGTAAAGACGATCGTTGAGGTAAATGTAAGACGGGATTTGACTTACTTGTATTGAGAGCGGATCTCTATAGCCTTCCTCTCTGGTGGTTCCAAGTCGACTGTGACCCTAGAGCAGTGCGCGAAGAAACGGAAGTAGAGCCGCCGGCGCCACACCCACGAATTCCAGGGCCGAGGGAACACACTTTGTGAATTTCGTACCCTTTTAAAAAAAGAAGACCGTCCACCCAAAGAACAAGGTATGCGCCACTACCTGCCGACTACTTTCTGCACGAACACGTGAAATGAATCTTCCTCCTCTTACCCTCGAAAAAGGTGTGGAGGAGGGGTGCGGAGGGCTTTCCGAAAGATGTTCCCTTTTTACCCTCTCCGAGGTGTTTCCCCTGATCTTACCGGCAGATAAGGCCCTTTTTTCCTTTTTTTTATAAGGTCGCTTTTTTAAAAGTGCATTGCTTTTCGAGTGTTTACGATGGTATGATGTCTTTCACTAATACCTGCGCTTCTTCCTCCTTCATAACCTGCGTCTTACGAACAGTAAGAGAGAAGTGGAGCCGCATGATAACCTTATGAGGAAAAAGTCGGAATTACTAAATCGGTCATGTCTAGAGGTATGATGGACTGATGAAGACTATCGTCGAAGGACAAGTGGATAGCAAGAACGGGAAAGGAAGAACTCGGATAAAATATATTGGAGACTTAAAGAAGGATGTGAAAAAGATGAAATGCATGGGTGTGAAAGGAATAACTATTAGAATAACAGAGCGGATAGCTGGGTCAAAACTTACTTAGGGTTGACCATTGGTGACCATGGTCCTCTATATTTGTATGAAATTTTTTTTCCTCACTTCACTGACATACATAATGTACGAAAAATAATATTCTGAGGCATTCCAAGTGTCATACTAAAGAAAACTAAGAAAATCAAATGATTTGACAATGTGAGCGATTAGGAAGTCCTAAGAATTGCAGGAGAGAAGAAAGAAAAAAATGTCGGAAAAGTCCGCCTTACGGAAAATTCAATAATAAAGCAAAAGAACCGAATCTTGAGACATGATGACCTGATGAAGAGTATCACAATGACGGAAAAAGGAAGACCTCATTTAAAATGTGTGGTGCAGGTAATGAAGGAATTGAAACAGAAGAAATACTAAGGTGCACACTAACCTAATCCTCCTTGATGTTATTTTCCTTTCCCAGTGGAATTCCTTCCTGCGACACGGCGGTGCTCTTGTGAATGTGACTCCTTTTCTTCGGAGACGGCCTCCTATATAGGCGGTGTCATCGCCGGCGACAGCTCACAGTTGTATGACGGAGTCCCGCTCCCTGGCCACGAACAACGAACGCCGCAAAGCCGAGTTCTCGAGCGCAATTTTCCACGCCGAGCAACATTTCCACGATGCTCATCTGAATGAAGACGGAAATGCGTCGCCAATCCACAACAGAAAGAAAGACCTTTACCTTATCTTGTCACTTTCACCCGTTTGTCAAATTAGACCGCTCACATCCAGGGTTCGTGAATGATAGAATTATGCCGTTGGTTTACACGCATAGTTCCGGACCACGTGCTTTTATGCCTCCGCGAACACGGTGCGAAACTAGGTGGACGAGGGAGTTCACGGGGGTAGACACTGCGATTGGCGTTGCTGGTTGGCTCGAGAAATAAGCTACCTGACTCTAGTAAGGCCTCAGTTGGAATATGCTGCTTGCGTGTGGGACCCTTACGAGGTAGGACTAATAGCTGAAATCAATCGAGTACAGCGTATGGCGGCCAGATTTGTGATGAGTTGTTACGACAAAAAGTGCAGAGTTTCCAGTATGTTACACGAGTTAGGATGGGAATCTTTACAGGAGCGTAGATCGAAGTATAGGCTTTACTTACTTAGGAAATTCGAAGAAGATATTTTCTCAGACGACGTGAATCATATCCTTCGTTTACCATTGTACTATAGTAGACGTGATCATGAGAATAAAATAAATAAAATAAAGAAATAGACTGCAAAACAGAGAGATTAAAATGTCATTCTTCCCTCGTACTATTAAGGATAGCAACGTTGTCTCAATTGATAGGATTAATGGCGTCGCTCGCTAGGATCACTCATTGCATGTTTTTCTTCCCTTAGTTCTAATCTTGCATGTATTTGCTCTAGGAATTACTAGTCATTTGCAAGTTTTTTTCATGAATAAGCATATATATTTTGCTAGTAAGCGCAATATTTCTATGACCGTGCCGTGTGCATGTGGTGGTCCTCTTGCATGCTACATGTTGGCGATTTGTCACCCCCTGCCAAACACCCTAGAGGTGGCTCGCAGGGTATTATGTAGATGTAGGCCCGGCAAGTAACAGCGTGACGGAGCACACGATTCATGGGGACTGTACAAAGAGAGGAGGCCCCGGTCTGCCCCGTGCAACATCCACTCTCGTTGCCACTTCAATTTGGCGCGAATTTCAATCGGTTAAAAAAAAAATAGGTCGGTGGAATGACAATGAGCGCAGAGGGATCCATTTTTCACAATAAATCCAATGAAGTATTTGCACTCAACGGAATAGCATTGAAAAGTTAGGATTTTGATAGTTCCTGTCATGAATGGCGTGATAGCCAAGTAGTTATGGCGTTTGGTTGACGATCCAGGACAGGGACGCAGCTAGTAAATAAGGCTAGGGGGGGTTCCAGGCGTAACTAATACTTGGGGGCCTGAGGGTATAGCATACCTTCCGGGGTAAACGGGTGGTGCGGGGTCCCTCCCCCAGAAAAAAAATTAAGATAAATGGTTCAAAATTGTGAGTTTTACGGCCTATTGAAGGATTTTTTTAATTAATACTCACAAAATTCTACAAGTAATATTAATCCAATTAAGTAAAATAGATTAAATTAAAAATTTCTCTAAGCTCTGGGGGAGGGGGTTTATTCCCCAAAACCCCCCCTCGCTGCGCCACAGATCCAGTGAGTGAAGCCTTTCAACCTTCCTAATCATAATCCGAACTCCCCCCTTCCCTGAATGTATGAAAATGAGCTGAGTGAATCTATGTTCATCCACTAAATAGCCCGCAGGTCACCTCAATAAGTCTGAGGCGGGATGTGCTAGGACCACAAAAATTAATAAAGAAAAAAGAAATGCTCTAACGACCTTCCGCCCAACAATTATTATTATTATTAAATCCTTTATTGTTCCGGGGAAATAATTGTTCGGGGGGAAAAAGAAATTCCTATATCTATCCGCTCGGAAAAATATCTCTATTATTTATCATTTTGGTCAGACCTGGAAATATAGTGGGTTCTTATATGATGCTCTTCGTGTTGCTCTGAATAACCCACAAAGACAAAAGTCGCCATTTTGATAGCGTGTATTTCCGCGGGGTGATTTTCGTTTTTGTGGTATATTTTTAAGTGAGAGGAACAATGTAAATATTTTCTTACATGAAAAGTTTATAAATATTTATTGCATTAGTATACGTAACTTCGATATTAATTCACTCTTCCGAACCTCGGAAATCGAAATCTACCTTTAGGCCATGTAAAAAATGAAGGAATAAGTAAAATTTAATTTTAAAAAGCTCTTTGTTATGCGAAGATGTCGTTCTCTGCATAAAAAATACAATGAAATGCTCCGATCAAATATTCTGCCCTTAACGAGATGAAGAAGACGACCGCTTCACCGTTTTCTTTGTTTTTCTCGTGTTCTTATTCACTCTTTCGATCGCAGAAGCTAACTAATCGTTTACGTCTAAACAATATTCAATGAGTTATTGTTTTAGTCAAATAAATAATGAGTTAAACGGTATATGACACGTCCTTGTGGAGCTTAGGCAGAATTTCGTACAAATGCTTAAAGCTCAGCGTTCTACCTTTTCTGCGGCGATAGTAAAGGTGTGTCGTGCGCACGCGACGTGGAACGAACTAGAATCACGAAGTGGGCACAACTAGGGGTCCTTGCCAATTCGTCAGTCCAGAGATGCGCTTTTGCAAAGGTTTTAAAATCAGTTTTTATTTTTCAAACTTCACTTACACCGCTCCACAATCTCACAATCAATTACACAGCTCCCTCTCCACCACTTTCCTCAATGGCGTCCCGCACAACAATCCCCCAACCAAATCAACAACCCCCAGACAACCAGGCATCATCAACAAACCCTGGGCCTGCCGAGCCTTCTTAATCCAAACTCGGGAACACCACCCTTGGTGTTCACAACAGGTGAAGCAATCCAAGTCTACCAATAGCGCACAGCTTCCGAGTCTCCAGCGGCTCCCAACATAATACATCTGTGTAAAGCTTGCTGTACGTCCTTAGCGTAAGTGTGATCATGAATGATATGATATCGATTATGAATTTCGATTATCATCCCCATTTAAAGCTCATTCCCTCACGAGTGGGGACTCAAGTGAATCCATTCGAATGCGCCGACAACCCACCCTTGCCTCACATAAAAGGCACGACGCGACGTTCACCCCCACCTCGTCACTTTCTCTCGTTTGTCAAATTAGACCACTCATATCCAGAGTGCTTGAATAATAGAACTATGCCTTTTGTAAACATAGTTCCAGGCCAATTGCCTTTCTGTTTCCACGAGCGTGGAGGAAAATTGGACGGGACCGAAGGTCATTTGCGTGATCGACTCGGGATTCCCAACCCTGCGAGTGAAGTGACTCCGGTGGGAACCGAGGAAAACTGGCTCCACCATACACAGTACAAAAGTAACGACGATCCAGGAGGCGAATTAAACTGTTTAATTGCATGTTATCCTTTGGAATTTTTCATTTAATGCACGGTCATTCTCACCATCCCTTTTCCATCGCTCATTCCGTCGTTTTCCGTATTTACAACTGTAGCGCGGCGTTACAATCGCTGTAATTGACCGTGCCTTCTGATTGGCTGAAAGATGGTGCCATCGATGGTTTCAGCGACAGAAAAAGGGACGTGCGGAGCGATGGAAAAAGGGATGGTATTCCCATCCCTTGAGCAATCGCGGAAAATTATTGCATGTAATGATGTTCAAATCAGTGAGATTCGCGGATGATCAGGCGTTGATTAGCCAGTCAGCGAGGGGGCTTCAGGCTCTAGTGGATGCGTTATACGAGCGTTGCGAGGAGTATGGGATGAGGATTAATCATAAGAAAACTAAGGTTATGCGGTTTTGTAAAGCATCACGAGCGAGGAATGTGAGACTCAAGATAAAGGCGGGTGGGAAAAAACTTAAGTAGGTTGAGCAATTCAACTATTTAGGCAGTACGTTAGAGGAAAACGGATACAGTAGTAAGGACATAAGGAAGAGAATCGCATTAGCGAAGGAGGAATTCATGAACAGGAAGGAGCTTCTGAGAGGATCGTTGTGTAAGAGTTTAAAGAAAAGGTTAGTGAAGAGTTTGATTTGGAGTGTAGCTCTCTATGGTGCCGAAACATGGACACTGAGGAAAGAAGACGAAAGAAGATTGGAGGCATTCGAGATGTGGGTATTGAGAAGAATGGAGAGGGTGAAATGGACGGAGAGGAAAAGGAACGACGAAGTGCTGGATATGGTTGGCGAGGAGAGGCAGCTTTTAGATGAGATACGGAGGAGACAGAAGGTATGGATGGAGTTAGTGCTTAGCGGTGGGGGAATGTTGAAAATGGTGTTAGAGGGTAGAATGTTAGGGAAACGAGGGAGGGGAAGGAAAAGAATAGGATTTTTAGATAGATTGAAAGGGAGTACGCCTTATAGTGAATTAAAGAAGGTAGTGCTGGAAGGAAAGGGAGGCTCCCAGCTCACTTCTTGAATACTCCATGAAAACCTACCTTAATCGGTAGAATACTATAATAATAATAAAGCCTGAATCACACGATCATTTTTTTTCGCCGCGAAAGTGATCACTATCGCGATCACTGCGCAAAATGATTGTCGCCGGCAATTGATTTCCGCGATCGCGATGAGGATTCCCATCGCTATTTTTCATCACTCGTCCGGTCGCTTTTTCCGTCGCTAAAACCGTCACTAAAACCCCATATCAGCCAATCGGAACGCATTCCCGTATGGAGCGATTGCAGCGCAACGTTTGGCAATTGTGGGAACGACATAAATAAACAAACACGCTATATAATTTCGCGATGTGGGTCCTATGACAACGAGCTGTGATATTGGAAATGACGTGAAAAGCGACGGCGGGAGTGACCGTGTGATTCAGAAAAATGATCACTAGAGCGATTGCTTTTCGCGACGGGAAAAGTGATCTCGATAGTGATCACTTTCCCGACGAAAATAAAGGATCGTGTGATTCAGGCTTAACGGTCATTTTTACGCCATCATTGGAGCGATCGCTGGAGCTGTTGCTCGTAAGGGAAGGAAGAAAAAATGATCGTGTGATTCAGGATTAGCACTCACGAAGATGGAGGAGCTAATGGAGTCTAAAGCCTGAATCACACGATCATTTTTTTCGTCGCGAAAAGCGATCGCTCTAGTGATCATTTTCCTGAATCACAAAGTCACTCCCGCCGTCGCTTTTTGCATCACTTCCTATATCACAGCTCGTTGTCATAGGAAATATATAGCGTGTTTGTTTATCTATGTCGTTCCCACAATTGCCAAACGCTGCGCTGCAATCACACCGTACGGGAATGCGTTCTGATTGGCTGATATGAGGTTTTAGGGACGGTTTTAGCGACGGAAGAAGCGACCGGACGAGTGATGAAAAATGGCGATGGGAATCCTCATCGCGATCGCAATCGCGAAAAACAATTGCCGGCGACGATCATTTTGCGAGAGGTCACTCTAGTGATCGCGATAGTGATCACTTTCGCGACGAAAAAAAAATGATCGTGTGATTCAGGCTAAATAAGTTTTATCTATAAGTAATGAATCGTTGACATTTTTTAACTTCTGATTGCGATAGAGTTTTAATAATAAAGACATGTGTTTCTTCCATTTTTCTATCTGCCTCTCAACTTTCGATTTACTCGCGGGGAATAATGAGCGACTTCAATGGCTGCTGTACGATTTGATGAATGCATGAATGTTAATTGGCGCTCTGGGGTAAACTGTAAGAGCTAAGAAAAGAAATTACAAGTCGCATTCTGCTCCGAAACAAACAAATGTCATCAGCGACGCATCAATTATTATATTTTATATTTAAAGGCACGAGCACTCACTAGAATAAAATATTTTGACAACAACCCAAAAAGTTTCAAAATCAGTAATAAAAAAAATATAGTTTTAAGGTTAAAAGAAGTCGTAACGAACGCCCAGGAGACAGCTGCAAAGCTGGGAACTGCGAAAAACAACAACGAGAAATATACTTGGACTTGGACTCGTAACGAACACCGAAAAAATAGAATATTTTGACCATGCCAAAAAAGAAAAAATATAAAAGAAACTATAATTCGGATCTTCCAATAAAAGTAAAATCTTTCTTGAAAGGATTGAAGAGACTGTGATGATTTGATGTTTATCGGTATGGAATTCCAGAATCTAGAAGCAGAAAAGAGATGACTTAAATATTGGTGCGAAATGGGAACTTAGCAGACACGAGCCGTTTGACACGAGACGGAGACCGGTAGACGGAGAGGTTGTGTCCGATAGGAGGCGTAAGTCCATAGAGTTTATATTACTAGTAGTGTAGAGTATTTATGCGTAAGTCGTAAGAAAAAAATATGGAAACTGCTGATGGAAACAGTTGAGTTCCGATACTATATCCGGCACTCGAGACTCGTGTTTAATCGCGATTTTTCTCGTGATTCTGAAGTTTACTGAGCTACTTTTTGCGAACTGTATTCTTCAAATTTCTCAATGCTGTACCTAAACTATTTACCTAATTCTTCAACATTTTTAACTTCGTTGAACCACCTGAACAAAAAATTATATGTAGTTTGTGAATTTTAAGCAAATATGTATCGATGGCTAAGTTCTAACCACAAGTATCTCAAATTCGGCCGGTTTGAGACAGGTATCTTAAACAAAGTGTAATAACATTAAAAAAATAAAATACAAGCAAAAAACAACTCTGTGCTTGCAAACGAATGCTTCTTTTTCAGTTTTATGAACTTTTGGTTTTTAATTTCAATCCGAAATCATAAATATTAATCGTTTTTTTTTTCTCTCCTGAAAATTTGCTTTTTTGGTGATACGTGTTGTTAGAACTTAGCCATCGATATGTAGAAAAGGATAAAAAATATTTTTGAAATGGGTGTTATGATCATATGCAAATGGCTGCATGATTTTTCCCACGATAAATCCACACAATGGGACATCAACATATATAAGCGCGCCTCTTACGTATTGGAGTAATGTAAGACATTGTGCGAGCGTCATGCTTTCTCCTTCGTTTGCTATTGTCGATGGGAGCTCTGCTGTTTGAGGATGATTGTGGTGAAAGTAATGTATAAAATTTGGCTGAAAATGGAAGAAAAAAGTCAAAATTGGAGATATCATATTTTAAACTTGAGACTGTGAATGTCTTACGCAAACTCTGACCACTATTTCATTGTCAGAGAACACAATGGTGATGTTTTTCCCGTAAGAGGACGCTTTCGTTCGTGTTTTGAGTTCATTTCCTGACCAATTACTAGTTCAAAACTCTCCCTAGTTTTGAATATTCAGGAACAGACCATTTCTAACAATATTTTTTATAAAAATCACTTACCAATTATAAACATTTCTCTTCATTATCAGGAATGAGGTGAAAATTTCATGAATGAGTTGAGAATTTCATTTCAATGAATGTGTGTACTAAGCTTACCAATGAAGGTAGCGCAAATAATTCGTTATTTGACTTGCTAGCCCCCTAATAGGATTTTGAACAAAATATTGAAGGAATTATGAAAGAATATAATAAAATCTCGATATTATTCAAATCTTTGGTACAAGATTGCATTGCACACTAAATAAGAAGAGTAGAATATGCTTTTCTGGATGTTACTATTCCCACCTAGGAGAAGATTTAGCTAAGTATAGATTGAAGTCATTTGCCATTAATTACCATATCAGATAGCTGAAACATGCATAAGCCATTAGAAACCATCTGCAGATGTTTCTTAGAAGATTCTCAACCCCTATACGATTTAAATTAATATTATAGTCGTTGTTAAGATGCCTAGAGCCTATACAGTCCTCAAACAAGTGCTAAATACTTATTCTCCAATATATAATAATTACAAGGCATTATATTAGGGTAATACCATTTGTATTACGCGGTCACGTTAAGCATTCATGATAACTCGATGCACTTATATTACGAACATTTATCTTTATTCAATGGGTTATTTTAACCAAGTGTGGAAATGAGCCTCCTATCGAATTTATGAGACAGTAATGGTACTCATAGGAGCTAATAAAGGACAACAGCAACCATTTTCGTTGTCATGGTGCTATCGAGGGCAGCTTATTCTCTATTTGGGTAATTACTATGAATGGGGTCCATTTCTTAGGTTAGATAGAAAGCCTCAGTCATCTTCTTCTTGCTAAAAATGTTTTCCTCTTTGCCTTAGCACACATTTATATGTTTATTTACTTAATAAAGCCTTCTTATTTATGTGGTCCATCTATGTTTTCTGTGGCTGACTTAAAACTCTCAAATCTCTCTCCTCATCCAGATTTGGTCAAAATGTCATGCTTCATAATTTTCCCAAAAACATCCCAAACACTTCATTTTGATTTATGCAAGTAGTTTTCTACAAGATTGAAAATGCCCTCTCCAAATTTTAATCTTTTTGCATTTTAGAGGTATTTTCTTTATGCTTTGGTTTTTGACTTCTGCATTTTTTATTGCAATGTTCCTTTAGAGAACACGTTTCTGAAAGTAGAATGGAAGAAAATTAGGACAAACATCTTTCTTTTTCCCTTTTGTAAACCCAATATCGTCTACGATGACTTTTAACGAGGTTTTACCAATTTTTACTAGACTAATTTTTTTATCCTTAGCACATTTATTCAAATCTACGGCCATGCTCTCTTGCAAGCATGTGGCAAGGGTTGTCAGTACACCAGTAGTTCTGGTGAAATTTCCCCCGTTCAAAATACATTTAATAGAATCTCGCTCATTCTCGAAAGAGCTATTCTTCAACCAAATTTAGTATGCTCCCAATTTTCATCCCCACCGTCCACATTTCCCTCAGCCACGTGTCGAGGCTTTGATTGGAGCGTTCTCTTTCCGTTTCCCTGAAGCGTGCATTTTTCGTGGTCTCCGTATGGTTCGTGACACATCACAGTAGTGCAGGAATTTCTTTACCCTCCGAAAATTCCCTCTTGGCAGTGATGACTCTCTCCCGGAAGAATAGGTTCTGCAGGAATATGCAGTATGTATAACAGATGTAATTACACGCAAGTCCCATTGTATGTTTTGATAAAAAAGTGTGTAGCAACAAATCAAGCGAATTAAGGCTATCACTTTACTAAATTCCATGTTTTTAACGTTCTTACCTTTGTTTTTTTTTAATTTTTTGGCGATGAGAAACACTATAACCAGGGTTATGATAACTAAATCTAAAATATATAGTTTTGGTTTAATCATTTATAAATATGGTTAAATTCAACCAGCAAGTTCAATCTGAAATGATCTACTAACGAAGCACAAATAGATTATGCACTATTGCTTAACCTTTTAAACATGTGCATTATTTCTATCACGAACAGAAACGCTTCAACTAAGTTCATTACCTTGTTTTATTCATTTCTTTATCTCTATATCTGTTGTAACGTCAGACGGTTTTCTCTTAATCCTCCTTATTTTCTTCAAGATGCAGTATTCTATTTTTCCCCACTACTTCGATCAACTCTCCCTTACTTTCTCCCCTCAAACATCCCCCTTCTCCTTCCATCAACAATAGGGTGGTTTCCTATTATTTTTTATTGCCTAAATCGAATGATTATTACTCCTGGAGTACGTATTTCACGCTTTTAGATTTTTAAATGACGATATCTATTTTTCGCGATTAAATGAAAAGCAAAAATTTTCAAGCGCGCGAAAACGCGACGGCTAAGTATGAATGCCGGGAAAACTCCGTGTGACGTCGTTCTGGTTCCCGCTGCCGCAAGTTAGGTGACCTTGGGGCGAGGCTTTGAGCGCTGATACGACGCAGGATGCTAGCGGGTAGCAGAGTACCCTGCTAGCTGGTAGCGCTTGGCATAAATAAGGATTATTAATACCTTATCAAACGAAGAAAACTTTCCGACCTTAGCCAGTTTTAATAGGTGATAATTAAGACATGTTTCCCTGAGCTCTGTGCCTCATGCATGCATTGGTAACCTCAGACGATGTAAAACTCCTATCTACTCCTATAGAAACTAGGTCCCTCTGGCGTCACGTGGAGTGGCATCGCATGGGCGCCAATCTGGCCTTTTTCAAATGATGATAAAATTGACCATTGCCATTCGTCTAAACCGGTATATCTAAAACCAAATAATTTGTATATTATGAGTACACTAATTGTGGGTAAGGAATCGCAATCAATACCTCTCGTTTTCTTTGATGAAGGAAACTACCCTATTCCCTAACAACATTAAATATCAGTATTCATTAAACATCAACGGTATTTAAACATCAAACGTTACAGTCTTCAACCACTCTTAGTAGAATTTGTTCTTGGATATTCGCATGTGTGCATAAAATCTTACGGAGATCTCTTTGGAGTACCTTTTGTCAGATGGCGCCACTCCCGGATACGGTTCGCGACTTCCAAACTATCTGATGTCGCCTATTGCCCTGTGCTTAGCGCATCCGCTAGTCTTCTTCCATCTCCTTTATTTCTGATTCTCTCTCCTTCATACTACTATCATTGTTCTTCAAGCTCTCGTTGATTCTATTTTCGGAAATATCCTCTGAGCAGTCTCCATTTTCAATCCGTCACACTCGCTGTTTGGGAAAATTCTAGTTTCTCCATTTCTTATAGAAATCTCCTCTGTCTTTCGGCGTCTTCCCGTTCCAATCTTTTCTCTTCTGCCTCTCCCCCCAGCAACCATTAATACACCCCTACGCTCTGATCCTAGCCATACCTATTTATTTAGATTTTTCGATTTATTTATGTATTTATTGTAGCATATCGATATTAGTTTATTTATTTAATTGCTATCCACTGTTTATTTATCTATTGATTTTATATATTTCTGTAATCAATCTTTTACCGGATTTACCATTTTAGTATTTTTACACCCTATACACTGACCTCAGAGTTTCATTATCTATTCTTTGTAATCTTTTTAACGTACCTATTTTAATTATTTTATCATCCCAACATTTTATGATTCTTTATTGAAATTATATACAAATTTGTTCAGTTATCAGTTTTTAATTTCATCAAACCTCACATATTTCTTTTATTCATTGTTTTATCATGCCTTTTAACATGGTTTGCGTAAACTTCTAATGGCCTAAATTTAATCTATAATTTATTCCTACCATGTATCATACCTTCCTGAGCGGTGACAGCTACAGGAGGCCACTCAAAGACTTGACCGGCTCAACAAGATGCCAGAGGAAGGAGAAATTCTATCAAAACTCGATGGACAACTAGACGAAAGAATGTATTAGTACCAAGTCCTGTATTTAAGTTCAATACCGAAACAAACACCATGTAAAAGAGCCCAGGCCCTGGGGAAGAGGGGGCCGGATTGTGGCCTCACCTGGGCCTGGTAAAATAAACAGCAAAGTCAAGTCAAGTCTCGTTCCAATCTTTTTTCTCCCCTCCTTCAATGCACTTCCCTCTCTAATTCACAATAAGGCTTACTCCCACTCATTCTTTCCAAAAATCCTATTCTTTTCCTTCCTCTCCCTCGTTTACCTATCATTCTTCCCTCGAACACAATTTTCAACATCCCCTTCCCGCTCAGTATTCATTCCATCCACACCTTTTGTCTCCGCCGTACCTCATCTAGAAGCTGCCTCTCCTCACCCACCATGTCCAGCACTTCGTCGTTCCTCCTACTCTCCGTCCACTTCACCTTCTACATTCTTATCTAGACCCTCATCTCGATCGCTTCCAGTCTTCTCTCGTCCTTCTTCGTAAGTGCCCACGTTTCTTCGCCGTAAAGGCCCACACTCCAGAACTGACTTTCCAAGAGACTCTTTGATTTGATGCTCGCCCAGCGAATAATGTGGGTAAACTCTTCTCGGGATTCCCATCGGGTTAATTTATCCATAGCGGCCAGCGTTTCAAGCTCCGACTCGGGGCTCTTCCTCAGGGCTGAATAATTGAAATCTCCTGAATTCATTCAGCCCTAAGGGTGAGCCCCGGGTCAGAGCTTGAAACGTTAGCCGTTATGAATAAGTTAACCCGACGGGAATCCCGAGAAGAGTTCACCAGACCTAATACTCGTTTACGCATAATCTATTGAAGGAACTGTACGAAGTGCAAACGGAAATTATGGGTGATCAACTGGAGGGCCACACTCTCGCCAGACTGGATGACGTCACACAAAATGACCCACGATCCCCCACTTGGCTATCCCACCACTTATGATCAGAGGAAACCCGTCAGCGTCTGAAATTTTGTGTGAAACGCATACTTTTAGGGTGCCTTCATAGCTCGGCGTTGCGTACTTGGGGGCGGAGCTAACTCATCGCAACAAGTTGGAGCCCTTCACAGCTCTGCGTTGCGAAAACAAATGAAAGGCAAAAAGCGTTGCTCCTAAAATCGGCCTGGGAGCATATCATCTTATGATTTCGAGCCAAACTCACAATACGTATGTTGTTTTGTGCATTTTTACGCAATTTCATTTCTTTAAATATTCTTCTTAACTATAAATAGCATTTGAAGTTAATATGGCGACCTTAATGTCGATAAGCATGTAATGATGGCTCTTGCCTATGCATTGTTATGATCTTAAAATTTTATTTCCTAACTCGGGATATTCGAAAAATAGCTAATTACATACACTCAGTGAACATGAGTAACGTGGAATGTTATCAGGAATATTTATTAATGATAACTGTTGTTCAAACAGATTGTCCTAGTCACGTTATCTAAATAACTCTAACTGAGTAGGTCATGAGGGCACAATTATTAGATATCAGTCGGAATTTAAACGACCATAGACACCAACAAGGAGCTCTCACGTTTTATTTAGCTATTGATACCATTGACGCGTATGTGTTATTTTAATATTTAATTTACGCTCCTCGGTGATTGTAATCTAATTTAGGGGTAACATTTATCTTATGTTTAGGAAAGATAAGAAATATCTATGCTTAACACTACAAAATAATAGTACATAATGAAATAAACAGCATTTGTCACTCCCATTTGAGCTAATCTTGTATAGTTGTATACCTAAGCTTCCCATAAACAAACACCAATTCGAAATCGTCGGCGTACTGCCGCCTTCACGCTGAGAAAATCCGACAGGTTCAGTTTTTCTGTGACGACGCAGCGAGCTGGAGACGTGGCGTCATCAATTCTCAAAGACGGGCTCTGATTGGCTCGCTAGCCGCGGCGTCAACGCAACGCCGAACTGTGAAGGCACCCTTAGCGTTTCACACGTCCCCACTCCCTGACGTCACTTCAGAGTGGATTTTTACCATTACAGTAAAAAAAATGGGATAGGCGCCATGTGGGTGGCGCTAAACAGGTGGCTCCATCTGACACTGGCTGTTGCGAAAGCCCACCGATAAGCAGAAATGATGTGAGTCGCATTCTTTAGGCAATGTGTTGGAAGGGCCTCCACGGCACGACTTCTTTGACAGGACCTTGCCGTTCGGAAAATTTCTTCGTCTTTGGCGTTGTTGGCTGCGCGCAGAAGCAAGAACGTGCGAATGGCATTTCGAGTGTGTACAGGGACCACAGTGACCTTTCCAGGGTAAGTGAAGGAGAAAAATTTGAAACAAAGACTACTAAAAGTAACAGAACCAGGCGAAATGTAGAGGAATGACATTCTATAAGTATTAAAAGAAAATAGAGATGGCACTTTTCCATAGGTTTATTTAAAGTACGAAGCGTTTCAACCGTTAGGCCACTATCAAGTATCATTGCACTTGATAATGACCTCACAGTTGAAACGCGTTGTAATTTAAATAAAACTGTGGAAAAGTGCCATCTCTATTTTCTTTTAATACTTACAAAGGCCACTAGTGAGCGCGTGCAATGCATACTAACTTGAGCAGGGAGGGCCTCTGGCGTAGCCCCTAGCAGCAGTGGGCCCGAACGGTGGCCTTTCTGGACCTTTCTGCAACAACCTTGGCCGAGTGGACGGGCAAATACCCACCAGAATAGGCTGGCTGGAAGTTTGTAAACACGATTCCATCTTTAAGTTTAAAAGTAGCCTAAAAAAGAAGTGTTACCCACAAAAAGGGTTAAAATTTCCATATAAAAAATTGTCAGATTTTGATTTCAGCTAGTTCGGAAATCAGTAGAAAAATAGTAGTCCGTAACTATGGGTTGAGAAGGAAATTCATTGCCCTATACTTAGTGAAATCAATCCCATGTGAAATAAAATGGTATCAGGTAATTAAAGCTAGATATATCCGCATCAAATACTTGATTAAAGGTTATAAATAGAAATTGTACTGTAGGTAGGCCGCGTCACGGCATTCCACAGCGTCAGGGAGCTGCCGCGGACTGCGCGCGCGGCAAAAACATCGATTATGTTTTGCTCGATGCTAACGGTCGTAGTTGATTTCTTTGGATGGAAATTTTAAAATGTTTGACGTGATTTTAACTAAATATCTCCAAGTAACTCGGTGATCCTTTTCTTATAATCCCAAATAAACAAAAAATTTCGTCGAAAAACAGTCCTACAATTAGTATCGTATCGACGATAAATGTCGCAAGACAGCGGAGAAATTAGGTTATACGAAATGTAAAATAAATGTGGCACTAAATACATTATATCTTATACACAATAACTTGCTAAAAATTCACTTTCCGACGTCCGTCGAGCACGGTATTCCCCGTGGCCAGCAGCAAGCTCCGACCTGTGCCGCACGTTCGAAAAATCGATCTTAATTTCGGCGTAGCCGGTGGTTGCAATTGTCCTTCTGGGGGTCTATTCTGGTTCTTTCTGGCTATAGCAACAGCGATTTGTCGAAAAAATTGGCGTACGGTGACTGAACTCATATTCTCGTTTGCATTCGTTAGGTATTTCGCCAGATAAGCTTCGCTTAGTTCCTCTAGCGACGAAAAAGTTATTCTCGTTCTGTCTGGCGAGCAATTATCGAATGTAAACATTCGCCAAGAGCGAATTTTGCTAGCGACGACGATGAACTCGCTCTAGCGACTCGGCGAAGGAATTGGTGAGAGAACGACTCGTGATTTAATTTCAGCTATACACCATTATTATGTAATATTTTTGATCCCAATTAGTTTAATTGTTATTCAAATGCTCGGCATACAGCCTGTGTGTTGTTTAACCCGTCTTGTCGTTCTACGTAATTCAATAAATGGGATATTAAGTGGGTTATACCGTATCGGTGGCTACGGTTATACGCTACTAGATCCTTACAAGCCTCTCAACTTTGATAATAATCACCATCCAATAAATAATTGCCTATTTTGTGGACTGCAGTCGGAGATCGTGTGCTCAACCCCTGAAAATGTTGAAGTTATGCAATATTTGTGCCGAAGGAGGCGTTTGTTATGATTTGTGCCAGCCGAGAGGAAAGCTAGGAGGTGAAACAGGAGTGTAGGTTTATAAATCTATTATTACTTGGTTTTGCTGACTTCATCAATGAATTCAAAATGTGACGGTGTTTACGAAGACAGTTTGAATTAGAAGAACAGCCAAGTTTCGTATTGGCAATCGAAAGTGAGAAAAAGATCGTACCCACTATTTGCATTCTGATTTACTAGCATGAGATGTAACTATAGAATTCATAATTAATTGTGAGTATATATATTATGAAGTGAAAGGGGGTAAGATGTTGAATGTTTTCGTTATGCCTTTTCCGAAGGATATGTTTGTCAAAGTACTAAAATAAAAATTACAGGTCCATAACAATAATCCAATAGCAATATGTGGCGTACGGCTTGGTATTTCTTGGTGATAAATATATGGGAATGAGTGGGGCTAGTGAAAGATTGCGTGAAAAAGAAAGGAATTTGCACATTTCGTACGTAGTTTATAGTAGATACTGTTTGAGTTTTCCTTGGAAGTTGAGAAATGCAAATTGATGCAGTCAATATACAGCTCGTGTGGGTAAAAAAAAAGTAAGAATGACTGATTTGCTCACAAGATGGTTTGACATATTAATTATAAATGAACTCGTTTGGCAAATGAGCATTTAGAGTGTGGAAGTTTACTAATTATTGTAATTTTTGTGACTAAGTAATTACCTCTCATCCTTTTGATGAACCTTAAGCAAAAGAAGTCTTCCCTTCTATGCAAATTTTCTGTTCCAATGCATTGCCTTCAACGGAAAAATAGTAAATTCATAACCTAAGTGTTGTTCGTAGCCAAACACAGGTTATGTACTACTGTTAAAATCTCCTAGCAAATTATCTACCATGAAAAGTAGCTTCGGAGTCATAGAATCAGGGGTGCCTATCTAGATACCTCAGATTAATACATAAGAGTGCCAGTTTGGTTACCAATACTTAGTTATCTTATTTCAGGTTTGAATATTTTAATATAGTGAAAGTAAACAAAATGATACTTCATCCTGAAAAAGTTTGATTTTATTCCACATAATTGAGCCTTAATTCAAGGAGAGAATGTGGACCCTTACACCTGAAGAATCATAGAACATCAAAGCCAGATTAATCAAAGAAATATTATATTAAGGTTCTCAATCCTTGTCTGCTAATGGAATGTTTGAAACAATCAGAGTCAGTTGTATTTCTTATAATATTGAGCCAGCTGGGCAATTGGGGGAAGCTGTTGTCCGTATACCTATGTATTTGCTAATGAGGCTGAATTTACAGGAAATGACTACATTCACCACCCATTATTTTCCATGCTCATCAGTGACCACTGAAAATTTTTCATCGATAAGCTCTTTCAAAGTATGTTGTATGGCGTTGGGCAATATATGGTGGAAGTTCTTCATATTAGTAAAATTAGAGTTTGCAATATTTCTACTGAGTTTTAGCATAATAAACTCATTGTCAGTGGAAATATTGCAATTTCTAATTTTACTAATAACTCTTTCAAAGTCTTGAATGGAATTCTTGGCGTGGTTTTTTCCTAAAATATTAACCTTTACTACTACTTGTCGACATTTTACTAATTAATATGTTTAATAAGTTTCAAAAGGATAAGTGAAAACATATTCCTATAAGTCATTTTACATCACATATCTGGTACACATGTTAGTTTCTTGGGATTTCAATCCCATACATAGCTTTTATTAATTTTTTTCATTTTCCATCCATTGGACTATCACTAATGAGTGCAAAATTTCAAAAATCCATTAGGTATAATATCTTCAACACTTATAACAATGTATGACAAGATATCTCATTCCATTACATACTGTTAGAAGTGATCTACTCATTAAGGTTGACATAGTTCTTTGTAACATACATAGTTCTTCCATTAATTCCAGAACTATTGTCTCCCTGCCCTTGCTTGTTACTCAAAATCCTTACCTTAATCACTTTTGTCTGCATTTCAAGCTTGATGCACACTTCATCTACATCATTTATATCTAATTTATCTCCTGCAATTATTCCCTTTCCTCACTTATCAGGTTTCCTACTATCACTTCCTACTTTCTTTTCCTATGTCAATGTTATCTATACATTCCTGTATACCTCTATTCTTATCCTTCTTCTGGGTCAAAAGTACCAGTTTCATACTAAACCGTACTCCATATCTCTTAATCAACTTCTTTTTGCACTTTGGTGCTGTTATTTTCCCTGTGATTCTCCTCTTTTTATTTATTCCCTATCTGTCTCGCTCTGATCTGCATTGCTAGAGATATATTTTAACATGCATAGCTGCAATGCATGTAATGAGAATCAGTCTATGATCATGTCACATAAAAGGCAAATTTTCTTAATAGATTTATGAAAGTGGAGTGGATGTGAGGGAAATTGCTTCTATAATCACTTCATAAATAGAACATGTTGCGATAAAACTGTTTGAGGAATTCATATTATCGCATTTATGATAATGGTGGCACATACATTAATTATAAGTGAGTGATGTCAATGTGATGCATTCAGAGATTACTTGGTGCAGCATTTGAAAGAATGACCCCAGAAGGGAAGGGTGGTAAAAAAAATTATTTACTGTAACACCAGGTAACAACATAATTCCTTTGAAAACCCACATCCCAAAAGGACAGGTGCAATGAAGGAGTCATCATGATGGAATCCTTATGCTTTACATTTGATACGAATAAATTCTTCAAATGCTATATAAATAACTGTATCTTTGTACAGAGGCGGATCTATGGGGGGGGGGGGGGGGCTATCCAATTTACTCCACTTGGGTATCCAATTTGCACTAGAGGGAATGGTGATTTTTTCTGACCCCCGCTACAGCTGGATTTTAACCTCACCTAGACCCTCCCCCTGTTGTCCCTATCTTGGATCCACCACTGTCTTTGTATAATTTAGTACTCAGCTAAATATTTCAAACATGCTCAATGAAAGCTTCGTATATTTGGGCTGAGAATAAAAGAAAATATGGATCACATGTATAGTATAGTATCCATAAACACCACTGAGAGTTGAAATTTCATGCTTTCATTCTGATTAGATATGTTTTTCAACAGATTTTTTAATAAATTGAACCCAGCAACTTTAATATCTTATAGTATAAATTAAATAACTTAGTTTTATTCCACGCTTTATTTTAAATAGCACCACCCGGGTTCCAGCATCTCATGCTATCATCAGATGAAAGCAGGTACTTTCACCTGATGATAACATTAGATGCTGGAACCGGGGTCATGCCATTTAAAATAAAGTGTGGAATAAAACAAAGTTATTTAATTTATTCTGCAATGAAGCAATTCCACAAAATAACACCAGAGACCGTGTCTTATATTTAATATCTTTGCACCCCATCTCTTTTCCTTAAATCTTTAATAGAATACAAGCCTTTGCTGTTGATAAGATATGAAGCCTAGTTACGATAGCACTTAAAACATATTCTAACACAAGGTTTGCAAAAATGGTCTTTACATAGGGAATATACCCCCCATCCCAAGCTATGAGCCAAAGAGAGCAACAATATTTTGTTACAGATGCATATTGTTACAACAACATGCAGCCTACTTGTAAAGTATGAAAGGTTTGCTGCAAATTGTACATTTATTTAATAATTGGATGGCAAGTTTACGCGGCCATGAGCCCTTGAAGTAACTGTGGTAGGCTTATGCATAAGTTATTCAAACTTTATTCATTCTTCTCCAATTTTAATTTTAGACTGTGAAGTTATGTTCATAATCAGTGATTTCTGAACATCAATTCAATTTTATGATGGCAATGAATACATTCTCAATGGCATTACCATTAAGACTCACTGTCCTCCCTATTACAATATCAACTACACGTTCTCCTGGACTCGGCAAGTAAACCCACTGACCTTGAGGAACCTATTTCCTCGTTAGCTCTTCCCCCTCCCACCATCACCACCTCCTCCCTGTCTTAACCCCCACCCTTCCCTAAGGTATATATAAGCTCGCAAGTCTTGAGTATATTCACCTTGATAATGACATAGTGTACTGTCGAAACCTGGGTCGGTATTAAAACTCTTGTGGAACATACAAAAGTGTATCTTCATTGTTTCCTATCAACTACACTATTGACAGCCAGTATCAAAATATATTTCACCTTATATTTCAATGGTAAGGGCTACTTGGTGTCATATTTCACATTTTATTAATTAAGGGGCCAAGGCCCAATTACAAAGCATAAAATTCTTCGTAAAATATCATAACAGAGACAAAAATATACATATTGTAATAGTTAATTATGTAATAGGTAACATCTTATCTGGTATTCCTTTCAGGTAAGTACCTCAATATAGGTAAAGAATCAAAAAATAGGTCCACCTTGAGACATAAATTGCCGTCACGCATTATTTGCTGCAATGGGGAAAAGTAGGTGTAGTTGTGTGAGTGATGGCTAATGTCAAAAAGAGTGTCACATCTAGTGGAGTAAGAAGGGACTTACATGAATATTTCTCTTAATAGGACAGGGGAATCAACTAGGTTATTTAACAGCTTATAAAGGAAAATAATATTAGAGCACTGTCTCCGCTTAAACATGGATGGAACATTAAACAAAGGCAATATGGCAGAATAGCTATAGTCCTTATAAAATAGTCGAAACTTTATCGAAACCATTCAAACAAACTTCCTTTGGATGGACTCTAAGGTATTAATGTGAGAGACATAGAAAGGAGACCATACAACAGAGCTGTACTCACAGTTTGATCTGACTAAAGATGTATACAGCACTTTGTAAATTTCAATACTATTAAAGTTTTTAACAAATCTTGAAATAAGGCCTAGAGCTCTAAACGATTTTGCTTGAATATAATTGAGGTGTTGCAGAAAGTTAAGCTTGAAATCAAATATTACCCGTAAGTCTTTTATATGGGATTGTTGTGAAAGAGCAATTCCATTTAATTTGTATTGAAATTGAAATGGCTTTTTTTTCTATGGAAGGAAACAGTATAGCACTTTTTAATATTCAAATTCAGATAGTTGAGACTACACCATTTTTCAAGCCTTTGTAGACTGTTTTGTAAAGACACAGAGTCCATTTCAGAATGAATGGTTTGGAAAATCTTTAGGTCATCTGCATAGAGTAGAGAAGAAACAGGGTCAAGGACATCCTTGATATCATTTATAAACACATTGAAAAGCATCAGAACCAAATGAGAGCCTTGTGGAACTCCAGAAGTACCATAAAAAAATTTTATTTTGAGGAATTAATATTAACCACAAGTGATCTATTAGATAAATAGCTTTCGAGTCAGGTAATTATTGTGCCTGTAAAGCCAAGTGACTTCAGTTTCACCAGGAGAACTTTTTGATTGACCGAGTCAAATGCTTTAGAAAATCGATATAGATGACATCTGTTTGAGTACCATTTTCCATAGCTTTCAGCAAATGGTTTTAAAAAGTAAGAATATTAGTCAAAGTAGAGCGACATTTAATGAAACCATGTTCTCCTGGAATGATTATGATGTAGTAGAACTAAGTTTATCTACAACCAGAGATTCATAAACTTTGGCCAATGCTGATAGTTTGGCAAATAAGGTGATAATTAGAGATAATATTTCTTTTACCCTCTTTATGCACAGGTATTATGTAAGTGGATTTTAGGGAGTCAGGGAAGATGTCACTACTGAGGGATTTATTAAAAAGTATGATTAGTGGATACAGTAATGGGGTTAGACACATCTTCAAAAATAGGGGAGGAAGCTCATCAGAACCAGAGCCTTTGTTTAGATCAAGATTACCAAGTTAATGTTCAATTTCCTTAACTGAAATCATTAACGATGCTATAGTAAAAGAAGAATGTAATGAGTAGCCTGGAATAGGAGCATTATCATGTTTCCTATACACTGATGAAAAATATTTAGCAAATAAATTGGCTATCCCTTCACTCGAGTCAACAATTTGATCTTGAAAACACATTAAATTTGGTAATCTACCCGTACGTCTTATTGCATTTACATGACTCCAAAAGCGCTTAATATTACCAGTAATTGATGCCTCCAATTGAGACATATAACTATTGCGACAGATTTTTATCAATTTGGCACATTCAGACCTAATTTCTGAAAATCTAACATAATCACAATGTAAACCAGTTTGTTTATAAAGTGACTTTTTTACACTAATCATTTTTCTTAGTTCATAGCTAAACCAATGGGGATAGTTGCTGGACTTAATAGTTGTAATTGGAGTAAACTGTTGTAGACCTTGATATATTATTGAGTAAAAATGATCAAAGGCCTCATTAGTAGAGAGCTTTTCAAGTTCATTGCACCAATTAACTTTCAGTAAATAATTGTTCAATGAGACAAAATCACATTTCTTGAAGTTATAGTAGACACTACAAAGTCCGTATACTTCATGTGACTCTTAAGAGTGCAGGAAATATTAAGTGCAGGATAATAGACGTCACAACTAAGAAGAGAGCAGCATTCCTGGGAAGTTGTCACTGAACATGTGTTGGTAAAAATTAAATCAAGTAGTTTATCAAATACCTTCTAATACTATCTACAGCTTAAGCAGGTGAATGATATCCGCAACACATATGGTAGAGTTCTAACAGGTGGAGTTATTAATGTTCTAGTCATTAAATCATTAGATTCTAAAAAATCCCAGGACACAATCTGCGGTAAGTAAAAATTACCCAGTAACAATATTTCAGAATATTTATCAGAATCATTGATATTTTCTAACGTTTCACAGTATGTGCAACAGTTTCAACAGGTTTTTGTCTCTCTAATGAAGAAATTTAAACTTAGTTCTGTGCCTTATTTAAATTTTATTTGCCAGATATTATGGATTTCATGAAATATATTGCTTCTCAACAGTATATATATATATAGTCGAAAATAAGATGAGATAATTTAAAGTTATGAAATATCTGCTGCTAGCTGACTATTATATGGCTCAATTCTCTTCGTGTCTGTTACATGAGTGGCATTTGCCTAAAGATACCTCCTTATTGTGAACATTTTAATAAAACTGAAAATGTTTCTATAAAAACACAAAATAATCAAAGGAATTATAATGAATTATTTATGAATTAATTGTTCATAACAATGACATCTTCAGTGTGACAGAAGTCATTCTGCACGTTATCATTTATAATGAACACAGATTAATTTGTCTATTAGACGGTGGTTGGTTATAAATTCTGTTATTGAAATTATGGCCATGGTGAGTACTTTGAAAACAGGAAAGGCTTTGATTATTCACAACTTGAAAGGTGTTCTTAATTCCGTAAGGAACGCAGAGATGATGATATGATAGCGTAGGGGCCAAACTTACGCTAAGAATATA
Source organism: Ischnura elegans (assembly GCF_921293095.1). Classification (NCBI taxonomy): domain Eukaryota; kingdom Metazoa; phylum Arthropoda; class Insecta; order Odonata; family Coenagrionidae; genus Ischnura; species Ischnura elegans. The sequence continues at coordinate 133,342,609 of NC_060247.1, read as the reverse complement.
TATCTTACTGCAAAAGTATGATTAAAATTTATCATCATTATGATTACATTGTAGCCTAAAATCGCTCTGGTGGTCTACTCAATAGAAAGCCATTTCAATTGGTTTCACAATACAAATGAGAATCTTCGTTCCCGTGCAATAAGCACAAACAGGGTTAATTTACCACTATTTCTTGCAAAGGAACTCCAATTTCATTCGATCCACAAATAGTCATTCATTATCTCCGTGTAATTTATGGTTCACTCGTATCGCAGCACTCATAAAATTAACACTTTTACTTACTAAATATTCACAAATCGACGCGAGTACTTTTATTTAACGACACACAGATGATTGACCATATTAATCGTCAACGATTAAAACCGAAAATATTGGCTTCATCTTCGTTTTTAAGGCTAACCATCACTTCAAAACAAACGTAAACAAACCTTTCACCATACTCCACACTCGATTTTCCAATTCCGACTTTCGTTTGTTTCACTTTTCGCGTTCAATTGTTGGTATGAGAATTATCCACTTACGGGTATTCTTTATTACCTACATCACAGTATTTCGCTAAGAGAACGAAGTTACCCGAACTGTAGCGATAGGAGGAGCGAAAAGAACGAGAATAATCGCGGGGAAAATTTTCGCTACGCTTCGAGTTGCCGTAGCGAAGCGGGGACCCGAGCGAAAGGAGAACGAGAATCACCGCCCAGGTATCATACTCCATAGATTCTGTTCTATATGTGGAGTAAATATCTGGAGGTAACTCGGTGATCCTTTTTTTTATAATCGTACATGAACTCTAAATTTCGCCAGAAAACAGGGTCCGCCATTTTGTATTGTATCGACAATAAATATTGCAAGAAAGTGAATAAATTAGGTTGTATGAAATGGAAATGAAATATGGCACTAACACATTATAGCTTTTATACAATTGATCTGCTTTAAAAGATTCAAGGTCCATCATCTGTCGAGCACGATATTACCAGTGGCCAACAGCGAGCTGCGAACTGTGCCGCAAGTTCGAAAAATCGAGCTTAATTTCGGCGTCGATGGTAGTCGCAGCTGTCCTTCTGCTATCACACTTTATATGCTTTGTTGCATATGTGGTGTAAATATCTCGAGGTAACTCGGTGATCCTTTCTTTAAAATACTACATGAACACAAACTTTCGACGAAAAACAGGGTCTGCCATTTTGTATCGTATCGGCCACAAATAATACAACTGAGTCGTGAAAGATACCTATAATTAACAATAATAAGCCACATGATAATATTGTGAATTTTTGTTTCTATCGATTTACTACAGAAGGTGTGGCATTAATTTTATCATGGTGATTTTCGAAAAAAATTCAATGAGGGCAATTCTTGCGAAATTTGTTTAACTTTGAGGCCAAGTAATTTGTTTAAAAAATTTACCAAGGAAAAACGGTTTACGTCAAAAAATGCACTAATGTATTGACAACAACTGTGCAAAGTTTCAATTTCTGCACTCAAAAGAATCGATTTCGAGGTTTTGTCCAGCTTTTTTTCGATTTCAGGCCACTGAGCGACGCGACGCCGCGAAATTCTTCGAACCTGCCATGTAATTGATGTCTCCATGTCATGGGTTTCACCGCGTGGATTTTCTTTGTGAACACAGTTTCTCCGGTATTCCAACCGGCGTCTTCAGGTCGATCTCCAGAAAATCCACGCGGTGAAACCCAGAAACATGGAGACATCATCTAGACAACGCCGCGGAAAACTACGCATCAACCTACAATGTATTATTTAATTAATATTAATAACTTCCACCATATCGTGCCTTGAATGACTCAAGATTTACGAGAGATTGCCTACATGGAGAATATTTTTTCCATCACCCATTCTATTCTAAATTTTTTACATCAGTAATTCTAATGCCAGGAAGTATATGACGTTATCCCGGAAACTACCGCAGCATCGTTTTTTTTTAAACTAGCCTGGAGTAGCTCAATTATAAGGAAATGTGAATCTGAAAGAAACTCCTTTAAAGAATACATTTTCCACAACCTTACTTCTACGGGGCCATTGGCTTAAAAAAAAAACGTACCACCATCTAGACTGGAATAAGACTTCCTGTTGAATGATAGAGAGGAGATATGTTTGAGAAAGTGTTTCTTTGGCCGCTTAAGTTGCTAGTTTCATCGTCTTGGAACATTATAATGATTAAATGTGAGCAATAATCATGTAAAAACAACTATTCTTTCTTCATGAAGGGAAAAGAGATGGATCAGTCACGTGTCAAACATATAAAGATAATGAAGTATATGTATTTAATAACCTAGATAGCCATACCATGAACGGTAGCAGAGTAAGGCTGACACTAATTTCGCGGGGGAGTCAAGATGGAGATGCACACAAAGTCACTATAATATACACCTGCATCAGATAGTATTTAAAAGTTTTCAAGCACATGATTTACTATTTTAGAAATAAACTTTTAAAAACCGTGCATCAAGAAAATTATGTTAAGGGATTTTTATAGTACGCTCAAAGGAACAATGTGCAAGTACACAGAAACTACCATGGAATCCTGCAGAACTCCGAAGAAAATGCTAAGGAACTCAATTGAATTTCAAAAAAACACTGCGGAATTCTGCTGAAATTGCTCAGAAACGCGTTTCAGTATTTCAAAGAATTGAAAAAGTCTGGGAATTTCTGTAGAATAAGTTTTTAAGGAATTCCAAGATAATTTTCGAGCATGATGAAATTCCACTGCTCTGATGGCGGTGCTGAATGGTAATGAAATTCTAAGATAAGTATAAGCGTAACTGCATACTGGATAGGTGTTAGGATGATTGTTAGATGAATAATAAAATGGCGGCTTCATTAACCGATCATTTGGCTAAAATATGGCTATCTCGTTCAGTAACGGCAAACTTTCGTGTATAGCTGCATATTGCACGAAGTAGATAAAAGGTTCCATATCTGCCTGTTCTTCTATTCAGGCATTCCAGGCTATGTTACAGAAATGTGGACGAATTACAATATTTCGCATGGCATAAACAGGTGTGACTTCTAATGAAGAAAAAGTAGTAACCATTACTTTTTTCAAATATTTTACATCTTCAATGGAAGAATTTCATTCCTAAAATTTGATCATCCCACGGCCCAATAATAATGTAATGAGCGCTATGAAATGACCGCCCCAACAACTTTAGCGTACACTCCGCGGAATCCCATTGGGCCCAACAAATATCCTTTGGATGTTCCACAGTTTACTCACAACAGCTTGGTTCGAGCACTATGGGGACATTAAATGTGGATCCAAAAACTATTTGGTAATATTATCAGTAGATCCACAGAACATTACGATTTGTATCAATTTAACCTGAAGAAATTAGAAAAAAAATGATAAGAAATGTTGATGAGAATAATGTTTGATATAGTAACAGCCAGTGGCCGTAATACTTGTAGGTAAAGAATTAAGATTAAAAAAATACAACTGCTTTACAAGCACTTTTGTTCATCTTAGGTCATATCTTACCCGTTTTAATGGCACAACAATATGTGTGAAGTATGTTCTCATGCAATCCGGAGATAATACGCCTTTTAGGCTTTCCGAATTTCCCGTTCTCACATAACTGCCGACGTAAGGGGTACCAAGACGAGATCCAATGATAATACTTTACTCTTTAGCGTGTTTCTGAATACACTATTCTGCACCGTTGCATTTTACCCCAAACAAATATTACAGATTTAAAGCGCTAATATTTCAGCTTTTTTATTTTTTTTCATCTTTTTTATAGTTAATTTCATTAGACCTGATAATGCATCTCAACTAGAGACCCAAAGCGTCGACAGCACTACCCCCTCCGGGGCAAGCAGAGGAATGGCACAGCAGCCAATGAACACCATGACGAAGGAGCATATTTAAATATACCAATAAAACATGATCATTTTATTGAAATTTTTATTTTATAAAAATACACGATGAGACACGTCTTCAAGCTTATCTTTTTACAACACAAATTAACAATAATAGCCCTAATAATAGCAGATATAAATGATACAATGGTAGATGAGGTGTGGAATTATTTCCAGTAAGGATGGACCAATGTTTTGGTATCCTTGCCAGGCTGACACTCCAGGGGTAGAAGATCCTAAATTTCATGTATGGTCGCAATCGAATACTTACATTCAAATTTGTATGAGCCAACATGATCTTCCACGTAAGAATTACTCCTATTTTCACCTGGTCTAGTAATTCTAATTCTGCAATGATGACGTTGATGAATAGTTAGCGCTATTTACAATATTTTATTAAATACTAAGAGAAGTATAAACAATTAAAACTTAACGGTAATTAGGATGATTGGTAGAGGAATAATAATGGCGGTTGAATTGACCACTCGTATGGCTAAAATGTGCCTTTCTTGTTCAATAAATTGTCTGAAATAGCTCCACATGTTATTAAGTAGAAATAAGGCAACGCATCTGCCTTTTCCAGTAAACAGTATTTCCATCCTATTATATGGAACCATGAGGTATTGGAATAAAAATATGTCGTACGATATAAACAAGAAGGTCTCTCCCCTTCAGTAAATAAATAACACTAACTACGACTTACTTTCAAATATTTTTTTCAAATAAATGGAAAAGTTTCATGCTACGTTTCTTTATAGCTGTTAAGTCATGATATTAAAAGGTAACTATATATAATATAAGATGCTGTCCAACAAATTATACGGCCAATGAAGGCTATTTGCGGTCTTCACCATGTAAAACGTCGTACTTCAATAAATGATCAGTAAATGCTTCCACGCATGAGTCTTCTCTGACGTCGATGGAAGACCCAAACGTCGTAATGCCTGAAGAAATTCACTGCATTACCAGATGGAGAACATCAATGTCGCAAACCATGAAAAAAACGTGTTTCCGTTTGTCTAACCTTTAGAAATTTCAAATGGCTCAATGCGGTTGGCTACATATGCGAGAGCGAACAGAATGTCGCAGCCATGACAACGACTCTCAATTTAAGCCCTGCCCACTGGCTAGGCATGATGATCCCAGGACCGGAAACTTGGGGTTCCGTAAGCAAAACAAGGAACTAGGACTCTCGTTGGGTCGGACGAACATGAGATGCAATAAATAAGCGTGTTTTGTTTTTCGGGATATCTAAAGTATCGGGACCCATTGGCAACCGTCTAATTTGATATTTCGTTGCCTCTTCCCCTCTGCATAATGTAATTCATAGCGGCGTGGCAAAACAGGCGTAAGAGATTTCAACGCGTGACTCCCCCTTTCCGAGAAAGAACTGAAGCCCTAAGTTTGACTAACCTTCCCAACTCTCGATTTCTTAAAGAGAGATCTTAGGTTTCTAGTCAAAAAGAATCACCATTCCCGCATGAATGGTCCTATTTCGTGACGCATTAATTGTTTAAATTTTGAACGAGCGTCTCCAACTTCTCATAGCACATGTAGTTAACGTTTATCAACGTTTGAAAGTATCTCAAATACGAAAAATTCACACCGAAGAAAATACTGAGGTGAAATACATACATTCTAGATGTAGGCAAACGCTGAAAAAGATTATTTGCAATGATAATTTCAAAATGATACGTACAATTTTAAGAGACAATATGGCGCAAAGAAAGGCAGGTCGTGCGGGAGTGAAGCATCCTTTTAGGCAAGCGGCGATTTAAGATTTTATTCACGTCTTTCGAGAGCGCGCAAAAGAGATAAAAAGCTTCCTGTTGAATTCCGCTCTGCCGCGCGGTGGAGTTGGCCTGCCTCCGAGAGCCCACTCTGCGCTGACCACATCGCAACCGCGACTATTCTAGGTGAGCGATAGTAACATTTCACTCCAAGATGATTCCAACTTGAACCAAAGTACATGCCGTTTTCGTGAGCATTTCAAAATATTAGGTCCTGATTGCGGTCTAACGAGAAATTTCCAAAAAACTGCTCTTATCACGACATTTTTGTTTACAAATAACAGTTACACGACTAAAAATTTTCTCAGTCTTTCTCGGTGAAACTGGTCTAAAGGAAATGAAGATCATATTTATCGGAAATACAAAATATCTATTTAGCTAGGAAACGGTGCATTTTAAAGCATTTTAACTAAAAACCTTATGTGAGTTACGAAACAAAAGTGAAGTTACGCTAAAACTTAAATAAGTCATCTATTTGAAGTGAACAGCGGGAAAAATCGTTTAAATATCATAGGCCTTCAAAGAAGGATATGAATTCATGTGTTATTATCATTTTAATGTTTTAAATGAATTTAAAACCATAGGTTTAATGAAATTTAAGGGCAAAAAGCGGAAAAATGCCATCGGTAACCATTTATACCCTGTACACCGACTTATCTGCATTGAATTACAATGTGAAAAATCTGCATTGAAGGATTTTAACATTGCATTTGGGCAGATTAGACATTGGTTATAAGTGGTAATTATGCATTTATTAAACACGTAAATTCAGTCAGCTTGTGCCTTTAAGACGGTTGCGGACTCGGTTACGGAAACGTTGGCAGGTAGCAACGCATTAACGTGGTGTAAAGCCCGAGAAAACTTCATCAGTCTCAACCACGTGTTTGTTGCAAACTGTATTGTCAAGGAAGAACCTTATTTAACCTCATGGCAACCGGTTATATTCTGTTTACGTTCCACCTTGCGTGTTTCCAAACATCGATTGAGAGAAATGCTAGATGCTATTTGATGAGTCCAAATAAAAAAGAGAGAAGACTCCGTTTGAGTATCGTGGTGGGTGTTGACCCAGTGACCGGCAAAGGACTTTCCCGCCAACTCCTTCCCCTCTCTCTCCCGAAGATGTTCCTTCCCCCTCCTCCCCACCCACCCCGGGGGTGGGGGGGGTGTAGGAGAGGGCTGGAATTCATTTCTCCGGACGAGAGGGGGGGCAGATGGCAGGAGAAAGTTAGAAGTCTCTCCCTCTCATCACGCTATTCCCCCAACACTCACCCTGCCGCCACAGTTAGTTGCTTCCAATATGCCCATACCCATGAAGGCCTTCTTGCCTTGCGCGGAGGTGACCTCAGGCAAACAAGCACAGAACAACAATACTTTACTCGCTTCAAATAAACAAAATTAAACTGCATAAACTGCTCCGAAAATCAAGGGAAATCTTCAAGAGCAAGCAAACCTCCGTCTCGACCTTATTTTATTTTTATTATTTTACAGGAGACGCGTAGTAATCCGAGTATTCTGAGTAAACCTTTGCTAACATTTGCCTGAATCTCAAATGTAAAACTATTACACCGGAGGAAATACTGAGGCAAACATTTTTAATTTGAGATACAGGAAAATTTTGACCTGGATTTCCTTTACGTAACCTGAAAATTTCAAGATGATAGCGCAACTTTTACAGGAGTGGTAAGTCACCAAGAAAGGCAAATTGCGATAGGTCAATTGGGAGTCATGCGTCCTCTTAAGCTGGATTGACTCGGGTGAAAAAAACTCCGGAAAATGTCTAGACCGAAGGAAAAATAACTCCAGACTGAGAAAAACGGCATTTTATCGCGGATATAATTAACATTTATGCGGGAATAATAATATGTGAATAAAGGCTCAATAATGATTAAGTAAGAAAAGCACAGGTGTTTGCTCCAAGGAAATGGCGAATTATTATGTTTACAAGAAGTTACTGACCTAAGAATACAGGGGTATCACGCTACGATTTTGTAGCATGCATAAAAGTTTTCCCAGTAGTTAGCCAAGTCATGTCATGTAGTTTGTCAGCCTAATTTGGTGACCGACTCTTAGTCTTAATTCGTGTCGCATCAAATTTCCACAGGATCGTCGGTGCACAGTTGTTGCACAATGTTACACTCTGTCTCTGTCGCATAAATGTTTGAAATAATTGCAAAGATGTTCTCCCGGAAAAGAGAGCGGAGAAGATTCTCGGTCGCGAAGTGAAGAAGTTCAAGAGGAGAAGGCCAAGCCATCTTCCGAGAGTGGAGCAACTGAAAGTGGAATTTCTTCACGTGAGAAAGTCACGGACTCCAATGATGTGACTAGGTCACTGTGGCAATGGGTGCGCTCCCCCTACGCTTCTTCTTCTCTCCTCCCTCGTATCCCTGGCAACCTCATGTGTTTGTTGTTTCATGCACAGATGCCGTCGACAGCGAGTGCTCGTTTGCATGTGCCCTCCATCGCATCGAACCCCTTTTCAACACTGATTTCGCCCGTTGAAGTCTCTCGACCGATTATGGAAAGGGACGGAGGTGCGTGTGACGGAAATTTGCAACAATACTGCAAAGTCACGTCGTATGTTCATAAAAGTGCTCTAAACGGATTACGATACCTCCACTGCATAAACGCTCAACAATCGCCCACCGAATCAAATCCGCTCATCCAGTACTATAAGGGCTATCTAGATGAGCGAATTTGATTCGATGGGCGATTGTTGAGAGTTTATGCAGTGGAGGAGGTATCTGGAAGAAATGGAATCATGGATAATATTGAGGTGCTGCATTTTAGAATAATTAAACGTTTTCGTCGATATTTCGATGTTCTCATAAGCAAGGATGACATTAAAATTGATATTTAGTGCCATCCTGATAATTATTACCGCTGCTATACTATCAGAAAAAGCCGTCAGTGCATTTACAGGGAGTGATAATGTAACAGTTCCTTAAATCGCAGATGACTCACAATTGTTGATATTACTTAACGGTTCAGAATAGTAAAGGCACCAGGTCTAAGATTCTTGATGCCACACTGCTCCTTTTAATGGCCGTTCTCGTCGCAGAACCATCTGTGAGGCAAGCAACAGCGAGCGGGTTTACGTCATACGCGGAGGAGAGCGCGAGGGAAATATCCGTTGTAGTGTATCGGCACAAGTAAATAGAGAGTGCTTCGAGATGGGGACTACAATGTAGGATGCCGCAGTCCGTCCCGTTGAAGCTGCCGTCACTTTGGGTTCTTTTTGATCCGCTTTCAACAATGTCCCCAGCGATAAATGTAGAGCGATCCTCAATCTTATTTGCGATACAGCGTCTGCACAGCACCAGAGCAATATCATTGAAAAGTTGTGAATTCGAAATATTATACCATTGACAGCCTTAATCACTGTTTATTTCACCGTGAAATTCGGATCGCTCTTTCGTCACCGTCTCTAGTAAATCCATTCTGAACAACTGGAGGAGAAATATTTTTTCCCGCGTGGAGATGAGGTAACCTCCGCTCCTGCTCAATAGTCCGCCCATGAGACTGTCTCCGCGCCCTCCAATTGAATGCTTCGACCCTCCTTGGGAGGGAATGCCCAAGAAGTATCAGGCATCGAGAATCCAGTGTCAATTAATATTCGTGGCACAGTCACACGTACACAGCACACACAACACAAGCAGTCGATCGATATTATGGTGAGACGTTGTTGTCGTCGTTGTCGTTGACTACCGTCGTGGACCAGGTCCGGGGGCAGGGGCGACGACTCTGCTGGCGTCCACTTGGCCGCCTCCGCCGCCGTGGAGGGTGCGCCTCTCCAGCCGCATCTGCTGCTCGGAGCACGCGAAGGCGGAGCAGTCGCCGCGCCTCACCGCATCCATCACGTCGCCCAAGTGCATGGAGACGCCCTGCGCCACGCTCGGGTGGATCCTGTGGAAAACAAATGGACACAATTAATTAGTCTTCAAGCAGATAATAAAAAAAAGGACCTCCATATCACGCCGAGAGGCATTTAGTATAACATTTGGGCAATTATCCCACTACCTGTATAATAGGGTAGTTTCCTTCATCAAAGAAAACGAAAGGCATTGATTGCTATTCGTTACCAACCATTAGGGTTTTCATAATATACAGATTATTTGGTTTTAGGAATCCCAGTTTAGACGAATGGCAATGGTCAATTTTATCCTCATTTGAAAGAGGCCAGATTGGCGCCCATGCGATTACACTCCACGTGACGTCACAGGGACCTAGTTTCTATACGAGTAGATAGGAGTTTTACATCGTCTGAGATTACCACCGCATGCATGAGGCACAGACCTCAGGGAAACATGTCTTAATAATCACCTATTAAAACTGGCTAAGGTCGGAAAGTTTTCTTCGTTTGATAAGGTATAAATAATCCTTATTTAAGCCAAGCGCTACCAGCTAGCAGGGTACTCTGCTACCTGGTAGCATTCTGCGTCGTATCAGCGCTCAAAGCCTCGCCCCAAGGTCACCTGACTTGCGGCAGTGGGAACCAGAAAGACGCCACACGGAGTTTTCCCAGCATTCCTACTAAGCCGTCGCGTTTTCGCGCGCTTGAAAATTTTCACTTTTCACTTAATCGCGAAAAATAGATATGGTCATTTAAAAATCTAAAAGCGTGAAGTAAGTACTCCAGGAGTAATAATTTTTCGATTTAGGCAATTAAAAAAGTAATAGGATACCACCCTATTCTTGTCAATTATCCCCCTATTTATATTTTTTCATGAAATTGAGTCTCCAATCAAATGTAATTATTGCTTAAATAATGCTGCAATCTCTAGGATTAGTAAAATATGCGACTTGGATTTCAAATTTGATTCCTTCCCATCATTTCAGCACCATACCCAGGCCCGTGCTGGGCCGCCGTGACGTATGATCCCGGTGCGCCCTCCAGCATAGAAATTTTTGGCACCCTCCTGCTCCGAAAGTGTTTACAGTCAAAATACTAGCATTGAGTAGTCAACTTGATTTCAATAATGTATCATTAAACATCATAATTGACACCATCTTGAGTGACAGAAACAATAATTTAAATTAATTTAACTCATTCCGGTGGTCCTCCACTCGCATAGTGCTGACGCCCTCTGGCCACGGCCGTCCACCGCCCTAACAGGGGGTCAAACCACGGTCAAACTCGGGCCTGACCATACCCAATCAGTAATCGTGAAAGCTACAAAAACAACAGGTTTCATTTCCAGAATCTCCAGGGATGTTGATAATAATTATATTTATAAGACCTGATGTACTTTAATCTGCCCAGTGCTCAAGTATTCCCGCATTGTATGGTCCCCATTCTGAAATATTCAAACCTAATCCATTGAGTATCCAACATAGATTCATTAGGCAAGTATTTCATATATTTAGCATCCATCCTATTATCTTACCCTTAATTGCTCCCATGGCCATTTGTACCATTGATGGTATTCAGCCTCGCCTATCCTTATGACTTACAACTATCCCATATTAATCTGTTCCCTTTGGCTACCTGACGACTTCACCTGGGCATTCACCATCTATTGCATGCAGACGCTGACTCAATATTGATTTCCTTCCATGTCCCGATTGTACACACCAAACAATCATTCATGTTTTCACTCCCTCATTCTAATAGAAATAACACTCTTCACTCACTCCCAATAAGAACTGTTCGTAGCATTAACTTTAAATGCTGTCATTGGCGTATTTAATAAAAATACATCAAATTTAAAGAGGGTTCCTTTTTTATAAATAATGAACACTTTTTTGTGCACAAAAATGCCTTGATGCTTAGATATTTTTGTTTTTCTGCGCTGCCACGTCATGTATCAGATGGCGGCCTCACCAAGAGAGTGACCCTCTGGGGTGCCCTATTTTATTCTATCCTCGTAGCTGATGCTTATTGCAAGCTATGAATAGTGTTAATGAATGAAATAAAGTCATATATCATTATTATTTTCTTTGTAAACGTTCTTACCCCCCCGCCACACGCCTATTGTGACGGTTTGCGAGGCAACATATAAATGTAGATGCTTTCACCCTACTTTCGTCTCGGTCCAATTTTTGCATCGCATAGCACGAATCTCTGAGGATACCTCGTATTCCAGATGGACGCAGCTGGTGTTGATCGAAGCTGACGGAGATGCGAGAAATCGTGAAAAGCCGTGTGATACTTTCCGATTGTTATGTGAACACTGACCACATTGACGAAAGAAAAGAGATTTTCGAATGGCATTCATTTGATGACCCATATCGGGGGCGTTGACTCAAACGTAAACCACCTCTGCCGTTTCTAGGCTTGAATTCCCCTCCGAAGAACATAAGGACATGGTTTTATTACAGCAATGATTGTATCACTATCTTTAGAAAGCGACGGAGACGACTTTTTCGGAAATGTTTCTCCGTTATCCTTTAGGTGTATTGTGATGGAAAACTAATAGAAATACAGAGGAAGTTAGCAGCTCAGGGAAAGAAAGCTGTGACCAATTATTCATGCCGGATAAATAACACTAACCCCATAAGATATATGAGGTGTTCGTAGGTGGCATATGCCTTTGGTTTCAAAGCGATCAGTACGCTGGAAAATTAGGGATTCATTCAAAGAACAGTTGAGACGCTTACAAGACTGGTTCTCATGATGAGGCTGTGTGAAAATATTTATTTTAGAAAAATGAGGAGTCTCTTCGCCATTTAACTGGCATTCTTCTCAAAATGGACTCCATTGGGCTTTGAAATGAGAAAATAAATATTTTGCTTTGACAGAACACCCTCTCAAATTTTTATATTATAGTCTTAATTACTGGCGGAGGATAAAAAATAGTTGAAGTTAAAATCCATTCAATACATAATTTAATATTTTTTTAACAATACACATTTCGAGAGGGTTATTGTTAAAACAATTGTTTGCTTACTTTTTCGTGTTTGGATATATTATAGAAAGCATTAAAACAGATCGACAAACCTCTCTTTACGTAGATTCCTTCTCGTAACATAAAACATCGAAATAAGCGTGTTCGTCTTCAGCCATTACATCTATATGCCATTTAAAAAAATATCCGTTAGTCAGCTTCGAGTGATGTCTTGTATTCGTGTAGGCGGTAAACGTGTATAGCAATGTTTATCGCTCAATTAAAAAATTCCGAAAGGTCCAGAGTCAATTCCAGTCTGAGTTGCTGTGGAAAAAACCTACTACTTACATTAAGGAATAAATAGATTAAATACTGAATAATATCGATAAATACTGAATATGCGTTATCATTAGCAATTAGAAATGAAAAAAATGGTAAATACACTATTTTTATTTGATTGAATTTTGAGAGAGAAGGCAAGAGCCGGGAATTACTTTCCAAGTCAATATTTTTACCAATGACTCCTCACGCTCCAATCGAGTGACCAATCCCTGGTAAGCAATAAAATGAGTGCTCACTACGGAAGTCATAATCATGGGGGCTCATGGGCCCTTTGGAATGGAAGCGTGGGAGGGAGAGAGAAACTCGCAAGGGGACTACCCCAGCCCGTCCAGTATAATATAGAATCCCACTCAGATATCCATGTACTCTCAATATTTTGCAGTATACGTAGTCCTAATAATTGCAAGGAATAGCCTTGAAAAGTCAAATATTAGATGTCATTACGGATATAAATTTCTGTTAACAGCCCTAATTACAGAGGATCATAACCGTATCTATGCTTCGGCGCACGCAAATGGAGAAAAGTGTTTGTGCCAATGGATTTACATACGATAGAACAAGCCCCAGTCTGTTCGGTGAAAGGTTGATTGACATGGAAAAGTTGCACATAACATCTCAGGTCACAAGAATGACCAAAAAGGGAAGACGTGAACGGATTCGCTGGAATTTTTCTTTCAGATTTGGCCAAGAGCTCAATGAGGATGAGTTGGGAGCGGGGAGGCCTCGTTTTGCGAGCCAAAAAATAAGGAATCCAATCGTGTCGTCCCGACCTGAAAAAGAGGAAAAATGCCGCATACCGCGACGAATTTTTTTACTTCATAGGGGGTGATAAATCAATTAAGTCTGAGGCAAAAAAAAACATGTACATACAAATGATGCATGGGTGATAAATGAAAGTCTCAGAAAGATGGAAAAACTAATAATTTTCCGCGGGTAGCGACCCTTTCAAGGAATAAAAGGAGTCATTCCAAGGAGAATCTAGTTATCAATCTCCACACAAAAGACAAGGGGCGTTGTAATGTTGGACCAACTTCAAGGCAGATTAAGGGCGCCGTGCTGGGCCACCGTTCATCACTGTTTGCGGTTTGGGGTTAGATGCAGATGGAATACTTTTTTTACTGCATCACGGTGCAAATAATCGGTGAATCGCGAGGGTCTCTCATGGATTAACAAAATGATACACTAACGCGAAACGTGTAAGTATGTATCGTTTGACTACATTTGAACTGGTGACATAAAAACGTTACGATTACTAACGTAATTCACAGTGTCCGGTGATATCTGGTGGAAATGTTTTATATCCATGAGAATAAACTAAAATGGTAACCTTCCACACAATTTTATTTACTCAAGTACCGACCCGGTTTCGATGTCCTTTCCGGTGTCCGTGATAATGACACTACGTGTCGAAACCGGGTCGGTACTTTAGTAAATAAAATTGTGTGGAAGTTTACCATTTTAGTTTATTGTCATGGATTTACGATTACTATTTTATTTTATGATTATATTATTAGTAAGCCAATCTAGCCACCACACCAACCTAATTGCTGAATACAAATAATTTATACTGATATTTCAGGAGATTATAATTAGAATAAAGATCACCTCGCAAACCACCTCAATAGACGTGTGGCCGGGGATGCTGCGGCGTTATCAAAAAGAAAGTGGCGATTGGAGTGAATTCAAAACTGACAGCCACCGAGAATTTATTAAGTCCTTTATAGTTCGGGTGAAGAACGGATTCCTAAACCTATCAGTTCAGAAAAATATCTATATTACTTTCTCGTTTCTGTAAGGACTAGCAACCATAATGTGATGTACTCCGAGACGCTCTAAAAGTTATCATCATCACTGGTCAACAATCCTAGGATTGGTTTGACGCAGCTCTCCACTCAGTTCTCATATCAGCTAATCTTTTCACACCTACGTATTTCTTCTCTTTCATATCCTTCTTTACTTGTTCCATATATTTTGTTTGAGGTCTTCCTTTTCCGTTCTTGCCTTCCACTTTTCCGTTCTTTCCTTCCCTAAAAGTTATGCGTTCTTGATAACTAAATATAAGCCTAGCGCTGGATCCTCCTAGACTATCTGAGGCGCTGAAAGTAGAAGCGGAAAAAACAAAAGAAACACTTAGTGGGTTACTAAAAATTAAGCAACAGAATGTAACGTTCTCAAGGGTGCACGTTGGAGAAACTTCGAGCTACAGAAAAAAAATGATTCCAATCCCCTATTTCCCCAGCTGATCGTATTATCATACTAATTTGAAAGGAGCGATTTGCGGATGAAAAACGAAGAGAGAAAGTGATACTTGAGGTGCAAAAAACGATCGCCAGTGAGGTGTCAGCGAACTCAACGGCGAGATATACGGAGAGGGAGAGAGGGGACGAGGCGATCAGAGGACTGTGACCCAAGAGGCAAGGATAGGGCTTTATAACATAATCGCTCCACTAATCGAGATATCGCTTTGAGTGAAACTTAGACCGGAAACAAGGCAGTTAATCAGGAAGGATCATTTAGAGGAAACACGCGTTCGTTCTACGGGGAACGCGGAAGTGATTTCGACGGATGTATTATAAAAATAACTAACACACGTAATCTTTCATCAGAAAAGAAAGAGAAAATGAAGAGACTCTGTGAACATTGCAGAGGGTAATGTAAAGCGACGCTTTTATTTGTAATTGTGCGTTCCTAGATTGAAAAATGTGCCGCATCAATTCAGCTGCACCCCGAAAACATTTGTTAATCACACAGTTAAAATGTACATGAGTACCCCGTAAGCTACCTCTGCCTCAGGTGTGTGGCGCGGGGATTAAGGATAAAAACCATTTATAAAAGTTAGGTGCACGCTGGAGTGATTTGAATTCTGGGCCAACAAACTGTAGCCGTTCGTTGTACTTATTTTCTGAGAACTTTATTTGAATTGGCATTGAGAAATTTAATTAAATACTTCAACACATATCATTGCTGATTGTTATTGACAATTCTGTATAATTATGCACATAATTTGATAGTATAATAGCTTATTCATCCCGCTAATCATTTTTTAAAGTCTATCATTGTTCGTGATCACGGGTAAACCAATTCCTAATTCCTATCCGTTTGGCAAAATAACTTTCTTATTTTGTTTTACAGTATTTTTTATCGTATTTTCCAGACCTAGAAATATAGTAGGGTTGTAAATGGATATTCTCAATCGCATCAATGCCACACACCGTTTTACGGAGTGGTATGTATACGTACATGTTATTGTCCCGGTCGAATTTCCATTTTTACATCCACGTCATGGCAACTTGTGCACTTAGTAGGCTCAGTTCAATTTGCATAATTATGCAAATAAGATATACATCCTACGGTTGACACTTTGTCTTCCATGAAAACTTAGCCCCAACATTCCGTGCTCTTAAATGCGAATATTACGAGAACGACAAGGCACGTTAACATTCGCTGCAAATTGCTGACATGAGAGTCAAGGGCTCTCTCTGCCCTGAGTGCGGTGGGATGGGCCACGTTCCGGTTTCCATGGCGACGAGGCGGGAAACATGGAAACGCGCGATTTACGCAACACTAATTGGAAGCCTTCAAGGCCCCGCATACATCTCAGCGTCAACTTAGTCACGCGTCTGAGAACACTAGCAGGAACTTCGTATGATAAAATCTCAGTGATACCCAGGAATAAACTAAATGCAATTAGCGGTGACTATTAAAATATCAAATTATGCACATTTTTGCAAAAATTTGTCAGTAAAAATCGGCAATAGAAATTTTCGAGGCATAAAATTCAGTTAATTAACTAAACTTAGCTCAAAGAAATAGAGTTTCTCGCAGGTTTGTTGCCTACACGAAATTATGTGCAAAGTTATAAAAAGTCGTCAGTTACAATCAGCTGGAGAAAATTTTTAAAGTATTAAATTAGATTTATAAATTATCAAGGAGATACATAAGGTGAGTGGTTGCTGGTTACGTTGGGCAGGATAGTTAGCTGCCCAATAATAGAGCAGAGAATGAGCATTTTACAACAGAATCTGAAATAAAGATGGAAGCTAAAATGCTCTACAGTGACAATAAATATTCATTATACAGAAGCGATTACATTCTGGGTTTCTTTTGCTCAAAATCGTTTCCTACACATGCCATATACTTCCCTGTATGAACAAGTAACAATGCTAACATAATGTGTACCGGACAAATAAATATAAAGGATTTTTAACATTTATAACGAAGGGAGACAAAATGTTTTATTTCACTTCTTCATCAAATCCAAATGCGCCATAAAGTGCATTATGGTGGCAACCTGAGGTCCCCAATTTAGAGCTCATTATTTTTTTAAATAATTAGGTTTACGCCACAAATCAACATATTTCGTCCGGGAAACACGGGTCAACTTATTGGGGACGATCTCATGAACGCAACTCAAAGAAACAGCCCGTACCAGAGTCACATCCTAAGTAATCATCTAGTAATCCACTGGTATTCGATTGCGTATATTGGATTTCCACTAATGCTTGTAATGAAATAAAAACAGATAACACTAGCTGATATTTTCCATTATCGGGCCATAATTGGGTAATAAATTTCCAACAATTAATTCTTGATTTAAAAAATTAAATACACGAGAAGGAAGGATTATAAATTTTTTCTCAATAATCCGCTTTTTGTTTCAAAACTTGATTATTTACATTATTCTGCTTCTTAAATGCATGTTGCTCAGAGATAATATGTCATCCCAAAATGACCTATAGTGACATAAAAATTCACGTCCTCAAAACGCCTACGCAAAAATACCACTCTAAAATGAAAAATTTTATGAGTTGCCAAAATTATTGTTTACCTGACGAAGTTGGCAGTAATAGCAGCAGTAGAAATGTGAACGTGTATCTAATTCGTCATCATAAATTCTTTCGCTTTCCTACATACGTCATTGAGAGGCATCAGATAAAGAATGGGAATTTAGAGCAAATATCATGATCCTAATTCAACTATTTGGGCAGCACATTAGAGGAAAACGGACACAGTAGCAAGGACATCAGGAAGCGAATTGCACTAGCAAAGGTGGCGTTCATAAACAGGAAGAAGCTTCTGAGAGGATCGTTATGTAAGAGTTTAAAGAAAAGGTTAGTGAAGATTTTGATCTGGAGTGTAGCTCTCTACGGTGCGGAAACGTGGACACTGAGGAAAGAAGACGAGAGGAGATTGGAGGCATTCGAGATGTGGGTATGGAGAAGAATGGAGAGGGAGAAATGGACGGAGAGGAAAAGGAGCGATGAAGTGTTGGACATGGTGGGTGAGGAAAGGCAGCTCTTAGATGAGATACGGAGGAGACAGAAGGTATGGATGGAGTTAGTGCTTAGCGGGGAGGGATGTTGAAAACAGTGTTAGAGGGTAGAATGTTTGGGAAACGAGGGAGGGGAAGGAAAAGATAAGGATTTTTAGATAGATTGAAAGGGAGTAGGCCTTACAGTGAATTGAAGAAGGCAGCACTGGAAGGAAAGGGAGGCTCCCTGATCACCTCTTTAGTACTCCATGGAAACCTACCTTAATCGGGGAATAATAATCATGATCCTTATCTGTCATTGGCACTCTCGGGATAGCTGTGTGTTGATAATGATAGCGTGACATCGTTTTTTGAGCTACTTCTTTGGTTGTCTCTTACGACGTGTAAACAAGACCTCAAGAGTCAAGGTGATCGACAAAGTGCCACTTTAGCATGTGAGAGTAAATTTCTCGGCTAAGATCACGGACGACAAATTAAGCTGTAAGGAATGCCCGTTATCTGCTCACGCAGGTGATTTAAGAGAAAGAAAAAGACCAATTTGTCCCGGAATGACAAAATATCACGTTATTCCGTTTCCATTGGCACATTATTCAAGAGAGTATGAGATGAAACAGTTCAAAATCTCCCCGCGGCACTAATTACCCGACAAACATGCTTCAACCTTGGTCCGGAATTCGTAATGGCCTTGCCATTCCCAACCATATTACGCGAAGCAGCATCAAGAAATATTTCGTCCCATAAATTCAATACAAATATTTCCGTGATCTTGAAATGAAAGAAGGAAAATGGATAACTGTCCAAGGACATAAAAAAGCACAACCCCGATCGACTCCCCTCCCCTCCATCGCCCCTCGGGGGTTCCTGACTGAATGACGCTGCAAAACAATCCCCGTTAAAATTCCCTCCACCCGTTCCACTTCATAATAAACCCCCTTCTGAGTCTTACTCTGTAGACCGTTTCACACGGGGCACGGAATTGCGCAGCTTAGAGCTGCATTAATTTCTAAAATGGGTTGGAATCGCGCGAATGCATGAACGAAATTAGAACAGGGGCTATTTTGCCGTCTCGCATCCACGCATTCTCGCATGTGTTCTAGCAATTCACCGCTTTACACGACGCAATTTTGATTGCGCCTTCGCACGTGCGTCAGATTGCGCAATTCCGTGTACCGTGTAAAACGGCCTTATAGAAGGCGAAGAAAAATTGTGTCGCGAAAATTCAACCCTGGATAGCTGATGCCAAGAGGAACCGAATGTTATTAATAATAATGAAATTATCAATGATTTTTACGTCCAAAACGCACCATTTTTTTAAACTACAGAAAATTTTAGCCAAGCGCTCCGATTGGCTGCGAGTTTGCCCTGTTGCCGGATGGCCTGGACAACCCATGACTTCGAATGCCTTCTTTGCCGGAGATCGCGATGTATCCAAGGCATCCGGCAACAGGGCAAACAATCGGGGCGCTTCACTAAAAGTTTCTGAAGTTTAAAAATGGTCCATTTTCGACCTATACATCAGTAATCTTTGATCCTACTGACATCGACTATCCGAGGTTGAAATCTCGTGACACAATTTTTCTCCAATCTGAATAAACATGGATATTATATCCATAATAATTGCCTGACGATGGTAGCTTGTAACGAAACTGGTCGCATCAATAAATGATTGTGTACCCAGCCATTGCCTTTCCTCTCTGTGCTGACGTGAAAAAAGCGTTTCGGAAAAACAGCGCTCTGCGCTGCACTGAGCTTATTTTCTCAATTTTGCTTTGTTGTTTATGAAGATTGAGCTTGAAAATGAAGAGACCAGTATTTTTATAATTTACAACCCCTTGCATAGTCTTTTTCTCGAGAAAGATATTCGCGACGAAAAATCAATGATCTTCGCAGAGAAGTTGATGACGTCACTTAATTATGCCGGCTGCCACAGAAGAATATAAAAAAATCAAATTGATCGACTAAGTTAGCGATGAGAAGGAAGAGTAGCCGAGAGACGAGTTTTATAAAAAGTTAAATTAACGAGAAGACGGAACACCTAAATCGGTCATCTCTTTGGAAATTATGGCCTGATGAAGACAATCGTCTAGGGATAGTTGGATGGCAAGAATGGATAAGGATAACCTTGGATAAAATATGTGGAAGAATATATGTACAAAAAAAGTACGTAGTGAATGATGTGAAGGAGAAGAAATGCTTAGGTGAGAAAAGATAAGCTGACACGAGAGCTGAGTTGAGTTCTGCGTCAAACTAATCTTGCTAATAGGGTGGTTTCCTATTATTTTTTTAATGCCTAAATAGAAAGATTATTACTCCTGGAGTACGCATTTCACGCTTTTAGATTTTAAAATGAGGATATCTATTTTTCGCGATTGAATGAAAAGTGAAAATTTTCAAGTGCGCGAAAACGCGACGGCTAAGTATGAATGCTGGGAAAACCCCGTGTGACGTCATTCTGGTTCCCGCATCCGCCGTGTGAGGTGACCTTGGGGCGAGGATATTGTGCGCCGCTGCGATGCTGGCTGCTAGCAGGTAGCAGAGTACCCTGCTAGCAGGAAGGGCTTGGCTTAAATAATGATTATTAATACCTTATCAAACGAAGAAAACTTTCCGACCTTGTTATCAGGATCCTCAGGGATTGAAATAAGAGAACTGGATACAGACGCCCTGAGTGATGAAATATTCATTTAGATTGAAACCGTACTCGGAACTGATGGATTGGAAGGAGAGGGAGTTTCACGTGGTCAACACCGGGATCAGCAACATTTCCACACAAAACATATTTTACAACAGCTCAGTACATCTTAAGAAATTTTCGATTGGCGACACTGAAAATATTTGAACCCAAAATACCAACTTTTATTGACAAAGTACCAGCGTTTTATTTTTTTTGCTCTCCGGCTGTAAGGTATCAACTTTACTGCTGCTGCACAAGAAAAGTTGGCTCGAGGCTTAACGCCTCCTGACTTCCGTTCAACACGAGTAGAATTTGTTTTTTTTCCTTTTTCTGCCAGCACCTACTGTCACATGGCGACAAAATTTTGGCACCAGACGACATTCATGTCGCCAATTTCGCATGCTATTTTATACGCTGACACCAAGAGTAACATTCTGAAACACCAATCGATTCCGACTGAGTGAGCCAATTGATTTTTTCATGGCGAATATCACCTACTTACACCCGCGCGCGTGACTTCGAAGAAAATTCAATTACCACATCCAGGCTTTTCTTCAACAAAAAATTTGCCCCAAGTATACCATTAAAATCGATTTAAAATGTTGAATACAAAATTAAATAAATATTACTTATTGTATTATGAGGCAAATGAGGCAAAATCTTAATTTGGTACACAATCACGAAAGATTAAAAATGCGTCCACAGGAGACTGTCCCAACGTTTTTTTCGCTACCATTGCGCAATTATCGACTTTCCCTACTCACACGGAAGATCCGATATTTTTTCATAACTCTCCGTCCGTCTCTTGGGAAACGAGGTGAGGAGAAAATAGCGCCAGCCTTTTTGGAATTAATAACTTCTTCCATTCTATCACCAAAGGCGTTTCATTCGGCCTCCTGCTGCAAGGAAGCTTTCTCTTCGAATTTCTAATGGCAAACCCAAGGAAGGACTAAGGGCAAATGAGGGCTCTCTCCGCCACTGCTCCGTTGCCTCAACTTCTGTCTACACTGGAGGAACCGTAAAAATATGGAAGGATCTAGATGAAGGCATATAACTCAACGCATTCAAACAGCAATGCCGCCTTCAAAATTCACTTCTCTCATTATGAACAGTCACGGTAGAAATAGAGAAGAAATTATTTATCTGTGGATACAATTGATGCGGAAATGTGATTCTAATTTACCTTCTCAGGTCAAAAGCGTTCCAACGAAAAATCCTGTTATGGTATATTTCCACTCTGCCACGTGGACGGCAGTTCAATTCACATTTTATCCAATGGAACAAAATTACCTTGGACCAGGAATCGAACCACGGACCTTTGCGATTTTGGCTCAGAAATTCATTTCCGCGGAATCATCAAGGAATCTGTTAAGGATAGTGGTCTGCGCCATGACCAAAAAATCTGAAATCAATAATTACAAAGCTTTTGAGCCCTAGTTGACATTAGAATAGTGTTCAAGTAATCATCATTCATCATAATTGATGATACAAGCCAAGACGAAGATTCGAGTGGGTAGTTTCCTCAAGCACCTTGTTATCAAGCCAACGTTCCGCTACAGCTTAAATCTTTAACACACCCACCTCAAAGTAAAAGACAGCGGACATGATGGACCGAAGCGGAGTTCACCAACTTGTGCGTGCAGGCTGCGATTTTGCTATGTTTGGGCAGATAGGAAGAAGCCTCAAATTCCGATCGTCAGATTACAAGAGGGTCTATGGAAAGAGAAGTCGTATTTTGCAGCCCACCGCTTGACTGACGGGCATGAGGCAGAATTCACACCAGAGATAAGGCAAAGAAAGGAATCAAAATGAGTATTTTATAATAGTTTTATATTTTTCCAACCGTTAAAAGTAATTCACCCATTGCCGATGACCTAGTTATTATCTTCCAACTCCCCACTCCTCCGCATTCCACAGTTAATTTAAAGCCACCCACCCTAACAACGGTAACTATGTATTCAGTCCTGATGAAGGCTGCGGTGAAGTGAAACGTGTGGACTGAAATAAATTATTTATAATAGTTTTTAGATCAGCTGCTTGTACTAGTGCAATTCATTTTCACTTACACTGTTGCGTTTACTTATTATATTGCTCAATGCTTCGTGCGTTCTGCTGGAAACGTAGGTAGGTGGCTGAATGAGATTTGTCTGAACGGACAGTAATTTAATTTTCTGCAACCTTCATTTATTTATCCGTTCTTAATTTTTTTAATTGCCCTTCCGTTCCGAAAATTCTGCTAGGTGGCCAAATTACATCAATTAATTGACTATATAACTGAAAAGGGCTCTCTTCGATTCAATTACGGTTTCTACCAAAATGGCGGCCTAAGATCACAGAGACGATCATGCGCACGATGAAGAAAATTCTCTATTTCGGGTGCTAGGCAATCGCCTCCTGCTGATCGGGAATGTCGGAGGAGTCAAAGGAGAGGAAGAAGGATTATTCCTCGTCGAATTGTGAAATTCTCTCTGCGGCTGTTAAAACAACTCGCCGTCTACGCGACGGTGGCGCCACTCCCATGTGACACGGCCAGATTGTCAAACTACGAACTCCATTCGAAGGCGCACGTGTTCCCCGGGAGAAAGTAAGAGTGTATGTACTTGGTGTTGCGACACAAATTGCGTTGAATCCCTTAATAATCCTTGAAGCGTTAGCGACATCAATCTTCTCATCCAAGAACTCAAAGAAGCCCCAGACACCGCAGTGCCATTTTTCAAACACAATTTTCGGCTAAAAATCCACGAATCCTTGTATTAAAGATGAGCAGAGTTCTTCATTACCACGCCAAAAATTTTTCCTATCCACAAGTAAGATAACTTTCTCAGATAACATGAAAGCCATCATCACCTTAACCGTAACAATCCACCGATAAGGTATAAGATCAAATTGTCTCGCAGTGGATTTGAGTATTGAGATTCCCGAGTTCAAATAACTTCAGGATAAAACCACCATTTTATTCACTTAGTGATTCAAACCGAAGGTTGGTTTACACAGGTTTGGTTAGAGCTCATCACCAACTATGCTTAAGGCGTTTGACTGCAGTACATTCAAGGTAGAGGGAGGGAGATTACTATCATTTATCAATTTTTATAACCAGAGCGTGTTTTGAATTAATAGGCATACAAAATAGAGGCCATGAGTTTCCAATTGACTATTATACTCCAAGCAGGGATATTAATTTATATAAATAGCCGTTAAGGATTATTTTATAAGGAAGGGATTGAGGTTAAGTGAATCAAATTCCGACAAATATTTAATTTTTCCTGGCATTTTGAACCAATATAATGATTTTTAATAGTTTGATAATCGTTCACTAGAATTAAAAATACCAGAACAAGTCATACCAGATATAATTGCTAGAATACAATGAATTGTTTCCCATAGTCTCACTGCAGTGAACGTACAAGGCTGCGTTATTGATCTGACAATTCTTATCCAAGGTTTGGAGACGGGCAAGCAGCCAGCGACGTTGAAATAGATGCTTAAAGCGACACCACCCCAAATTCTTTCATCTCACGCAAGACTATTGAGTGCAACCGGCTGAGCATCACTAATAACCTACACTTTATTTCTATTAAAACTTCATGACCCTGCAGGTAAATTCTGTAGAAATACCTACCTTCAAACTTTTTCCAGAGATTTTTTCTGGATTGAAAAAAAAAGTTTCTTAAAAATTGAAACGTTTTTATATGGATTTTACAAGGCATTTTTAAAGATTTAAGCAATTTCTGTAGAGATTGAAAATTAATTCTCCGCAGTTTTTGTAGAAGTTATACGGAATTCTACATCATTTTCTAAACCCCCAGAAATATTTTCCTGGCTCCGCGCCTGGATAGCTGGAGACGACGAGCTCGCTCGTGACTCGAGAGCAGAAAACAAAATCCGAAGCGACGAATGCGATTGACGCGGCACAAGTGGGCGTTGCATCCAACCTCGCCAACGCGTCTGTCACCGAAAAAAGTCCATTTTCGATTGAGATGTTTCGAAAGACACAATTTCGCCAGACACTCGCGGAGTCTCGCGATCACGAGATTGCGTGCGCGCGGCAGATAGCCAGACACGCAGACACGCATGAACACGGGTACTCATAACCATAACGGAACGCTGGGTGAAGGACAAGAGCAATACCTCCTGCCGTTAGAAGGAGGAGCTAAGGGCGAAGCAGAAACATTTTGATAGATTTGGCTTCGAAAACTCAAAATCGTTTCTGATGAACGACCATTTCCTTTCGACACAGAAGGAAGTTATTTGAGAAGCCTAAAAATATGTTTTTGATCACCTGCCTAAGGTATTTATTGTCCTCACTGCGTTGATGAAATGAGCAACTATTATAATAGGGTAGTTTCCTTCATCAAAGAAAACAAAAGGCATTGATTATGATTCGTTACCCAACATTAGTGCATTCATAAATTATTTGGTTTTAGAAATCCCAGTTTAGGCGAATGGCAATGGTCAATTTTATCCTCATTTGAAAAAGGCCAGATTCGCGCCCATGCGACGCTACTCAACGTGACGTTAAAGGGACCTAGTTTCTATAGGAGTAGATAGGAGTTTTACATCGTCTGAGATTACCAATGCATGCATGAGGCACAGACCTCAGGGAAACATCTTTTAATAATCACCTATTAAAACTGCGTAAGGTCGGAGAGTTTCCTTCGGTTGATAAGGTATAAATATTCCTTGTTTAAGCCAAGCGCTACCTGCTAGCAGCCTGCATCTCAGCGGCGCACATGTCCTCACCCCAAGGTCACCTTACTTTGCGGCCGCGGGAACCAGAATGACGTCACACGGGTTTTTCCAATCATTCATACTTAGCCGTCGCGCTTTCGCGCTCTTGAAATTTTTCACCTTTCATTTAATCGCGAAAAATAGATATCGTCATTTAAAAATCTCGAAGTGTGAAATGCGTACTCCAGGAGTTATAATCTTTCGATGTAGGCAATAAAAAAATAATAGGAAACCACCCTATTACAATTTTTTGGTGAAAAGTACAAGAGAGGCGCTGCTTTGCCGTCGTCCGGCCGCACTTTGAATATGCAGCGAGAGCACATTGGACATTGGTTCAAAGAGATTAGGATCCTAGTGGGGTCCTCTGAGGGATACAACACACTGGGACCGGAAACCAAGTCAGAGACTGACATGCCCGCGGTCCCGGGGAGGGGTTTGGATGGGAAGGAACAAGGAAAGAGGCGCCGCCGCGATAGGAGCCCGTCGACGCCTCTGGGGTAGGGATAGGGTTGAAAGGGAAGGGACGGGGTAAACACCTAACTAACTAACTAGCGAAACCCGGCATCAGCCATTAATGTGCCAACGATTTTGGAGGATTTTCCTATTAAAGAGAAAAACCCAGCGATCGAATCGTTGGATGGGACCCGGTTCAGTAAGACCCATGATATGTGAACTTAGTGTAACACGAAGGAAAGCTGCGCATTGCGTCAATAATTGCTACGAACGTTCAGAAAGCGCCACAAAGATGTTAAACGAATTTGCCTGGGAGACGCTTGAGCCTCGGAGGGAGCGCGCTAGTCTTAGATTGCTTGAGAAATTGAGAATAGATATCTTTCTGAGCGACACGGAGAACAACATGTTTAAACTCCGCGATGTTTCCCTATGGAAATTCGTTTTTCCCCTGAATCATAAAGGACTTTGATAAAATCTAGGTGGAATTTTGTTAAAGCATTTCCTTTCCATTTGTAAACGGCTGGTGTACTAACAACCCTCGCCACACGCCTATTAAGGCGGCTTGCGGGGCTTTATGTAGATGTCTTTCAACGTAATAACGCCATTGATTTCCGTGATTGCGAGAATCCTCGCGATCATGTTAGTCGATGAGCTCCACGTTTAATAAAAAATGAGGGACCAAATAATCGTGTATTGAATTATAATTGGATCATTAAGAATCAGTGTTCCAAACAAATGAAGGCGGAAGATTAACAATTGGCCTATTTTAAAACACACGAAGTACGTAAAAGTATTCATGGATTGAGTACCACTATCTTGTAGAGACCCCTTCATTAACAGAGAGAGTGCTCCCGCACGGAATAATGCGTCCGTTTTATTACATATTTTAGCAAATAGAGGGCAGAATAGATTAACATAGCGGATTGAATCAAAGTGATTTGGTGATGGCACCACTTGCAATGGAAATGCAGAAGCACTGGACAATACGTCAATACCTTCGACGAAGCGTGCCGCCACCATTTTTCATATTTAAATTCAGGGAAATGCCCCATGTTTAGAGGAAAAAGGACGAGAAATGTCATTGCTAAAAGCGTTGTTGAATGGAGAGTCGGTGCTCCAGGTTTGCGAAGTTCCTCTCAAATTATTTTAATACGTCAAATAAATATGAAGCTTAAATTATTATCCTACATCACATGCTCGTTACTATCCAAAAGCCAGTAATATTTTTTTATCGTTGCAGCAAAATTTCCTTTCTGGGTTAAAAAAGACCTTTTCTGAAAAATTTCCGCTTGTTTTCGGTGTAAACGTGGAGTTCGGAGGATCGAAAACGGTGAAATACAGGTCTCTTAATATTCAGAACTCAAACACAAAAAATAAAAAAAAATGTGGATGAACGAGCCACATCTTCATTTAGCAGCCATAAGGCTGGTTTTTTTGCAACTCTACCCTATTCTCCTCCATCCTATCCAGTTGAAAATATGATGTGGCAATGGGGGTTGAAAGAATATAAGCTTTGGTTTTTCCACTTGGTGGTTTATTTTGTCCGTTCATGGTATTGTTACAGCGTAACATTTCCAAAATGGTGATTTTCGGTGGAAGTTTTCAGAAAGGAACAAGAAGCTTTCAGCGTAACAATTTCTTTTTTAAGGCCTTGAAAATATTATTCTGTAAGGAAAACATGGTCGAGCAAATAAAATCAAGTGGAAAAACCAAATTTTTTATTCCTTCTACTCCTACGATAAAGGTTTCCCACCAATTCACGCCCACTAATATTACTTGTATGACTGTTATTGCGATGATCATATCTCTCATAATTTGACTGTTAGATTCAGGTGGTTGACTTCATCTGGTGTTCCTTCCATCTATCATCACTTCAATGACTCTTGCCAGAAGGCTATTATGCTTGAAAGTATGTCCTACCGCGCCTGCTCTCCTGTTTCTCAGTCTATTCATAAAACTTGTCCCTTCTCCAGCTCTCCTGAACACTTCCTCATTTGTTAAATTATCTACCCAATTGACCTTAAGTTATAAATTCCTCCAGCACCTTCCCTGAAAACTGACAAACTTTTCTCCTTCCTTCTTTCCACTTGTCCACGTTTCATTTCCGCGTAAAGCTCTGCTCCAAACTAACGTCTTCAATTGTCTTTTTCTTACGGTAATATCTATATTAATAGAAGTAAACAGATTTTTCTTTCCACAAAAGTCTCTCTTTTCCTGAATAATTCTGTGGCCTTTACTAGTCCCGTCGTACGTAATCAGACTTTCAAGAAAAATGTGTATTCTTTTACTTATTCTATTATCTCATTTTCAATTTCTATTTCTCGTGCTCCTCATTGAACATCCTGGTCCCGATTGCATTTTAGTACTGTTGTCTTTTTTTATTCATTCTCGAGCTAAATTCTCGACGATCTCTTTACGTTACGCATTACTTGAAGTATATTTTGGAGGTCATCTTCATTTTTCAATATTTTCACCTTTCCTTACGATTGGCATCCAAGTTTCTTCACCAACTGTACTATGTAATCTAACCTAGATCTGCCCTTGTAGTTTTTCCCTCTACTCTACATTCTAGTGTGGTTATGACCATGGTTTTGTGTTGACGAATATGGCTAATCCAAGTGTTCCTTCTATTACTAAAGACATTAATATTAGACACTGTCTTTCCCATATCCTTATAAAAAAACCTCCTCGTTCGTCACCCAAGGTATTTTCAATGTTTTCCTCTGACATTGCTCATACCTTAAATGCTGTTTCTAGTACTTCCTTATGTGTCTTACCAAGTGTTCAGTTTTCGCTGTTATAGAGCAGGGCGCTCCTTACGAAAGTCCTCACTAATAAATCTCTCTAAATGTTGCTGGCGGTGAATAGTTTGTTTTTCTTGCTGAAGTCTGAGGGGTATTATCTCAAAATTATCTTTTGGGTCGAGGGAGGGGAAGGAAAAGAATAGGATTTTTAGATAGATTGAAAGGGAGTAGGCCTTACAGTGAACTGAAGAAGGTAGCACTGAAAGGAAAGGGAGGCTCCCAAATCACTTCTTTAGTACTCCATGGGAACCTACCGTAATCGGTAGAATACTGTAAAAAAATCTTCATTTTCTGTTGTTATGGCAATAACTTGTATTATATTCTTCCCCTCATCCCACACTCACCACTCTCCCTCTCTTCCACTCACACCCCTCTCTTCAACTCCCTCTCTCTTTCTCTCTCTGTCTCGCTCACAATCGAAGACGGAAATAGAAAAAGAAAGAGAAAGGAGAATGAGGAGAGAGAAACCAATCGTCCGTCCGCATTCTCAGCCAACCCCTCCCCTCCCCCTCATACTGACCCACATACGCTCCGGACATTCTACCGTCCACCTCACTCACTCACTCACACACACACGCGCCAACATCGTCCCTCTCCGAATTCTTCTTCGTCTTTAACGGTACAAGTCGTAAAGGAGAGGGCTCGAAAGAAAAATGAAGAGAGAGAGATCGAGGGAAAGGAGAGAGTGATCGTGTGTAAGAGGGGAGGAGGATAAATATTGAGCTACAAGTGACCGGAACGGATTCAGAAAAGGCACAAGAGAAGCAATATTGGCCCGCAGGATGCTCAAAGAAAAAGAGGAGAAAGTGGATAAGGGTGTCTTGGGAGTCGCAATTTTAGGATCAGAATTTGAAGACTTGCGGATGAGTAAAGCACCTGCAATTAACGATATTCAAGCAGAGGTCATAAAAATACCGGAAAAAAACGTTGAACCAGCTGTAAAAAAATCACACGTGAAGTTTATTTAACTGGTGAAATAATAAATGGACTTAGAGAGGAACATCAGAATCCCATTTCCAAATGAGAAAAATATCGGGGAAGTGTGAAAATTTTAGGCCATGACCCTGACAACATATGCATCGAAGATACTGACAAGGATCGTCTGCAGAAGAATAGAACGAAGAGCAGAAGTGTGCTGGGATGAGGACCAAGGTAGATTCAGAAAAAGCAAAGGCATAAGAGAAAAAAACATTGGCTCTTAGTCTGCTCATAGAGAAGAGAATGAAAAAAAACAAGCCAACGATCGTTGCATTTGTGGACGTAAGAGAAAGCGTTTGACATCGTGGATGGGAACTCAATGCATAGGATCCTGAAAGAAATTGGAGTTCTTCTCTACAATGGCAGAAAATCATCCACAGTTTATGCATGAAACAAATAGCGGTAATGTATTAACGGCTTAACTTTTAAGAAACAATATTTATTTTAAAAAAGGGAGAAAAAGTCTGCATTTTTTTCCATTAATTTTCAACTTTTACATTGGGAAATTCACTAAGGATGTGAAAGGGAGGAAGTACGTAGTTGTGAAATAAGCAATTAGGCGAGAGGAGAAATGGGCGTAGATTTGCGTCAAACTAGTCTTACGATTGTTGACCAATGATGATGATGACTAGTGACGAGTAAAAAATGAGCAAGTAGCGCAGCAATTTAATTTATTGTCAATGGTGACAGAGTCTAAAAAACGAAAAGGGTCCGTAATTTTCCCTTGTCTCTTGGATACGAGAAATAATCGTGTAATATTTACCCTTTCAGAGATTTGATGATTACGTCACAACTGCCATCGCTTCCCCGTAAATCCTCGCCCCCGTGGATGTGCCTCCTGTGGTTATTTATTTATTAATTGCACTCTTGTGACCGATTCTTTCCCACAAGTAGAACGAGAGAATGAACCACGACTTTGATGACGTCACCAACTCATGAAAAGTGGGAAACAACTTGGCGATTACATATGTTAAACTTGTAAAAAGAATGGCCGATTGGGCTAGGTTATTTTCATCGCATTTTAGCTTTCCCTTGCATCTGCCGTGATATTTTAATCTCGCGTCTGAGTGAATGACCCCATTGGCAGCGAAGAGGGCAATGTCATGGGTACAGCGAACCTGCGAGTGGAGAGCCGGGCACGGGGCGGGGAAGGGGAAAGTGAACTCAAGCCGGAGAATCGGACGAAGTGGAGAAGGGCGTTATATCCGGTGTACGTTTCTACCAATACATTCATTCATTCACAGTGTGCCACAAGCGAAAGAATGGATACGTGTAAGTTGACAAAAGAGAAAAACAATTGTTTTATATTATTCTCAAACCACCGGAAACCACAGCTCTTATTGGCCATTTTACTCCAGGGTGTTCAACAAATGTAACAAGTAAACGTACACAAACGACCATGCCCTGGACCGAGGAAACCTACGCAGGCGGGACTCGAACCCGCGACCTCTTGTTTGGCAGGCGAGGACGTTACCCCGCCGCCACCGATATTTGGGAACACAGCTGAAAATGGACGAAGAAAACAATGACGTGGACGGTAGTTGAATACGATAATCAGTGCGTTACTTTACAGCCTTACTGGGACTCGAACCCAGAACCTTCCGATGTCCGATCGGGTGCCCTACCGATTGTGCTATCAGATCACCCATTGTTGAACCTAGATTTCGGCGAGGGTTTATAGGACACAATATCCCTTTGGATTGGCCTAACGGGACAGTACACTTAATAGGACGCGGAAACAAGTAGCGAAGATTTTTTGACATGATATGCCAATACCCACGGCGTTATTTCATAAACACCGAGACCGATATACTGCATTGTCTGAATTGAAGATTAATGTAGACAAGTTCTGTTACTTCGCCACGGAAATGATGTTAGATAATGCAGTAGTTGAGGATTCCCAAGAGTAAAGAAAAATGAAAACTTTGATACATAAAGTGCTGTACTGTTTATTTTTAGGAACAATGGCCACTTTCTTCTGTGATCTTGAATTATCCTTACCACTTCCTGTTACGCAGCGTGGATACTGGGTAGTCTATAATTACCATGTATTCTGTTAACATGATTGTACGTCGTATTCTGGTATTTTGAGAACTAAATAAGATTACCCAAAGATTGAAGCACGCAAAATAATCTTGATAGATGTATTATTGACGGCAATCGGCTGTGTCATGGGAATTGTACGTGAGTGTGTAAGTTTGGTGGGGTGTTTGAATGAGGAGTTCATCGCCCCGGCGACCGAGTGGTGGCGAGACGAGGGTCAAAGCTTTCTCCATCATCACCCCTCCCACAACCCCCACGCATCATCCCCTTGCAGACAGATGACTAACGCCGCCGCGACCCACGGAATTTATTTAGGGGGAGGGGAAAAAGAGGGGAAGAATAGAGAATGGAGTCCTCCACCACCACCCAAAATCGCTAAATTCATAAAAAAAAACAATTAGGGGGATTGAAAGAGAGGCGAGTAACAAAGAAATAAATCTCCATCGCTCAGCCGTTTCCTCGTATTTGTAAAATATAAAGTAAAACGTGAAAGTTTTCTTTCAATTTTTATGAGTCGGTGACTTCTTTAGAGTTCTGCTACATTTACTCGTTCGAGGTGAAATTTTCATTGAGGCAAATGATCGTTCGCAAGAATGAGGAAAACGGCAGAGCCTGCGAAGCCCATACATAAGGCTGCGGAATAGCTGAGAATCGGTGCTCCGCTCTGCATAAGGTCGTGACGTCCCCAACTTAATTGCGGAAGGGTTATAAGTCTGTCGAGTTTTCGTCGCGAATAGCTCGAGAAGAAAAATCGTGCATGTGTCCTCATTTTTAAAATCACTATCACAATCTACAGTAGCAAAATGTGCAAATGACAGTTCGAAATGAAAAAAAATCGGATGCTTTCCCGGCGTATGCTGGTAGTGAAGGCTATTCGAGTTCCCCACCGGGTAATCTCCTCCATGGCTGCCGACGTTTCGGGGTACGAGTCGTACTCCATCTTCAGGGCTGAGTGTCATTTCTCGGATGGCGTGGTTCTGGTTGAGGTGGCCGAACACGGCATCAACCAGAACCACGCCATCCATTGGGAAGATGTGAAAATCATCTCTCGAGAAAAGAATTATTGAGAAAGAATTACGAAGGAAGCCATAGAGATCCGGCTAACGGACAAAAACTTCAACAGAGATGACGGTTACTCCCGCAGTAACGTATGGAAACCCGTATTGAATAAAATCCGATTGGCTAATACCAAGGACCAATCAGAGGGAACCTGACATCCCGGCACGCTATATAAGGCGAACACCTTCTGAGAAATGACACTCAGCCCTGAAGTTGGAGTGCGACTCGTACCCCAAAACGTCGGCAGCCATGGAGGAGATTACCCGGTGGAGAACTCGAATAGCCTGCACTACGAGAGTTGGAAATTATGACCGATCCGAATAGTTCCGATCTATGTCAAGCACATCCCATTCCACGACTCGTACGCAGCATCTGCCGCAGTGACTTCCATTCCAAGGCAAACGTACACTCAGTGATTGTAGCCGTGTGGAACGTAAAACTTTATGGGGCTAGACGTTTACGGTCAAAAGAGGAAAAATGTACAAGAGTCGTAAGAAGAGCATATCTCTTTTTCTGAGATGCCTCATGGGTGGCGGAGGGTGACCTCGCGAAGAAAGTGGGTTGGGAGAAATATAATCCGTTGAAGTGAGTCAAAGCAGGTGAGAGGTATAGGAGAAAATCATCATTGGAGGCTCTGTACTCGGAAGAAGAAGAAGCCATATGGGACGCCACTCGACCGATAAATTACAAACGTCATCACTTCAATTGGCAGTAAAGTTAATGTACAAAATTCACTAACTCTTCGTTAACCTTGTGGTATTCCATTTTAAGTTTTTCCTGGATATCACACAATTACTTATAACACTTTTTCATTTATATAAGAGCGCGACCTGAGTTTCAATGAATAATCATCATCATGAGGCGCTAATTACTATTCATTGAAACCCGGGTCGCGCTCTTATATAAATGGAAAAGTGGTATAAGGAATTGTGTGTATCCAGGAAAAACTTAAAGTTAATGTACTCATAAATGATCATGGTGCCGTTGGCAGTTTTAACGATTACTTAAGATTTTCCCAGTTCTGTAAAACTAAATATTGTTCCATGGATGTCGAATTTTCTGATTTATTAAAAAATGAGAAATAAACATAAAAATTTAAAAGGTTGAAATATTCTGTATCAGATAAAAGTCAGGATCATGTGAGAAAGGTGATATCAGTGGAGCAATAACGGGTTTTAATTAGAGAGATTAAAAACACATTACACAGTCAAATTTACTGGGGTCCACTGATTTTCATGTAAGATGTTGTTAGCACTTAGCTTCAATAGATCAATAAGATGCACCAACTAGTTACCATATATTTTTGGCGAGATTTCTACAAGTACAACAGTGTTGAATGTAAGCAAAAGCGTTCGCTCATGTACTTTTTCTGTGCGCAATGCACCTAATCGCATATGATTTAAATTTTCACAACAGTTTGATACGGCAATGTTCAAGTTCATACGACATCTAGATGATTTCATACAAGCTAGAGTCCATCCCCAAGACGATATATACCTTAACAAGAGTGCGCAAGATGGCTGCGGAGCAAGTAAAGGCCGAGGGGAGCATAAAAACCTCTGGTTTTATTATAAGCATATATCAAGCTAACTGTTTCCATTTTCTAGAATAGTTCGGATGCTATGGATTCAGTGTTGCCTTTATCTTTTGGTTATTGTGCAATCGTTATAAGCGCTTGTGTATATTTTTCCCCTGAGTCTGGGTTAATTGTCATAAAAAAACTAGCTCAAATCGGGAATTCCTTCGAGAGAGACTCCAGATCTGCGCGCGCTTTCGGAATATGAGTCGGGAAATAGCGAGAGCAGTAATTTCGCGAGCTAGTTTCTCTCGCGAGGCCATAAAAAAGAGGCTTCGACGAACGGAATCGAAAGCGTCCGCTCAAGAGGAGAAGGCGAAAAGAAAAGGATTTCCCGTACATTTCACATTGTTCCAAGATGTTCGTTCGAACATCAACGCGTCGTGGCCTTTCCCTCCATTTGTTGACATGTGTTGCCATGGTCTGGTCTGCTAACCCACAAATGCAGATTCGCTGATCTGCGACGACTGAACTAGAGATTCCAGTTTTCTCTTTCTCCTTGTTCTAGCTGTGATGGATCTAAGGTCGTTGGAACGAGTGTTCTAGATCAACAATATACAAACTTTTCTGCCGGAGAGCCGCATGAACTATCGTACAGCCATATCTAGTATGATGTTAAGCACGATATTGCAATGTCTCATTTTAATAATATCGTACAGCCCACTAAACTTCTGAGGTTCATTTAAATATAGACGGCGTTACATCATCATATGGGTGTGAAAAGAAGAATTAAAAGTAAGCTGCAAATAAGGCGTTGTAGCGTAGTGATCAAATTTTGTGATTGGTAAGAAGGCTCAGCCCGTTCCTTTTCTTCCATATGACAGATCTTGCCAGCACACACTAAAGTGCCCGTGAAAACGTAATACAATTTGGTTCATTTAAATAAACGCATGATAACCATATCCATGAAAATAAGAAAAAATATAATCCTTTCAACATTTTCAGCAATAATGTGAACAACGGCGGTTTCTATGAAAGGCAAGCGGAGTGAAATGAACGGGAAGAGAAAATAAAGAGCACGATATCACAATTTTCCTCAATGATAACATTTGAACAATAAAACGAGTGTTGGAGATTATTTGATACGATTATTACAGTCTCTATTAAGTTTTATCTGGGTGAATACAAAACGTGTATAATGCGCAGGTTATCGTACTTAAGCGATGAGACACCAATTTTATTTATTTGTTTATTTATCTCCATACTATCGAAAACAGCAAACATATGGCCTTAACATCTAGTTATCCATAGGCTTTAGCAATCAAAGGTACACGAACATCCATGCCATGGATAAGAGCAACCTACTCAGGCGGGATTCGATCCCGCGACCACCTGTGCTGCAGGCCAGGACTTAAACCCACCGACACCGAGACCGACAAAAAATTAATTTCATCCGGGATCGAACCGGGGACCATCTGCGTGTAAGGCGGTAGAGATAACAACTTCATCACGGATTCACATTAGTGAAATTAAATCTTATCAGTAGAAAAACATATGTCATAAATTATGAAAATCTACGATTCTCAATAATATGCAAAGGGTAGATAAGTAAATAAATTGGTTAATTTTGATAATAATGCTAATTAGCAGTTGATAATAAGTTATTATCAATTGGTATTTTAATACGGAGATTGCAGTATAAGGCAAAATGCTTCTTTTGCTAAAGAATACCTATTGACTGTTTCCATTTAAATAGCGCTGTAAGATTGTAGAAAGATTAAATAGAATAATTATGACAAAAAAAACAGACTTTGATTATTTATGATTAACCTCAGCGGCTATCCTGGAGATGCCTCCTAGTTTCCGCTCAATTAGTCCTTTTTTGACGATGATTTTCAAGGTAAAACCTTAAGCTATCATCTCAAAAGTATAAGATATATTAAGTAAACCTTTTTCCTAATTTGCTTGTATCTCAGACATTAAAAAAAATATATGTTAAAATATTTCCTCGAGTCTAGGTCAACGTATGTTATGCACACAAGTAATCTAGCCAACGTTTCTGTTTATTTTAAACTATTATCAGGGCTATGAAAGAAAAAACATAAGAACAATATAAAATACAAAGATAACAAAGATATATAATATTTTTACATAAATAAATGTTACGATTGCGTTTTTTTACAATAATATAATTTAAATATATATAAGAACAGAATACACAAAAAAAATTTTGACATACCTTAACTTTGTACATATTTATTGATATTATGTTTCTAAGGTATTGCCACACTTAGTTACCATTAATTTTGATTGATTAAATAAAAACGTTGACCTAAACTCCAGGAAATATATTAACATGTTAAACGAGGTCAAGATAAGAAAAAAATAATAATAATTAAAAAAATATGTCTTAGGAAATACTGGGGTAAAAGTTTCCATTTTGAGATGGTGGGCAAATGGTGGCAAGGGACACAATCCTTCAGACACAATCATCCAAAATTCAAGGTGGTGGTGGCATAAGTTTGAGACGAGCGAGTTATCCGAGAGGCGCCGAAAGAGACGAGGCTCCTCCTCTTCGGCGTCTGCGGTCATCTGAGACTATCTGGGCCATTTCACGCAGATTTCTGTGGCTCGGATCAATAGCGGATGAAAGCTATAGATCCAGCCCAGTGACGTCACGGAATTTTCCTCACCCTAGATTACGGAAAACCGCTCCTCGACTTACATGCTTACCCACCGATCGGAATTAAAGAACGCTATTAATTAATTGACCCAGCAAGTACTGCAGTATTTTCTTAAATTATTAAATTAAAATTTATTATGTTGTAGACGAATTTTTATTTAAAAAACCCCGATCGGTTTCAACACTCGTGTCATTGGTGGTGAAAATACATCTTGATTCTCGCTGGAACTGGTTCCGAGGCCTCTTTTTATGATATATTTCGATGCAGTGAAATTCAGAAGAAACGGACAGATGTCTGTAAATTGATATTTTAGGTCTCAATCTAAGGGGATTACAAATGGAGTAAGTATATTGAATGAACTGTGTACTGTATGATAAATGCCCCCAAGTTTTCCGCGAAAATACGGTGAATTTTTGTAACTACATCGGGAATTAAAAAAATAAATCATACCTTTTCATGGCCCAGTACATTGATTCATTTCTTACAGAAGTAATGCTTGCTGCGCCTGTCATATCTGTACATATGTTGCGAAATATTATGGCCATTTATTTCCAACAAATATATGCCCCCTGCCAAACATCCTAAAGGTGGCTCGCAAGGTATAATATAGATGCAGATGCGCCCTTTACGTCAATTAAAAATCGCGGCCCCCAGGAAAGAAAAGGTTGTCGACCCCTACTGGTTTGGCTTGGGACACATGAGGAGGGAGGAAGGGCCAAGGCCCCCTCCGTAATTCGAAAAATAAATATAAAAGTTGAATTCCATACTGCGAATTATTTCAATGAATGATACGAGAGGTCATGGCCGCGGCTTGTAGGATATACTCCTTCATACCTAATATTATCATCATAAATATGAAAATAAATATAAAATGTCATGGAACGAAAATGGGGGGCCGAGAGGGCCCACTGAAATGACGATGTACATATTACGCAAGAGGTGTAAGGAAATAATAACCACGCTTCCCTTATCACGCGTTTCTTAGGCATCTTTAACCTTATGTAAATTATATTATGCAGATTTTCAGTTACTTTCTATAGTTCAACACACAGATATAAGAAAACCTGGAGTTTGTAGGTATACTACATACGAATTTATAACTAATTAATCGGAGTTAAGTTTAAAAGGATGCTTGGTGGCAATCCAATATGGCGGTCAATTTCCCAATATGGCGGCATGTACCCCGAATGGGATTTTTCGGGACCTTGGAGATTTTGATCCAGGACACCCGAAGACCATTTCAACCGATTTTCAGCCGTTTAGACGACTTTTCCGAAGTTGAGCATAGTATTCTTACACTGCTCTGAGGGACTAAAATTTTGCACCTCGTTTACGCGAAAGCCAATCGCGAAATGATGTCACCGGTAGATCATCCGCTCTGCATCTCCATCGGCGTCCAACAGTCCCGTTTATTTAATTTGCGAAAAAGAAAAACGCCTGACGAGTCGTCTGACGAGACTTTCGCACTGGAGGTAATCCGGTTCCGGATATTTTTTGAAGGTCGTATGTTAATTAATGTGGGACACGTCTTCTTTACGAGTGCGCATTCCTTACCCGCGGGGCCCCCGAAGAAAGTTTCGCCTCCCCGAAATTAGTCGCGGCATTCCTGCAATTGGCCGCAAGGACGACAAGGCGAGTGGAAAATGATGGGGGGGGGGGGGGAAGAAGAAGTCTTCTTCTTCTTCCCTCCGACGTTTATATACGTTGGTTGGGGAGTGGGGTTGAGTTTGGAAAGTAGTGGCGGAAGGTTTTAACGCCCAGATTCACAACTTGAGCCCTTCCAGTGGCGCAGGGAGGGTGGGAGGGTTTGGGGGATAAAAAACCCCCCCAGAGCTAATAGAAATTATTTAGTTTAATCCATTTTACTTACTTGGATTGATATTACTATTAGACTAATTTAAGGATTAATAAAATATCCCCCAGAAAGCCGTAAAACTCACCATTTTGAACCATTTATCTTAGCCGGGGATAGTGAGAAATGGAAGGCTGTCGTATACCAATCTTAGGATTTTAGTACTAATAGACTCGGCGATTAATTTGCTTTAGCTTTAAAATACGTGTGGTACGCATGCAAAATTCATACGATATTGATTAAATATTTAGCGTCGGAAATTTTCTGCTGCATATAGCAAGGAATTTCGGCTGTTATATCGTCAAAAAACGAGTCATTTACGATGGTTAGACAAGGCTGGCTGGGGCTGATGATGGTGGTAATAGGTAATAAAGCAGTTGCGCAGCGAGGGGGGGTTTTGGGGGATAAACCCCCCCCTTCTCAGAGCTCAGAGAAATTTTTAAGTTTAATCGATTTTGCTTAATTGGATTGATATTACTATTAGAATAGTGTAAGGATTAATATAACATCCCCCAGAAAGCCGTAAAACTCACCATTTTGAACCATTCATCTTAAAATTACGCTATTTATTAATATCGCATCTACCGCTTATCCTGGTGGGTATACCACACCTCCAAACACCCCGGTATTAATTACACTTGAACCCTCTGACCCTTAATTCCTAGCTGCGCCCCTGAACCTTTTGACCAGATACAGAGCACCCCAGATAACCCCAACGGCCTCGTCAAACCAAGTATGAGAAAGTACACATTTTGTTTGATCTTTACTATGCAAGTACTATAATGACCACCTCCAAAAAGATCAAATTCAGATTGTAAGACTACTTGAGCACTGAAATAGAATACATAGATCATTGAGTACTCGATCAGTTACTTAGAAACCCGCGTCCCTATGTAGCCAAATATGATTGAGTACATGTTATTATAATTCTTTCTTAACGCGGTTTCACACCATAAAATTCTCGTCAATTTCCAATCAAAACTCGTTGAACAATCTTTCTCGAATGGATATTACGCAATATTAATCGTCATGACTGCAAACATTTCGTTTTGAATGCTCTTGAATCCATTCGTTTCCATCAAATTCGTCTTTTATTTAACGGATCAAATTTCTACTGAATCTCAAATGATGTCAAAGCATTGCGAACAATTAGTGAAGTTTCTATAGCCTTCCACGCGCTACCTTGTAGATGGGATGAGTATTGACATCATGGCCGCTTGAGAGAGAAACGCTGTAGAAGACCTCATAAACTTTTATGAGGAGCAAATGTGTTTGTAAAAAAGTGAGCTCCCAACACTGCCACATGAATCAGAAGAGAAGTTCGGCACTGCAAGATGTCGATACAAATCTGTTTCCAGAGTATCAAATAACAATTTTAATTGTTTCGGTCGCGCTTTACGTTATTCTTTTTTCGATCATGTTGACTATCAATTTATTCAAGCTAATTCAATCCCTATAAAAAAACTTTCTAATTTTTTCTTTTTATTTCTCATTGTGGAAAGCACCAAGTAATGATCTTTTACAACGAAACTTAGATGGATAATATTTCCAACAAATAAGTTATTTTGAAAGCTCTCCACTATGGATAAGGCAAATGATTATTTTCATCATAGCTAAATATAAGTTATTTTCACCGTACACGTACTGTGGTGGAAAAAATTAACGCAAAGCTCGTTGACGTCTGAGAGCGGCCAGTTCAGGAACTACTTGTCTTCAAAAATTTTGCCCTCGTAATGCTCTCATACAACCGGGAGTTTTAAAAGCAATACATCCCTTATACCGGGGAAATAATCATGCCCGTCGCATTATGACAAGGCGCAAAAGATCCAGCTACGAATTCTACGCCATATTCTCTGAAGTATGCTTCGCCCTCGACTCACCTAGAATGGAATCTACTCTCGTCGGGACATCAGTGGACACAGCCGGCATATTGGGCATTGAGACTGCCTTAGAACCCAATCGTTCCGGTGGTGTAGTGGGTAAAGTATCATACTACGAATCAGAGGCTCCACGGATCAAGTCCCAGTGACGGATGACTTGATGCTGCACACACACCCTTTAAACATTTTTCTGATCTTATAGCTGTCGTAATTATTAATGTTTGGGAACAAAAAAAATATGAATTTTTAAGAGACACGCTACTCACAGCGATAGGAACGTGGACATCCTCTTCTCCATGAGCACGACGGTGTCTTCGGGCTGCTGGGTCATGACGTCGCAGAAGATGCGCTTGGCGCACGGCGTCTCTTTCCACGCGTCCACCCCGTACTGCTGCAGTTTGCTCATCACCGCCTCGTGGCGCACCTCGAGCCGATCCAAGAAGTTCTCGTCCGATTCGCCGCTCTCCCCCAATCCGTTCACGGAGCGACGCCTCCTCTGTCCCGAAGACCTCGCGTCGTCGTCCAAAGGAGCGCCTATGTCGTCGTTGACGTCCGCGTACACCACCGACGACTTGGAAGTGTGGTCCACGAAGCGC
Organism: Ischnura elegans; assembly: GCF_921293095.1. Classification (NCBI taxonomy): domain Eukaryota; kingdom Metazoa; phylum Arthropoda; class Insecta; order Odonata; family Coenagrionidae; genus Ischnura; species Ischnura elegans. The sequence goes on along the minus strand of NC_060247.1, from coordinate 133,301,241 downwards.
CCCACAGCCACGGCACCCAGACCCAGCGCCGCGCCGCCCGCCATGATGCCAAGCGCCGGAAGGAGCACGGCAGGGGATGCCAAGGTCTGCGCCAGGCCACCAGTGGTCGCGGCTGCACCCACCACGCCCACCTGCGAGAGTCATTCCATTCGTCAAACACTTTTAACGCCAATATACACTACTCTGAATATGATTAGGTTCAGCTACTACAGTCCTACCGGCGAGAGTTGTCCGGTGGTACTTTCAAAGGAGGGGCGAAGAACCTTGCGCCAACATTGTTTGCAACCAATCGCTGTCCCTCAAATGCACCTCACACCTTTGCCTAGTCATACGACGTTGTCACATGCGCATGAAGCACTGAAACAAACCCTTTCTGCGAATCGCCAAAATAAAGGATTCTTCCTTCGGATCCTTCGTGCTCGTCGTCCCTTCTGGCTGCTTTCTTCACGGGACCCTTTTGTTTACATGTGAGGTGGGCGTTTCCCTTTCTTACCTGGCACTCTTGGCCCCTACTCCCTCTAGCTGTCAACGGTCAACTCTCGGCGGCCGGACTGCAGTTGGACCAATTGAGGATATGCTAATTAAGGCATGAAATCCAAAGGCCGATTTAAGATGGAAGGAAGAATATTTCCTAAATCGGCTTTACGACTGTATATGTCAATTCTTAACGGACCAAGGGACAATTATAAATTGTAACTCGGTGTCCGATCCGATCAGTCCTTTGCTATAAAGCTTTATGGGTAGATACTTAGTCACCGTGATGATAACGATTGAGTGGACATAGTGCACCATTTAAAAGGCAAAGCTTCAAAATTGATTCTCTCAGAAAAAACTGTGTCAGAAAGGGTTACCTAGAGAGGGCTAGGCTAAGATGGGTCAGCTAATGATTTGAGTCATTCGTCGGATTGCAACTTATTTCACGACCCCAATCCATACCATGAAGTGCTGGACATGGTGAGTGAGGAGTGGCTGCTACCCGATGAAATACGGAGGTGACAGAAGGTTTGGATGGAGCGAGTGTTGAGCAGGGAGAGGATGTTGAGAACGCTCTTTTGTTTGTTATCGTTGTTTTGGTAATTTTACTTCCCCAAGAGGCATATTTTTTCTATTTTAGAGGGTAGAATGTTGTGTAAAAGCGGGAGAGAAAGGAAGACAAAAGGGTGTTTCGATGGAATGAAAGGAAGTTGGCCTTACTGTGAATTAAAGAGGGAAGTCTATGAGGGGAGAGTCTATGCCACTTATTAAATACTCCATGGACCCCTACCTTAATCGGTAGAATACTCTAATAATATGCCATCTGTTAGCAGTTAGTACAAGCACACACCGAACGCCCCGAATTAAAAATCACTCCAACCAGTCAATTGACAAAAGATATTTAAAATGGCGTACATGTTTCAGTTGTCAGTTTAAGTAAAATGATTAATGCTAAAATAGTTCTTGGAGTGTAGGTCAACGTATGTGATGCAAAATAGTTAAAACCAACGTTTCTGTTTATTTTAAACTATCATCAGGGCTATGAAAGAAAAGCATAAGAACAATATAAAATACAAAGATATACAATATTTTTACATAAATAAATGTTACGATAGCGTTTTTTGCAATAAAACAAAATAAATAGTTTTTTATGAAGTAAAATGATTGAGAGATATGAGTAAGCACGCGAAAAAAATTTTGGCGAGTATTTATATGACCTTTGCAGTTTCATTTTGATGAGTAATGACAATGATTACAATTTATTTTTATATTTTCTACCATTAAGTCAATGTTTTGGTCATTTTATTGCTCCTAGAGGCATATTTTTTCTTCCTTGTAGTTGCCTTGATATTGATTTATTGACAGTAATAAAACCGAAGGGACATTTTGCTGATATCACTCCACACTCATACGAACCTTCTCGTCAGCCTCCGACTCTGGCGATTGCTTCGTGAGCCCGAGGTTGTGTGAGATCTTCCGCGTGGCTTCCACGATGGGCTGCATGACGGGCCGGGTGAAGTCGGACACCTTCTCCACTCCGGTCTGCACGTGCGATCGGATGTGATCGCTGATTCTCTGCCACAGGGACTTGCCGAGTGCGCCGCTGTGGTCGAAGATGAGGCCCTCGAAGAGACCCGCGGGCAGGCTGAGGTCGGGGAAGGGGGCGGCCGGGGGCGGCGGGCCCTGGGGCGGGGGCAGCGGACGAGGGGGGTAGTAGCCCTTGCCCGGGGCGCGCGGTGCGTAGACGTTGCTGCTGCCGGAAGACTCGTAAGGGCCGGCGTATCTCAGCGGCTGCGATAGGTGCGGTCTGTGCACAACAGGGACCTGGGGTGGGGCGTACTTGTACCTGTAATGCAGTAATTCAGGCCATGCAATAAGCATCAATCACCAAAATGTGTGCACCATAATATTAATTTTGAAGTTTGTCCAATCGCTCTGGCAGAATATTTTTAATAAAATTCTTCGACCAGAATCTGGCAAATGACTTGAGCATAATTGGAGGAATTGCAATCACTTTGAGAGAAATCATCACGAAAATCTCAGGAAATACGATGACACAGTTGAGCATATCACACATTGAAAAAAATACTGAGAGACTCATGCCCCCAAGCGGATGAACAATTTCAGGGATTAATACAACTATTTTTGAAATAAGAACCTCATGAAAGAGGCGATTTCAGATATAATTAAGGAACCACATGGATGAAAATAGAATGAACAACGTCTGCATGCTCTCTTTACAATTGCCCAGTACTTATTTATCAATGATCATGAACCTTGCGAATTATGATCTAAGAGATCTCATTATGAATAAGGATGAGCTGTAAACACAAATGCCTAGAGACTCGAAGGTTGCGCGCTAAACTAAGACGCTTGAGCAATTGAGAATAGATATCTTTCATATCGACACGGATAACATCATCTTAGAGCCTCACTATATTTCCAGGTCCAACAGAACAGACAGTCCGATGAAGGATAGATTTGGGAATTCGTTTTTCCATCGAACGATAAAGGACTTTGATGAATTCTTCGTGGAATTTCATCAGAGCATTTCCTTATTATTTGTTAACAGCAGGTGTCCTTAAATCCCCTGCGATACGCCCTTTGAGGCCAGTGCCGTAGCCAGGACTTTCGTCCGGGGGGGGGGGGGGGTCCCCAAACCAGGGAGGAAATTTTTGAAAAACCGGGCACTAAGTAATGGGTTTTAAACTAATTTTAACACTTTTAATAAACGAAAAAACTTAATTTATTTAAGAAACATTTTGTAAATTCCTGATTTTTCAATATTTTGTTTTCTTTTACGAAGGACAATGATTTTGTTTTAATATTTCAGGGGGAGTCCGGACCCCCCGCCCCCCCCTGGCTACGCCACTGATTGAAGCGGCTTAACCCTTCCAAACCAGAGCTACTTTTGGGAGAATTCAAATTTCAAGATTTTTTCTTATGAAAACTTGATAATTTTGCAATCAATCATAATTATTGAGGCAACAGAATATTTCGTCATTACAATTAACAACACAAAATAATGCGTAGTTTAGATATTTCCTAAACAGAGCATATAATATCTTTGATGTTGCTTAGAAGCAACATTGGGTTATTATGGGTTAAGGGATATTACGAAGATGTAGATGATATTTCCTTGGAGAAAATGTGTATTTATATACCTGTAGTGGTTCTTGCCTCCGGAGTAGGGTCCGTATCCCTGTCTGTATCCCTTGTACTTGTAGTAGTCGTCGTTCTCGTCCTCTGTCTCGGCGAGGTTGTCTTGCGGGGAGAGGAAGTAGGAGAGCGTCTTGGGTCTGCCGCCTCCCTCCTGCCTCCTCTGGGCGTCCACTTGGTCCTGGGATCTCTGCAGTGACGACGTCTGCGCGTCCGCCGGCTCGAAAGCGAAAGGACTGTGATCGTCGTGCATGCCGTCCTCGTCCTCGGAGTGAACGTTTCGATAGGAGACCCTCGAGGCATCCACCTGGAACTCTTGCTCCTCGTCTTCCAAAGGTGCGGGCCTCGCTTCCTGGATGCCCAGCTCCGGGTGGGCGTACTGCAGCACCGGGGTTCGAACCCCGGCCTCCGTGATGGGTTCCCTCCTAGTGGCGGCCGCCCCGTCGAACAGCAGCGATGCACTCACGACCTGGTTGTTGGAGGGTTCGCTGCCCCCGCCGAACCTCAGCATTCTACCCCGCTGATGTCCCTCCGCGTCGTTCGTCTCCACAGAGGGAGGATTCTGTGAAAGACCACGAAACGAAACAGACACAATTTCATCAGAGTGTTCTACAAAATACGTCGGTGTGAAATGATTAGCTGATAAGAGAATAGAGTGGAGAGCTACGTCGAACCAATGAAATGAACCAATGTCTGAAAATGTTGTGTGGCTAGATACCCGGGTATCCGCATTCGGGATGCAATTGTACGTATAGGTTTGCTTGTATATATTTATATTTTGTTTTTGTTTTTTGTTTTTTTTTCCTCTAATTTTTGAATTTACTGAGTCTTGATGTAGTATTTTTTTATTGAGTATTGCTGTACTATTTCAAATGATTTTTACTTAACTGTTGTGCACTTCTAAATTATCTCATGTGCCAAATGGTCCACGATAATAAATTAATAGAATTGAATTGAATCATAGGATTGCTGACAAGTGATGATGATGAAGCCCCATTGGAGCCCACGTGAAAATATATCCTTATAAATTGAATCGGCTTCATGATTCGCTTGAATAGCGCTGAAAGGTAAATTCATTTTTCGTTATTGACCGGCATTATGATATGTAGCAATATCGAAAAATGGGGCGTCGGAGGATTCATGCCCCTGGGTTGGGTGGTATGCCTCCTCAGTAGGTCTATCGCGGGAAGTCGCCACAACGGAAATAAATTCGGGGAACTGAGGTACCTAAAGTCTCCTCTAGGACGACATATATCCAGATCCGGATCCAGAGAGGGACTTATTCCCCCTGAAATAACCAATTTACGCCAGGTAAAACGGTTATTTTGTTCTGCTGCAGAATGCACATGGGGAGTAGAGTCCAGAAAACTCAAATTGATAAAAAATGAACATAAATGTTTGCTTTAAAAACATAGTTCTTTGGAAAATTATTGACAGCCTTAAAGTGTTATCTCAATCCTCGAAATTCTCAAAAGTTTCGTAACCTCCCGGACCCACACAACTGCTGGAAGGTTGCGCCCCAGGACCCCCAGGTAGCCCCCCATTGCCCCTATCCTGGAACCACCTGCCTGCGTGTGCCTGTGTGCAGTGGCGCAGCGAGGGGGGGGGTTTCGGAGGTTAAACCCCCCCCCCCCCAGAGCTCAGAGAAAACTTTAAGTTTAATCCATTTTACTTAATTGGATTGATATTACTAATAGAATAGAATAGTGTAAGGATTAATAAAATATCCCTCAGAACGACGTAAAACTCACCATTTTGAACCGTTTACCCTAAAATTCCGCAATTTAATAATCTCGCACCTATCGCTTATGCTGGCGGGTATTCAATACCACCACATACCCCAGTATTAGTGCACCTAAACCCCCCCCCAAGCCGTAATTCCTGGCTGCGCCCCTGCCTGTGTGCACATTACTCACTTGGTCGTTGGGGGTGATCCCTGGCACGAGTCGATTGTTGATGACCCTGGCGTTCCTCCACACCTTTCCTCTCTTGTCGTCCTCGTCGTCCGGCACCCGGATGCCCTCGATCACCACGATGCCGTCAGAGTCCACGTGGGTCCTCTGCTGCTGCTGCTCCAGCTTCCTCCCGCTCCGGACCGCCTGCGACGCTTCCTTCTCCTCCATTTTCAGCGGCTCCGAGGAGATGAGCACGGGCGGTGGGACAGCGATGCCCACTGGCGAGGAGGCGGCCGCGGCAGACAGGGGCGCGTGCTGCTGTTTGGCCTTGCGCACGATGAGCGTGGACGCGGGGCCCTGCTTGCTGTGCGACGGCACGCGGACCACTTCGGTGAGCAGACTGCCGGGAGGGGGCTCTTCGATGCGAAGCGAGGTGAACAACTGACGACCCGGCCCGCGTATCGAAGCCTCCTTGGCATCGTTAGCGCCGCTGGACGACCCTAGGGCCACCAGGGCGAGCAGCACTAAAGCTCGCATTCCGTCCATGATTCTGAATCCCTATACTATCTGAAAAGAGAGGAAGAAAGACATTAGTGATGACTCTCAAGAAGGCTCACGCGTATAGATAGTAGATACTGAAATGGTTCCAGGGATTCCACCATATTGTTTGGCGCCTGATGAGGACAGTGACGCCGGCAATGCCAAAGGAGACCAGAAGATGCTGACAGGATTGCCAGTACACCGTTATCATCACGCATAAAACAATGCGGTGGAAAGCGGAAACACAATGATAGAATTAACATTAAAAAGAAGAACTTTGTGCTTTCACATTAATATTTATTCACGTGTTTTGTGTATTAATGTGAAAGAACAAAGTTCTTCTTTTTAAGGTTAATTATGAATCGCTTTCACCAATTTACACCTCTAATAATCAACAATGATAGACATTGTTCGGCTATTTTCATTTGCCTGCGAGTTAAGCTGCTTTTCAAAAAAATATTGACACCTTTGGACGAAAACCTTTTGAATAGAAGTTTAAAGATAAGATTGAACAAACCGTGAGAAGGTGTGTGAAAGCTATATTAAACTACGGGATATGCAAACTTTGGTGATTAATTATTACCCAAAAATACGCTACTGAAATTATCGTAGAAAAACTAAACGATGGAATACCATCTAAAGATCGTTTGATACCCCTGTTAATAGTTCAAGTCCTTCATTCTGATAGACAACGCTTAATCTTGTAAATGGAACTATTCCTACAAAAGTCATTAGGAGGCTAAGATAAAATTAGCAATTTGGAATACGCCGAAGCTTTTGTAATGCGTTATTAAATAACACTAAAGCCATTTCCACTTGATTTTAATGATGGCTTTTGTTCTCGAAATTATGGCATGAAGGTCATATTCATCCGAAGATACGGGAAGGGAAGCGAAAAATTTTCCAGGGTAAGATGAAGACAATGATGCCACGATGAGAAAGTCCCATGCTTCGCTGTAATATCGCTCCAGATGCAACAAAGATGGATCCGAAAAAACCCATTGTTGTCCTTCCCCATCATAATTACGTCTCATTTAGTTTCATCACGTTCCTTGATGATCATTTTTCCCCTGATTGCCCATTATGCTGAACGCAGGCCGTAGCAGAGAAATTGAGCGAAAACAATTAGGGAGACTGACACAAATTGGGTCATGTTATTCAATGTGTTTTGGATGACACACATAAAAGACGGAGATGACGAGAACCAAAAGATAATATCTCATTATTATTACACCAAAAAATTACTCAAATGAAAAAAGAATCCATTCAATGGTCAACAAATTCCTGAAATTCCTTAATGTATTAGATTTTGATAACCAAAATACGAAAACAAGCGAAAAAAATGATGTTCGCAATGATTTTTTTGAGTGAGAAAAACTAATTAATTACCACCAGATAAAAAGGCTTTACTTTATTCTGGCAAGTTGGGTCAGGTTAGAATCATCTGGTTACGTCGTCGACTTCATGAATGAATCGAAACCAAGGTCGACAAAATATAAAGCGAGAATCACAAATGTTTTTCTCCACATTTCTATGACATAAAATTGGCTAATTCACTCTATGCTGTTTCCTCTGCCAGAAACACCGCAAGTAAACATTAAAAAATTTTTGCAATCGCCAGATGTTTTCAATTGAGTGGCATAAAATTTGATTATTCGAAATGAAATGCTTCCCATTTCTACTATTTGAAAATAAATTTTCATTCTATTTAATAAATGGCGCTGAATTAATATGATTGTTTCGCCCGAAACACGACGGTAGGTACAAACGATAATTTAAAAAATTTGAAATCCGACTACGAGGACATGTTTTGACGAGCGGCCTGATAAATTTACGAATAATTACATTGATATTGAATGGTTTACGGCGTGGTTACGAGAAATTGCTTCATACTGAAATGAAAAACAGTACATTTCACTCGCATAATTTTACGCGACTGGTTTTGTTGACGAGTGATACCATTTGGTACAGGCACGAGAAATGCACGACCATAAATGAATTGAGTGGATGAATAAAAAGAATTATAGTGACAAAAAATGTGAGCTTAAGCAGATGTAAATGGATTAAGACAGAACATCGTAAAGAAAAAAAATCCCGCGCAAAGAATTTTTAAATAAAATTCCATAGACTGAAATGCGTCCAGCTTTTTCTCCAAATTCAAGAGATTCCGCTCAGAATGAAATAATGCTTGTCTGAGTAATGAGATGCATTCAATTGAGGCCCACTTTCCTTTGCATTCCGGACTGGATGGAAAGAGATCGTCGAGGAAGGAGCACGTTGACCCACGGGCCATCCCTCGCCGATAACCTACATCAACGCATTAAATTAGCGAACTCGATTGGCGAGGCAGAGATCTCTCCCAAGGTGATCTCCGTTCAAGAGCAGCAGCAGCAGCGCAAGCGAAAGGTCGCCGGTGTGAGGGGGGAAAGCAGAGCATAGAGGGAGCAAGGTGAAATTTCGCCAGCGGCGACTGCGAGTGGCGCCACCGTCTCACTCTCCCAAAGCAACCCCCCGGCATGCATGGCGCCGGACAAACCCCAACGGAGCAACAACCCACGGCAACAACACAGCGGAGGCCTCGTCACTAGGGCTGTGCGAGACTATCGACCACCCGAGAGTCTCGACGGGAAACTTTCCGAAAATTCTTTTTGCTATGTTTATTTATGGTAACAAAGGTTCATAGTAACCTGTCAATTTTAGTTAATTAAATAGTAAAATGTGCTTAAATTGTCAATGTCGATCTTTTATTACAACTATTATTGGTTTTGGAAATATATAACATGTCTTAAAATAATCTTTTTGTTAAATTAATTTCAATGTCTAAAATAGAAATAGTTTTATTTTTTCGAGGACCCGGGGTCTCGACGGGTGTCGAGAAATCTCGAACGGGCGAGACTTCTCGACTCTCGACCTAGGCGAGACTCTCGCCGCGCCGAGAGTCTCGTCCCGACGATGCCGAGAAATGAAATTCTCGTCTCGGCGGTCGAGACGAGACTCTCGCACAGAACTACTCGTTACGCAGAGCCTTGATTTATGTTGCGCGCAGTTTTATCGCTAAGCTAGCCGTAAAATTGGATTTGTAAAAAGAATTCTCGCTTAATGCCCAAAAAAGGTGAAAGAAATAAAGCTATCTGACTCTGGTGAGGCCTCACTTAGAATATGCTGCTAGCGCATGGGACCCTTACGTAGTAGATCTAATGGCTGAAATCAATCGAGTACAGCGCAGGGCGGCCAGATTTGCGATGAGTTGTTACGACAAAAAGTGCAGTGTTTCCAGTATGTTGCACGAGTTAGGATGGGAATCTTTACAGGAACGTAGATCGACGTATAGGCTTAACTTACTTAGGAAATTCGAAGAAGATATTTTCTCAGACGACGTGAATCATATCCTTCGTTTACCATCGTACTATAGTAGACGTGACCATGAGAATAAAATAAAAGAGAGACAGCAAAACAGAGAGATGTAATATGTCATTCTTCCCTCGCACTATTAAGGATAGCAACGTTGTCTCAATTGATAGGATAAAGGCGTCGCTCGCTAGGATCACTCATTGCACGTTTTTCTTTCCTTAGTTCCTACCTTATATGTATTTGCTCTAGGAATTACTAGCCATTAGCAAGTTTTTTATGAATAAGCATGTATATTTTTCTAGTATGCGTAATATTTCTATGACCGTGCGGTGTGCATGTGGCGGCCCTCTTGTATGCTGCATGTTGGTGATTTGTCACCCCCTGCCAAACACCCTAGAGGTGGCTCGCAGGGTATTATGTAGATCGCTTTTCAGAGCTGTCCGCAGTGCAGTAGTGATCAATTCATTTCCAATATTCGTAACAGGATATTTGCACTTATCAGAAATAGCATCGAAAAGTTACGAATTCACTGGATTGTATCGTTTCGGACATTAGCATTAGCCCTAATAACAGCATGTCATTTGGAGATACAATCCGAAGATTAATTAGTTTTGGTGAGGGTAGAGCTCCCCCCGGACTCGGCTGCGGACGGAGGTACTTCACACAATCAAATCACGGTTGGCGCTTTTGGTGCCTGCGACATTTGCATAATCTATCCGCTGCATTTTTTTGTCTAACGAGGATTTTCTGTCCAAATCAAATGAATGGAGAGGAGCGTGTCCCCAGATTGAAGTTGTGACGAGTTTTATCCCTCCCGCGCCTCAGCCGTGACGCTCGTGTGACGTCACCCACACGCCCCTCGCCCATTGGAGGCGTGGGAGGAATCCCAGACTGTCCTTTTTTTCACCCCCGAATGAATGCACCGAAGAATGCGGCGTCCTTGTTGTCCGGCGGCGCGTGAAATTGAAGGAGCCTATTTCCACCCGCGCCCATCCGTCGGCGGAACAAAAAACACGAGCGCCTCGTTGCCTTCATCTGTTTCATTCGTGCTGTTCATTCAAAATAACCATTCATATTCCGATGGCAGATTTACCAGTCGATCACTACATGTGTTGCCACCCACCGTGCATTAAGTGAGTTAACAAAAGTAGTGTCGCTGAGGAGAGAGCGATCCTTATTTCACGGGGAAATAATATAATTATAATAAACGGCCTGTCAAACGTAATTCAAATAGGTGATGTTATAAATAACCTCAAACTAATGCATATTTTGATAATATTATTTATCGCGATTGTAAACAGTCTATTGGACATATTGAGAACATTAAATGGTTCTCCGTGCACTCATGGCCACACTAGTCTTCGTCGTGATAAAAGAAATTTACATTCACATCAAAACAACGTTTCGGTGAATCTATTCACTATATTAACCCCTATGAAAAAATTGTATAAAACTGTTTCAAATTTTTATACATTGCCATGGTAATGTATAAGAATGTATAAAAATTTGAAACAGTTTTATACAATTTTTTCATAGGGGAAGGCATAAAAACGTAAAACAAAACCACTGGAAATACTATTAAAATTATATTTATATAAATTTAGCGGCAATTTTTGAAAAGTACACCACTAAAATTTTTTAGAAAATTTTTAAAAGTTTAAAAATTAAAGGATTTAAGGAAAAAAATACACAGGAATAAAAACTGTAAACTTGCAAAGAAAAAAATTAAACAATCTAAAAATGTACTCTAGTCACATTTTTTTCCTTTCTCTAAAGAAGACTCTTTTAAAAATTCAAAATACTTGTTATAAGTATGATCATTTCAAATTAAAAAAGTGGGCAGCAATATGTTGGGGAATGTGCAGAAAAATTGAATCAGCTTTTTATTATATATCCTAGACCCCGTTCGCTAGTTACGCCACTGCATCTATGGGTGTTCTGAGTAGTGCGGCGAAAAGATCAAGGCCTCTCCAGCGAGAAGAGATCGCTCCAGTTGGGAAGTAGGCAGGTGGCCTACTCTCTCGGAAGAGAGCGATGCCTCCACAACAAGAGGGAGGCGCCACCTTTGCACCCCCTGCCCTGCGCCCATTCCCACCTTCTCCACCGAAATTCCTCAGCAATAATACCCCATTACAAGTAATGAGTGGTGAGACACCCTCAAACCCATTCACCTCGATTGCCCAAGGAACACGGACTGTGATATTTTTACAAATTTATGATGTACACTTCATGCAAATGTAGTCTTATCTCAATCATGTTTTTTCCATAGTGTGTCATAGACTAAATCCCATGTAATGTAATTCAAAATTATGTAAACATAATTAAATCGTTTAACTGACCTGTGGGATTTCGCTATTCGCGAAAATTCAGTGCCCAGAATTATAAGCCAAGTAAATCACTGCATTCATTATAAGGATCATATTATCTCTTTCCCTTCCGGTTGTAATCACAGAATCATTATACCTCACCTGTTTTCAATCCATTGATTACATGCGCATAGTTTTTTCCGTGCTTTGTTCGGACTTGGGGATTTCGAAGCTAATCAATTAATTTTTTTCGTATGGTATCATTTGGAGAGAATGACTTAATCATACAGGAATTCCCATTGGCATTCTACATCATTGTAGCTTGTTTATGCAATTTATCTACCTATGCAGCAATGGTTTATTCGGAACTCTAGCACACACTCTAGCAGGAATAACGTCAGATTTCTTGGAGTGAGATCTTCATCCAACGCCAAGTAACGGACCTTCGCAAGGACGTTCAGACGTTGGGTAATCGTCCTTGAAAACGACCGATAAATCGGCTTCATGAATGAACAGGCAAGGAATCGATGATTTAATATTTTTAGTGAAAATAAACCGTTTAATTTTTTCCATCTAAATTTTCCGTCTATAAATTACGCGAGGGGACTTTGACGATTGTTTGAATGTCCCTCCCCCTTTTGTTGTCCTTCATGAGATGTCCTGAGATCATGAACAGTCGCATCACGTAATTAATCTCTAACGAGATTTGTTCAAAATACGCAGTTTCACTTAAAAAGTTTTTGTAAAAAGTACTCCACTAAAAGTCAACAATATTGGTGTAAAATTATTGAGTGGTTTATGGAAAGGATGATAAAATTAGTTAAAAGAATTTCATGCTAATAACAAAGAAATAAAGATTTTTTTATTCGACTGGCCTAAAGTCACGTCTAGAAGTCACCTCTACGGTCTCGTCTCGAGGAAACACTGTCAGGTAATCGTATCAGGGATTATTGCTATACATTTGAAAAACATCGAGTTCTGCTCTCACGAGGACGATTCAAAACATATTTTCCTAGTCTTACGCTGTGCACGGAAAAATGCATAGCACATGCTAGCATGCATAGCACAGCAAGCATAGCACGCACAGCACGCTGTGCTATACATGTTTGGTGAGAGATAAAAGAAGTTTGGAGTAAAAATTTACAACTGCAATTAAATTTTGACATGGATAAATACAAGATTAGTTGGACTTTTTGAAAAGCAAATGGTTTAAACTAGAACTGTCGTCTCGGACAACAAGCAACGCGGTGAGAGCCTCGAAAACATGATTGCGTCCTCGTAAGAATTACCAGATAATACTGTATGGAATGATGACAGAAGATGATTCGGGAGATAGGCGGGAGATTTCGAGGCTTAAAAATAATTAGGGTAACATTGTCTAAAAATTACTACGAGCACTCATTTCCGTTGTTTGTGGCCCTAAATTTGTTGCCACTAAGGCATTTGTATTTATTCAAAGTGCTTAAATTGTTTTTTTGCCAGAAGTAGAAACATGCCGCGTGGATCTGATAAATATAAATATAATTTCGGCAGTGAGTCATTTATAGTAGCAAACAGACATAAGTTAACATTAAATAAACGCTGTTTTCTTTACATGGAGCCAAAGTTATTCCATTTACTGCCCGCTATAATTAAAAAAAATAAATCCTCCAATGTAATGTTAAGACTTGCTAAAGACTGGCTTTTCTCGCAAGAAATAAATGAAAATTTATTTTGATGTTATTTATTTAAAACACTCATGTATCATTTACTGCATTATTATTTTTTTATTGGAATACATTTTGTTATTTGATGGTGGCTCCTTTCTGGTCCTATGACCTTGGAGAACACCTAAAGCTCCTTCTCTTGTTATTTTTTGAATTCAGATAGAAACAAAATGTAAATAAATTATTATAATTATTATTATTCTTTATTTTTACACAAGAGTTACTTGGAGGTCTGCCAGTGGCGAGCCTTGCCAAGACACTGCCTCAAGTTAGAATTCATTTAAAAACAATCTAACTGTTCTACATGTATCCAGTATTACAGATTTTTGAATGTTATATACTGTATTTCTTTTAATTTTTAATTGTTCAATTCCAAATTTAAGTGATGAATGTATTATTCCTGTTGATGATATTACTATGGTGATGTTGGTGACCGCGTCCTGTTTCCAGATAATTTTTATTTGCCTTGCGAGGTCTTGATATTTTTGTTTCTTTTCCTTGTATTTCTTCTTAAGGTTGAGGTCAGCTGGAACTGCTATTTGTATTATAAAGGTCTGTTTTTCTTGTTTTTAATCCAGATTTTGTGGAAATTATTGTCTTTTGGTGTATTCATTACCAACTAGATTCGTAAATTCGCTAATTATGTGCTCTATCGTCTCACTCTTTTCATTACATTTTCTTCATTGGCCATTTTATTATTATTATAGATGAGGGAAAGATTTGAAGATCCTTCCGAGGAGGATGATGGGGGAGAGGGGATGGGAGGAATGGAGAGAGGCAGGTGTTGTGTGCGCTGTAATCCACGCATCATGTTCCCCCATCTCACACGCCCTCACTTTCTCCTTCCTCTACGTCACGCAGCCGCGCGTGAGTCACGCACGTACGCACCGGCCGCGCAACGTGACATCGCTGCGAGGCAGCGTGCACTTTTCCCACGCGACGACAAAACGATCCGATGCACGCACGCCTTGGGAAATACACTCGCACGCATCCGTCTCCCGGGCAACGGAGTGGAGGAAAATGAGAAGCACGATTCACGCACTTTCCCGATCCATGAACAGCGACTGAAACGTGCACGAAGAATCACAGATCGATCCCGTGAACGTATCCCAAGTTTCGCCCAGGGAAAAAGGCTCACCAATAGGCCACTTTCATCTATTCCGTATAAGATAGCCGCACGGAGTGGGAAAGCGGACGTTGAAAAGGGGGTGGGAATAATTCATCAGTTTCTCGCTTAACTTCGTGGAGTTTCTCCATGATGATGGGAGTCATAATAACTAGGTAATAGATCACACACAGCGTCATCAAGTTAAGTATATTTGCTGTAGGGGGATGCTGTAAGAAGTCACTTATCGAGTCAGTAAACCCGAGTCAAAGCCTGAACCAATGGAAACCCGAGAAAACTTCTTGAAATCAAGGCTGCAGAATTTTGACGCCAAATATGTCTACAAGTTGCAGCCGCGATGAATTGAAAAAACGGAAAAATACGTTTCTCCCCATTTTTCATACTTTATCACAGTCAACATTCGAAATAGAATGTTTAAGGAGCACATTTACTGCCAACTAGATTGTATACACCAAAGGTAAAATTCGACTTGAAAAAATAATTTTGCTTTATCGGTATTCGAACCTGGATCTCCATAGATTTCCGGTCAGGTATGCTATCTGTAACGCCACCAAGTTATGTTCCTCTGAGGGAAATCGCAGGTTTGGTTTCACCAAAGAAGGTGTTGTCGCCTCAAGTCCACACTCTGGCACAGGAAACGTAGGTCGTACTTACTAAGGCACTGTCAGCAGTGGGTCTCACATTGGCCTAAGAGCATACTCTAAGTGAGGCCTTACCAGAGTCACATATCTCAGAATGCAGGTACGTACTCATAATAGGATGGTTTCCTATAATTTTTTTATTGCCTAAATCGAAAGATTATTACTCCTGGAGTTTATTTCACGCTTTTAGATTTTTAAATGACGATATCTATTTTTCGCGATTGAATGAAAAGTGAAAATTTTCAAGCGCGCGAAAACGCGACGGCTAAGTATGAATGCTGGGAAAACGCCGTGTGACGTCGTTCTGGTTCCCGCTGCCGCAAGTGAGGTGACCTTGGTGCGAAGCTACGAGCGCGCCGCTACGATGCAGGCTGCTAGCAGGTAGCAGAGTACCCTGCTTGCTGGTAGCGCTTGGCTTAAATAAGGATTATTAATACCTTATCAAACGAAGAAAACTGCCCGACCATAGGCAGTTGTAATGGGTGATTATTAAGAGATGTTTCCCTGAGCTCTGAGCCTCATGCATGCCTTGGTAATATCATACGATGTAAAACTCCTATCTACTCGTATAGAAACTAGGTCCCTGTGACGTCACGTGGAGTGGCATCGCATCGGCGCCAATCTGGCCATTTTCAAATGAGGATAAAATTGACCATTGCCATTCGTCTAAACTGGGATTTCTAAAACCAAATAATTTTTATATTTTGAATACACTATTGGTGGGTAACGAATCGCAATCAATGCCTTTCGTTTTCTTTGATGAAGGAAACTACCCTATTATTCTATAAATCATGCAGACGACCTCATTTTTGTGTACGAGGGCGATTGAAATATGGTGGGAAGAAGAGGTTGTGTAGGCCTGCAGGATAGGAACCGGAACACGCGATTCACAGTGGAAAACGGGGACGGGGCGTTGGCGTGCCAGTCATTATCTCCGAGAAGAACGCCGCACAAACAATTGCCCGACACTTTTCGTGCGCTCCGTACACCGAGCATGCTCTTGTGCCGTTTCCCACCCATCGCCCAACACTTTCCTCGCCGAGAGGCAACACAATAAACACGGAATGTCACGGAATTAAAGCATACATACATCTTCCATATCTTTTCTACTTCCCAAGCGTTCAAAAAGCAAAATTTTGAGATTGAACCCTAACTAACATTTGAATTAAACGACTCCGGCTTTGGAAAAATTTTCCCTCCAAAGAAAAGAAAAAAGCAGCAAGATCAATGTCCTAAATAATGAATATCTTTCACTACCAATCGCTAAATAATCATATCACCGGAATTATTTCGTCCATGAGTAAGATGTTCTTCCTATTTTATTAATTTCATAACTTAAAGTGAAAATTATTAATTCAGAGTTCATTTTTAAGTTTAATAAATAACAAACAAAGATATTTAGAGACATAAATATATCGATAATGTTCTTCTATAGGTGTCCTGTTTTAGATATTTTTAATATTTCTAAACAAATCGTAACTGCTTCGGCATACTGCTTCAGGTGCCAAGTGAATATGTATACGCAGCAACGACAAAAAAACCAAATGCTTTAATATTTGACGATTATTAGTAAACGTCATCGGTCTCTCCTGGTCTTGAAGAAAGTCTACAACTATAAAATTTCTCGTTAATTATAATATGAACCCTTTAATAGAAGGTTTTTCCGCAGCAAAACTCCAATTCTAAAGTCAAAATCTTGAATCTTCTTCAGCTTTTCACGATTTCAACTCACAGGTGAACTGTTGTGTACGTACCGACGAGGAGGAAACCTCAGACGGCGAATAGGGTAGTTTCCTTCATCAAAGAAAACGAAAGACATTCATTGCGATTCGTTACCCACCATTAGTGTATTCATAGTATACAAATTATTTTGTTTTATTAATCCCAGTTTAGACGAATGTTAATGGTCAATTTTAACCGCATTTGAAAAAGACCAGATTGGCGCCCATGCGATGCCACTCCACGTGACGTCACAGGGACCTAGTTTCTATACGAGTAGATAGGAGTTTTAAATCGTCTGATATTACCAATGCATTCATGAGGCACTGAGCTCAGGGAAACATGTCTTAATAACCACTTATTAAAACTGCCTATGGTTGGAAAGTTTCCTTCGTTTGATAGTGTACTAATAACCCTTATGCAAGCCAAGCTTTACCAGCTGGCAGGGTACTCTGCTACCTGCTAGCATTCTGCGTCGTATCAGCGCTCAAAGCCTTGCCCCAAGGTCACTTCACTTGTGGCAGCGGTAACTAGAACGACGTCACACGGAGTTTTTCCAGCATTCATACTTTGCCGTCGCGTTTTCACTTTTCATTTAATCGTGAAAAATAGATATCGTCATTTAAAAATCAAAAAGCGTGAAATACGTACTCCAGGAGTAATAATCTTTCGATTTAGGCAATAAAAAATAGTAAGGAACCACCCTATTATGCCACCCGAGAAAGATAGAGAGCCCTCCAATTCACTCGCGTGTCCACACAAATGAGAGATGTCCGCGGGAAGTCAACGGTCCGCGATAATAACGGCACATGAGGCGACGCGTGAAAGTGAAATGCGGGCGGCGTGATTTTCAGGCGCAATCGAGTCACCATCCTCCAAGAGGTTTTCTCGGGTGGTCCACCAGATAAGGACGCCCAATTGTCAGTCGCACTAATATCATCATCCTTCAATAAGTTTTCTCGGGTGGTCCACCAGATAAGGACGCCCACTTGTCAGTCGCACTAATATCATCATCCTTCAATAAGTTTTCTCGGGTTGTCCACCAGATAAGGACGCCAACTTGTCAGGCGCACTAATATCATCATCATCCTTCAAGAAGTTTTCTCGGGTCGTCCTCCGGGTCATGGAGTGAATTTGTGCCGATGTTTCGATCCTAGACTTGAGCACAATTATCAAGGCGGATTTGAAAGCCATCCAGTCCGATTCTCCAAATTTTCCCGCTTAATGAGCGAGTAGTGATCCTGCTGCCCGTGAGAATTATCCACCTCTTCAGCGGAAGTGATAGTGCATCAGAATGCACTTAGCTAGAAAATGCCACAATCGAGTGCGAAGGGATCAGTGTTATCTTTCCAGTGCAATTGAAGGAGAGGATGGAAGACGGGCCACTATTGAGCGCGTACGATGAAAAATAAATTTATGAAGAACTTCTAACGATTCAGGCCTGATATAGTGGAAGTTCGACATATTGAAATGAAAGGTAGTTGCACTCTTCCACAGTAATTAAATGCGTTCGACGCATTTTGGTCTCACGGAGCCATCATGAATGGTTTCATGGGCAAGAGCCACCATGGTCTTATACTCCGTGAGACGAAACGTGTCGTACGCGGTCAATAATTGCGGAAAAGAGTCTTTCTTTCCTTTCATTTCAATAATAAGCAGTGGCGCCGACTCCATGGGGCCTGAGGGGGCCCGAGCCCCCCCAAAAATTCGTTACAGATGTGAGGAAAAAATGTGTCAGGCTTGTCGATTTTCCCCAGAGTGTCCAGATATCGAAATTCGAGTGATCAGGGTTCTAATGTTGATCATATGACTCTTCTTAAATGCTTAAAAAACTGAAAAATTCACTACTTGTAAAATTTACCGGGGCAATGTCCCCGGCATGAGCCATCCCAATATTTTTTGTAAGCCGGACCCTGACACTAAGCACCCCTGATACTAAAAAAAATAATCCTAACCTGGCATTGGGAAGTGTCCTGATGGAAAACTAACATTGAAATCGAGACATATTCTTTTTCATTTATAGTTTCATTTTTGCAGTTTTTATAACTTTTTATTATTATTAAATGATTTTTTAAATTTTTTGTTATCTCTTGCACATATTTTTTTATTTAGAAATATTTAGTCAACGTTTTTCTTTCTTTTTGAGCTGTTTTCTTTTTTCTTACACAATTTTTTTGATTGACTGCCAGCGGTGGCAAAGGGCCAGCCGCCATGACAATAAAAGATCACAATATGAAACCCATTCCAGGAATTGGTCCGCCTTATATAGGTGGACCAATATCCCTCACGGGCCAACAGATTCGTGATTGGTCAGCGGAGAAAAGTATGTCAAGTGAGCACCTTGGTTGCCTGACATCATTCCACCTGTTTTCCGTTCTCCTCTTCTCAATTTTTCCTAGCAACGGTTTCCACGTGCTCCTTAAGATTTGGCCAGAGTTGCTTTATATGTATTTCTTAGTGCATCTGAATTTCAATGGCTTCTTTGTTGATTCGGTTCACAGCAAAACTCCGTTATAGCCAAGTACACAATATTGAATTTCTTTTATTGCAGCTGACATTAACGATGACAGGAAAACTATTTTGATATTAATGGTAATTAAATTTTTCTCTCAGGAAAGAAATTTTATCGCATTTTTCTGGTTTCCTCATTTGCAGCATTACATCAACAATTTGAATAGACATAACAAAAATATCCTTCCCCTATGACATAACTTAAGTCTTTCAAAATTGTCTGTTTCACGATATTGAATCCACTCGTATTTTCGTTTATTTAGTGGAAAATAAAAGAACCGATGTAATCACCGATTGAACCTTCGTTTCGTTTTGCTCAATAGGTCATCGTTGTGAATACACTGATGACGCATTCACGGAAGCCCACAGTAATTCTATATTATTTGAACTGTACTCATTATTAAATCCAAATTACGAAAGGTTACCGCTAAAACTGCAGGCTGTAAAAATGGTTACGAGTAGCCCATTCTCTTTACAACAGTAAAAATGTTACTGCATAGGTAGGTATTATATAACATATCTTCTTGAAGGTAAGGATAAACCTAAGCTGAATTAAACCAGGGTGCGGTTGATCCCTGACTATCTGGAAACTAACTCAACTAATTCATACTGTGCCTTGACATGAAATGGTAGAGTATTTGAAGAAGGTGATCGTCAAGTCATTTTCGCCTTAGGGAAAATTAAGGAAGAAAGAGTGGAGAGAAGCCCGTTGCGGACAATAACGTGCTCTTAAAGAAAAGTCCCGAGGAGAACACGGCTAAACTTCCAATCCAACGTAAGTGCCCTCCAGGAAGAACTGAGGCAGGGATTGAGATTTTTATGAAAAATCACCGTCATAGTCGGACTTCAAAATCGGCTCCAAGGAACGGGAAGCCAAAACACCAGACACCACACCAACCCGATCCTCCAATGTTTTATTTTCAATTAATGTTTGGGACAAGGGTCAGAGAACCAGCAATTAATATGCTATTAATAGACAGGTTATGAATGTCTTTTTTTCCGCGATCAATAAGAGATTATAACGGCTGCGATAGAACTCATAAATAGATTGCATGACTTGTAGTGTAGCCTACTAATTTATTGCATGTTTCTAATTTTTATTATTATTTCTAACAGCTTATGGTAGTATAATTTGTTAGTATACGTGACGCTTTTAGGACTGTGCGGTGTGCATGTGGGAGTCCAATTGCATGCTGGTGATTGAATACCCCCTGCCAAACACCCTAGAGGTGGCTCGCAGGGTATTATGTAGATTTAGATGCTATTTGTAGGAGACAAACAACAGATATGATCATTTACGCAATTAGGGAAGAATAGGGAGGGAATGGTGAAGAGAAACTCCCGGCGTTGGAATTAGCCTTCTCTTAACGAATCCGCCTAAGGAACCAAGGGTTAACGTCCCATCCGACGGACGGAGTCTTGCGCCTGAGGTTTCCTCCACATAGCCCTCAAACAGGGATCGGGTAGTCTTTAATAAATCTCTGCGACCGGCGGGATTTGAACCCAGGCCCACTGGGTAGGAAGCCAACGTACCAGCCATCACACTCACCCGATCCCCTGTGGTCTTTTTTTCTTTGTTAATAACAAGGAAGGATCCAGCAATCAGTCCAAACCCATTGACCGCGTTCGCGTTGCCGTCCGATGGACTCGAAAACTGTTCGACCACCGCCAGAAATGCCACGCGTTTCCCGAAAAATAAATTCTTCTGGAACTTCCGCAGCGGAGGGCGCACGCGAGACACCCTTCCTCCGCCAATCAGACCAGAAAAGAGCGGAGACCTTCCTCCGCCTAACAGGGTGGTCTGGCGGAGGAAGCCCGGGAATCGGGAACACATCGGGAACAAGTGCGTCCAAAGGAATGGGACTTCAAAGTTATTCTGGGAATGGGAATCTCCCAATAGCAGCGATTTTGCATAACCAATGAGAGTTGTAATAGGGAGTAATGTTTAAGATAAAAGTAAGTAATTGACCGAGATAGTAATGAGGACGTGTTAAGAAGAGCGGGAGAAAAGAGAACCCATGTCGACACCCAATTGAAGGCCTTTGTCGTTGCAATTCTATTGAACGGGGAAAGTGAGCTCTTCGCATATTTGGTATAAATTATCCCATTTTTATTTTTTATTTTAATTTCTAAATTAATCGCTATTCTATCTTTCTTTTGTTGCAAGTTGCAAATTTGGTCATTTTTAATTTTATCCTTTCTTTACCATACTTCGTTTATTAATTCAACATTTCAAATTAGAAATATCGGAAGAAGTAGAAGGTATAGAAAAGACTCATTGCCCTTGTTAACCGGTCTTTATTTATTCTGGCCGGTATAAAAAACAAAAACAAAAAAAAAGTTCAGGTCAAATTTTTCTGGAAAATATTCTTCTGTAAATCTTTCAAGGTAGATCTTCGTCGACATTTGCCTGTTACGCTAATATAAAAAAAATGCATTTAAGAAAATAATGAGGCAAAAATTTCAAAGCCGACATACATGAAAATGTTGACCAGGGTCTACTGTATGATAATTTCATGATAATGGCATAAATTATAAGCGGGTAATTCGCCATTTAAAAAAATTAGTCTAGTGGGAGATGTAAGTTCTAATTAAATGGGAATCCCAAATGATTTCCAAGCGTTTTACGTTTAACTAGTATAATGACGGCTTCAAAGCAGGTAACTTTTTTATACAAGTAAGCAATTTTAAACTTTCCAATGGCACGCAATTTCGTAATGAGGAAAATGTTGGAATCAGGAAAATAATAGTTTTCTCAGACCACATGCATTCCAAAGATTTTTCATCAAGAAACGGTTAAATAACGCCTGGAAATGACGGGATGTTTTTTTTACAGAAATAAATTCGCAAGGATCATACGACTCGCGACATAATCGTGGTGACGAGCCGACACAAGTTTAACGGTGCGTCCAGAGAAATCCGATGCGTAAAATGGCCATTTAAGCGTCTCCGCTGAAAAGTGAGTGGCGACTGCGCGAATTTTTCCCACGAGTGGATGCCGTTAGGCGCCCCTAGCGGCCAGCTGAGATACCACTCGTTCCTTACGCGACCGTGACTCCGTAACGGCCTTTAAAAGGGATTAACTTCAATTAGCGACACCACTCTGATCTCGTTTCCAACCCTTTATGCGCAAAAAAATCAACTTAATTTCAGCGGGAAATTCAAACCGCAACTACGATCGACTACGCCATTGGCGACTTTAATAACCCCATATGAATTCACGGCAGCAGATGAATCATTAACTGGGTGACTGAAGATTCCTTTAATCTAACATATGTCTTTTTTTTAATGATAACTGCCTTAGCGCGGGCTTTACAACGCTTAATTTCCGTTACGTGCATCTATAATCCCATGCAATGGTGTTCCTGAGGCGTGAGAATATTTCCATTTCCTCCAATCTCTGTCCAACTGTTTTTTCTCTTTTTTCAGAGTGAGATAATGTTTGAGTCCTTAAGTTGGTTGGTATGGATCAGTAAGGGTAGAGCTTAACCTAGAATTAGCAACAGCAGACAAGATTTGAGGATTATTATGCGGGATATCAATTTTATCTCACTCGGTTGAGATAGGTGAGGGTAGAGATCTCCCCAGACTAAGGAAGAGACAAATGTTTAGGGGCGATCTTGCATCTTATTTGGGTTGCCTATGCTAATGTTTTATTGTCGAGTCACACGCATTGGAAAATCATATTTAATTACATCAGCAATATATATTTGTTAGCAATATTCTGAAAGTTCATTACGCATCTTTGGCGATTGCCAGACAGTATGAAATGTAACTATATTGAAAAATAAAGTGTCAGAGGAAAGGTGACCATGAGTATCGCGGATAGGTGCAACTAGGGAAAAGTTTTTGGGAGGGAGGGCTTCACGCGGCTTTTGATTCCGGGACAGTGGCGCAGGCGGGGAAGGGTGGGTCTGCACACCCCCCCGAAATATAAAAGCACAACTTTTTTCCTTCATAAAAGAAAACAAAATATTGAAAAATCGTTAATTTACCAAATATTTCTTTAAAAAAATGAAGTTTTTTCGATTACGAAAAGTGTTACAATTAGTTTAAAACCCTCTACTTAGTACCCTGTTTTTCAAAAATTTATCCCCCTGCTTTTGGACCACCCCCGAACGAAATCCCTGGCAGCACCACTGCTCCAGGACCCTTAAATCAACAGCCAAGCACTCTACCAAATGGACTACCATTCTTCCCTTTATTTCTCATACTTTAATATTATTTATCTCTTTTCCACAACTTTATAAGGAACCGTGGAGGCCAAGTGGATAGAACTCCCAGATGCTAATATGAGGGCCCCGCGTGAGTTATTCGGACGCCCCCAAAACAAAATCTTCGCAGTGCGAGGGAAAATAATTCCTTCCTCCTCACTTCTACCCTGAATGTGTGGCATTACGTATCTGTGCCTTAGTCTGAGGCGACCCCTACCCTCACCTATCTAAACATACCTTGAGGTTGAATCACTGACAGAGATTAAATTGGCATCCCTCGTAATGATGCGTGATAAGCCTTCCTATTCCGCTCACAAGCACGGCTTCGTTTGTGGCAGCTCCCGCGCGCCGCCGTACGCCGTTATGTTTCCTCTTCCCTTGCAGTTCCGAGTTGTCATCGCCGAGGGCAGAGAATTCTTCTTTGGCCGATCCCTTAATTGGCCGCGCCTCCCCTCCACCCTCCGCACTTTCTTCTTCGCATCCCCTTTCTTTCCGACCCGTCCAAGATTTCACCGTTGCTCCCGCACCGATCGTGTTTTTCAACTCAATCTTTTCTCCATTAACGTCACCGTCTTGTTTTTTTTTTTTTTAGCGTATCCGAAAATATTCCGCAGCAGTGAAATCGCTCACACTAGTGTTGAACTTATTTTTAACTTTAAACCAGATTTTTTAAGAAGCTAAGCACATGCCGCATTGAATCTCCCCATACGCTTGCAAAATGCTTCCTTACCAAAGTTTGGGCTCGATAATGATGAGAAAATTACATAATATACTCATTCCTCGAGATTTTTTCCATTGTTTATTGCTGCAAATACTACGCGGATAGACACTATATATGAGTCTAAAACTCTGGGATGAGAAATATTTATCATTTACTCCACTTAAGAAGACAGCAATAGCAGATGCCTATGCCATTCAGTTTGAATAATTCCCGAAGAAAGTTAATCATTTTCCCGCAATAGATTTAATTCAATATATTTTTTATTCGTTCGGATTATGTCTTGTCGCTGCTATATAACTCCAGCTCTTATCAATACTAATAAAAATTTAACTATTTCCAAAAGCATTATTTTATTTTCCTACGCTCATGATACATTATATTTCTATTTTACAAGTCAGTAAAAAGTGAGACTGACTAAGTCCGAGTACAGCAAAAATCGAAATCTGGACATAAATCAGTTTTTATTTTTTTTAATCTTGTAGCGCCCTTGAATATTATTAATGCTATCGTCACATTGGTACAAATTTCTGGTTAACAACTAAGAAGTGCGGCTGGGAAAAATACGTTTGGAAAGCGTAAGACGATCACTGAAAGGTCACCCAACACAAGGTCAATCTTGAATTTGAAATTAAGGTTATATTCGGGAAGTTCATTTAACGGCTTTCATCGGTCACTGAGGACATGGCCATTCACCCAGACGCCAAATGGCAATCAAGAGTATTCCACGCGTATTAGATGGGAAAGATAAGTTTTCGCAAAAATCTTTCTTATTCGTTCATTCTCTGCCAAGTTTAGAATGAGAAAACGCGAATGCTAGCACCATTTTTGCACGAGTCGGTGACGTTACAAGAGTTTTGGTTCATTTATTCTATAAGGAAGAACAGTTCATTGAGGGAAGGAATCGTTTACGATTGTGTAAACAGCTATGACCCATGCGAGGCCCATGTAAAAGATGAGGAGCTGCGAACGTCTCGAAATGAGTTTGTGGCGTCATCAGCTCGTCTACGAGGGGGTTAAGGCCGTCGCTTTTTCGCCACTAATTCCTGGTGAAGTAAATGACGGATCAGAAAACGAAAAAAAATCTCTTTATTTTTCAACACCTTTCACAGCTGAAAATATTTTTTTAATGTTAACGAGTCCATTTAATCGTTTCCTCCGCGAACGTTTTGCGGCATTGATCACATCACTCCTCCACCTCAGAACATTTAAAAAACAGCGATCGCACCAGGATATCCGAGGAATGCACCTTCCGGAGAAATCGAATAATTCGCGGGTCTGGCTAATCTGGTGATCACAATGCCTGCTGCTCACTTCCTTCGATGTATCTATCTCCTTTGCGCTTCCTGTTCTCCGAGCAGACCTCGACCCAGCGCACGACCCAAGCAGAGCCAGAGATAACGAGGCGGGAAGATTGGTCGATGGACCCGATAGATAGACTCCGGACGCAGGGAGGCACACTTTCGGAAATACACTCCCAAAGTGCAGCACTCACGAGTGCTTATTTCCACAGGAATACAATCCGTGACGATATCCCCCTCCCCCCTCATTATTCCTCGTAAGTCAAGGTCTCTCGATGTAAAAACTCGCTTAGCGCGTGTCTATAACGTTCAGCTTAAATGCGCTACTCGCTTTTTTATACGACAAATGATAATCTACTTCAAAACAATTGCCTTAAAATTAAACTACCACGACAGTATTTAAATAGCTCTCGTGAAATTTAGTCGTTTAAAAAATAAAAAATGCTAACTCCCAGAGGGGAATGATCAAATGAATACTGTTAAGTCGTAATCATTTTCAAATGAAGCTTTGCTTTGCTATATCATATTATATTCTGCGCATAATATTGTAATTAGTTGGACCCCCTGGTCCCTAAAGGTCCACCAAGAAACAAGGAAAACGTAATAAAAAATATGCACCGCAGGCTTAATTTATTTTAATGTGGCACAGCTGCGGGATGGGGTGATACTATTAAATGCGTAATATTATTCACACCAATTTAAATAAGAATAAAATGGGATGAGTGTAGGGGATAACAGCGAGGGGGCTGTATCCAAAATGAAGACTACATACGTCACTGGAAACTAAGGTAAATTCACAATTTACTTCTCATGCCACACAAAAATGAACCACTTTTAGTAACCATTATCATCGCACTATATCATATGACTCAGATACATATACTCACTTTAATACAATCATGTAGGAATGGAAATAATCACTTTCTGTAAAATTGAATCGTTTAAATATTAAATCGCTAAATACAAAAGTATTATTGTAAAAGTGCATGCAGCATAGTAATTATTATTTTTAGACGTAGCATAGCAAATATATTATAGCTGCGGGTGTTATTATAATTAGTTGATTTTTTTCAAAAAAATAATGCCGTACACAGCTAAAAGTAGACTGGTATATGAGCACTCCCCCTTACATGGCTTTAATCAGAAGAATGCCATTCTCATTGCACAGGAAAATAAAATTTCACTATTCCTTTACCTACGACACTGATCTTAACGATTACATATGTATCTTCAATCAGGACTTTGGAATGATCCACTAAAGCCTATTTAATTCTGCCGAAAATTATAAATATATAAACGTAACCATTGCATGGTAAATGACAAAGATTACATTTTAATTCATGAAATACGGGGGTGTAGCTCATAATTGGATACCCTTACATTTTTTACACGACGAGCTACAGAGTGATAACTATTATTACGTATGTGCGAGTTACCAATGGAAATTAAATGGAAGTAATATGTCATTGAAAATAGATAAAACTTTAAAGGAAGGTGTCATACGCGAGGCTGGCATTACATTCATTCGGGTAGATGTTTTGTATCATCAGTGCCAATTGACGACGGAAGTACATTATATCGGGGTAAAATATTGTTGCGATCCGCAATGTTTTTCGCTGTAGAAATTTATTCTTTCGGCAGTAAAAGACTTTGGAGTGCAAGACTGCAAGAACCTCCCTACAAATTTCGGTTATAAAATATCAATATATTGTCATAGCAATCATAAAAACCAATAATTCAAGAAC
This sequence comes from Ischnura elegans, assembly GCF_921293095.1. Classification (NCBI taxonomy): domain Eukaryota; kingdom Metazoa; phylum Arthropoda; class Insecta; order Odonata; family Coenagrionidae; genus Ischnura; species Ischnura elegans. Next base: position 133,273,835 of record NC_060247.1, on the reverse strand, counting down.
TTTAGAAATATAAACTGAAAAAACGTGGAAAATCGGTTTTTTATTTAAAAAAATTTAGAATCATCATTCCATCTGCAAAAAGTTAAATATAGAAATGAAACCGATATGTAGTAAATGATTAAGATTACATTTTCGATTCAAGAAATGCGGTGTCTGGCTCATTATTTGATACCCACAAATTTTTTACACGGAGAGCAACTGAATAGCATACTATTGTGAGCAGTGGCGCCGACTCCATGGGGCCTGAGGGGGCCCGAGCCCCCTCAAAAATTCGTTATGGGTGTGAGGAAAAAATGTATTGCCGATTTTACCCGGAGTGTCCAGATATCGAGATTCAAGTTACCAGGGTTCTAATGTTAATCATATGACTCTTCTAAAATGCTTGAAAAACTTAAAACTCACTACTTATAAAAATTCCCGGGGCAAGATCCCCGTTTTCGACCCCCTCAATATTTTTTGTAAGTCTGGCACTATGAACACGAATATAGATAATATATATACGAGAAAAAATGGTAATGAAACAGAGGCAACATGTCATTAAAAAAGACACAACTTGCTGAGTAGGTGTCATACGCCGGGACGTAATTTACCGTGCACTACTCTGGCAGTCTCGAGAAGACGTAAGCGCGACGCTGTTCCCGATAGATGCGAAACGAATGACGACAACAAAGCCGCTGCCACCGGCTGCTATGGACTGAGAGCTCCCTTCCCACGTTGTCGTCTATAGACGGATTCGCGCGCCACCACGAGGTATTCGCCGGTCGCACGCTCCAAAACTTCGGATCTAATGACTGAGGTAGTCATTAGTTCCGCGGGGCCAAAATTTAATAATGCACCACTCAGTGACCACAAATTAATTTTCAAGTCACCTACTTGACTTTTTACAGCGAGCCTAAAAAATCAAACTTTATTGCACGATAGACATTAAATTTATCTTTCCATACAATAAGACATTTAAGTATTTAACCTCAGAAGGTAACCGAGGAGGAAAATATGACCTTACATAACCAAATCTCTATGATAATTAAAAAACTTATTGTCTCTAAAGGACAATTTTTCTTCAATGTATGAAACAGGATAATATTTTTATGATAATATATCAACAATTTCTGAGGAAAAGAAAAAAAATAGGTCATGGAATCAACCTTATCGCCGGTATCACGCTTTTCACTCGCAATAATGGAGAAAAAAATACTTAAATTAATTTTACCAATATGATTACAACTAATGGAGACAGCTGACCTTTTCAATGCACCTGGTCGCATAAACAATACTTCAGATTATGCAAGATGAAAGAAGCTAACCGGCAGATGAAAACGAATATTCTTGGTTTCGTATTTAATTTCTACATGTTTTGCATTACAGCGATCATTAAAAATAGGCAATGAAAATATAAAGTCTATGCGAGTAAATTCCAAGAATAATAACTGAAACAAAATAAATATTCAGGAGTGCCCAGCATGTAGATGTATTTTGTAACTAATGAATATATTATTGAAATAAAGACTCAAATAACTATATTATGAAAGCAAACGTTATAACTACTTACTGGAGTTATTGAAAACACATCATACATTGGTTTTATCAATATTATAGCTCAAAAATACATAGAAAATATTTCTGTTGAATAAATTAACTGCTTCAGATGTTATTTTAATTGGATATAAGAAAATAAAATACTCTGCACTGATAAATGAAAGGTGAAAGAGCAAAAATATTGAAACCGAAAATGCGATCTCTGTGAGAGCAAATATGGATACAAAAATGTCCACGAAAATACAGACAAGGGCATGCGGAAAATAACACATAAAATTAAAGCGACATGGCCGTTGGAAGACTAAAATATGTAAACCGAAGTACAGCTAGAAACAATGATTCACGGACTCACTAATAATGAGAACTTATAAGGGTATCGCACCCTCCTCATCTCATGAGTAGGGGGAGTCAAAGGGGATATATAGAGACTGACCTGTTCGTGAGTCTCGGCTTTAGGTAAACCAAAATCCTGTCTCCAGTCGAAAGAGCGATGACTTTCAGAGGATTTGAGGACTGCAGCAACTTGATCGCCGGCTGTTGGACTGCTGAGGAGTAACCTTTGCTTTGTGTATCCCCTTTGGGGAGGGGAACTGCTGCTGCCGGCCGAGGGTTGCGCGGCGGAGACTTGAACGCGCGACGGAGACTTCAACGCTCAACGAACGCGTGGTGAGCACTGAGCGCGGATCCGCTACTCTCGCTGCCGCACCTCTCTCAATGGAAGCCGTGCAGAGGGAAGGGAGGAAGCCCTCTCCCCCTCCCAACGTGCCTGCCCATAAGCCGGCTCCCCCTCCCCCTCGCCACACACTGCTGGAAACAGCCCACTTTCACGACCTACATAACCGATGGCTCAAACTCTCTTCCTGCCCACCCCTCGCCGCACCTGGAGAAAAAAAACCACCCTCCCTCCCCATCCCACCGTCCATTCTCACTCTCTCCGTCATTCTCGCCGTCCGCCTAGAGAAATCTCTCCCTCCGCCTCTCTTTCCACGAAACTTGTTTTGATTTGTCACATAGCGACGGACGGCCATCCGATCCGTCAACTAGCCGTGGGCCAAGTGCTCCTGCTTGTTCCAGTTCCTTCGGGTAATACATCTGGTTTGGAACTCCTCATAGGCTCCTACTTTCCGTAATCATTCGTATTCCGTATTAGCTCTCGCTCTCAAGGTTCGTAGTAGAGGTAGAATCGTTATTATTTGCAATGAACTGGCGAAGATAAATTTTGGAGAGGAAGAAAGAAAAAAGTCTCGGATGGAGTGTGTTGAGCATGTGGTGAAGTAAGTGAAACAAAAAAAAACGAAATATGATTAGTTTTGCTGCAATTAATCGTCTCAGATGTAACTTCGTGGAATTTGCCAAGCATTATTACTGAAAATCATGAAGCGTTTGGAAATTCCAATAATGATTTTCAAATCTAACAATAAACTATATGAAACTACCAAAACCATGCCTTTGGATCAGAAATAGTTATCTGATGGAATAATGGAGTGGATGGGAGGGTGAAACCAATATCAGTATTGTCAACAAGTAATAATTGGTTGGATTCGTAATTATGACTATATCCCACAATGATCTATGATTCAAAAGTAATGAGTAGGTAATGAAATATTAGTTTTACCATAAAGAGAACATTTATTTGGAATAGATTGTCAAGGCAAACAATCTGGCAGAAAAAAAGGATTGGCGAATATTCCAACTGTAACGCATTAACGGTGCGGTGAAATACGCATTAATACCCTTGGAAATAATTATTGGAATAAAACCGCGGACCTTTAGCTTGCCGGCCCACTACGCAGACCACTACGTTATCCTCTAAATTTCCATGGTTCGAATACCCATGGAAGGGTATTTTTTACCTCGTGAATTATTGTAAAGAAGTATGCCCATCAAAATTAAGTTTACTCTACTGTTACCGAAGATTAAAAACAGGTCAATCACAAACCTTAAAATCGACTCCGCGTCCCATTTAACCTTTTATTATTATAATAATGATGCATCCTTTTCCTCTTCCTGCGTGTTTGCCACGGTCCAATGCTCCGCCCTTGCCCTTCCTCAAACGAATTTTGTCTTCCGCTCAAGTCTACTTTGGCCAACCACACCATCCCGCTCCATCCACCACGGAGGTTTTTTTTCATAGCTGCGGTTCTTGCGAGGTGAAATGTGGGATGACCGAATTCTTCAAGCTTAGAGTAATTATGAGCACTTTTCAGGACAAATATTTCGCTAATTCATGACTTTCTCGGATAAACAACGTGCTTCACTTTCTAATCACACAGGAAGGAGCATCAGTTCTTTTTTCCAATCATTTGCTCGACCTCATTTAAAGAATTTTCAGCTTCGTCGCGTAGATTATGTCGTTCAGATAACGTAACTTCAGTCAAGGTATAATTTCTCATTGACGTGATGAAAATAGAAAGCCATATAGATTTTGTTCAAGGTCTTCCTTCCTTATATTCAGTTTGTTTGGTTTAGCAAAGAGCCATGCATTGCTATGCATTTATTTTGCGATCCATTTCTAATAACAAATGCACCTACGGAAATTTATTGTAAACATTTTCTAGCATATCTTAAATTAGTCACTGTAAGTATTATCGACTGAAAGTAGTAATTATCATAGTAACTGGTGAAAGGATAGTAATATTTGCGTGAATTTGAAATATATTGTCGATTATGTTACTGATCGAAAATCTATAGGATTTTCTTTAGTATCCTACTCTCATTCATTCTATTTGTATTTTAAAACCAATTTAAAACTTACGATATTATCTTGAATATTTCATGTAAAGCAAGTCCTTGAAGAAAGATTTCGTGCTTTTCCGGCGAATGGACGTAGTGAAGAGTTCTCGGGATCGCCACCGGGTCAGTAACTCCATAACTGCCGACGTTTCGATGTCCGACTCGGTCATCGAAACGTCGGCAGTTATGGAGTTCCTGACCAGGTGGCGATCCCGAGAACTCTTCACAAAGCAAGTCCTTATCAATACTTAACCGTTTCTCTAAGACAAATTATATAAAAGAAAACAATGAAGTGACTTTTCCAAACTTGACATGTAAGAGAATGTTAATCAGGGTATATTTATAAACCACGAAAGCTTCAAGATGATAGAAAAAGTTTTTAGCGAATGGAACGTCCCCAAAGAAGACCGTTCAAGAGGAAGAAGTGCGTCCTCTTAATTAATAATTATGTCTTTATATCACTAAACAATTTGATGAACTGTGAAATTATGTGTTTAATTTCACATAATCCTTGACTTTCAAGTTTCAATTATGTAGTATTAGGATTTGGTCTCAAAATTTTCCGATGCCTATCTTACTAAACCTCAATAATTGATTAAAGATATTATTGAGTTTATAAACCATCTAGGGGTATAAATGAGTTCAGAACACTAATATTCGAGCACAGAATGTAAGCGTATAGGATTCTATGTATTATTACAATGTTTGTAAAGAACCATGGACAAAAAATCATTATTTACAGAAGTGGGTCTCGTACTGACTTTGAAAGGAATGTTATGAAAGAAGGAACTGTCTACAGTGGAATACACCCTGAGGCAGAGATTGAAAAGCCGGCCATGCCTTACTAATTCACCAGGTGGTGAACCCATTCGTCATTAATTCATTTATTCAAAACGTCATTCATATAGAACGTCAGGAAAGCGTTAAATCATAATGAATATTTACAACCGTATACAAAAAAAGTGGAACACATTTTAAGTATCAAAATGCTTCGTAAGACTACCAACTGCTACTAATAATGGCCTAATTCAAATTATTCCGCGTGCATTCAGGAAAAAATGGAATTGTTAACGTCAATCGACGCATCACTGATCTCTGCTTTGAAGGCTGCATTTTCCACGCGTGGTATCTCATTCCATCGAATGCCCCTCCGACTTCCTGCGTCGCCATAATGCGCACCTCCATTCCTTCCCTTCCGCCCATGCAGCAGTGAGCGCGAGGCGATCCCATGATGAGCCGTCCTTCCCCTCAGCCGTTCACACTATCTCCTTCGATGCAAACAGACAAGCCCCCATTTCACAATCTCAACAACAAATTCAAGAAGGCTCGCAATTCCCCGCGATTGGCCACTTTCCGCCAAGAATAAATCGCTCCAAGCTTGTGATCTCATCATAAAATTTTCAGGGTATTCATGATAGACCCAGTTTAATATTTTCCTGTAGCTCAAATTAAAAAAATTTTATTCGTAGTACTTGATGAATTTTCTTATCTTTGACATACCGGAAAACGTTGTTAAATATTGCCTCTTCTTTCACTGATCTTGTCATAGTGATATCAGAAGTTATAAAATAGTAATATTTATTTAAATAAGACAAAGCCGAAAGGTAGATAGAGCAGACGAGAGGATGGTAAGCCTCCTCTAAGTTCTTCTGTAGGAATACAATACGTTCCAAGGACGGAACTATTTTCGCGGATCATTATTGCCGATCTCCCTTCACTTCTAGCATTTACTGCCTGGCTCACCATGGACTCCTTAGTTTACGCCGCCGTAGAATTCCGCTAATCTGAAAATGCATTTCCCTCCCTTTCCCCTGAGTAGTCCTTCAAAAGGGGTAAAACGCACAATGCGCAATTCGCTTGTCCTTTTCAATCTTCTTCCTGTTCCCTCTTGCAATCAAGGTGATTCAACTTCAAAGATGCGCGGAACTATGTTCTTGTAAACACAGTTTGGTAGAAGGTGCTAGAAACAGATTCACGAAATAAGTCCACAGTTATTACGAAAAAGGGATTCCCACTTCGGCCACTCGATGTGTTGTGACTCATTTAAATGGATTACCAAAATTCGCTTACGTCGAAGAGGTACGAATTTCACGCATAAATATATAATATAATATAAGACACTTCGAAATGTTCCTCGACGAGGTAAATAACATAAAAAACCAGGTTGGGCAGAATCACAGTACACAAAAAAAGATAAGAAACACTCACAGTAAGTACTAAATTTTCGGTGGCGCATTACCACCCTCCTCAGAGTTAGGTAGGAGACTGACACAGTATTTACTTTGCATTCAGTGATTTTTTATCTTACCGATTGCATTCACCTGTGATATTTCAAAAATGTACACAAGGATAACAAACTTTCTTACATAAACGCATAATTACATACATACAGAGACTATGAGGGTTCTAGGTGCACCCTCTTAGGGATACAACACACCGGGGCCGGGACCCTAGCTGGAGAGGTAGGAAAAAGGGAAGAGGCGCCGCCGCGATGGGAGCCCGCTGACTCCTCTGGGAAAGGATAGGAGCGGAAGGGACGGGACGAGGGAAAAAACACCCCAACGCTATAGAAGCGAAGGAGGCCCTACTAATTCGCGAAACCAAGCGTGAGTTATTAATGTTCTACCAATCCTAGTGGATTTTCCTATGAGGAAGAAAAATCCATCGATCGAATCGGTAGATAATTACATACATACAATATACCTTTTATTGAAAACGTTTTTATGTCCCTTTTCTTAACAGAAACTCAACTTCCTCATGCCTCATAAGCCATTTTTTGGCAGCGGATGTAAATCCCCATCTTTTTTTCCAGTTTGCCACATTTCTTGGCAACATACTTAATAATTTAGGCCCTAAGTATTTGTATTAAGGACATATGCAATACATATTTCCTTCAAAGATCTTGTGACATTAAATGAAATTCGCATTCGAGATGACTTGAAATAGCGAATCCATAACTTCTCAATGCTCTTCCTCGAAGGTGATAAATACTCTATTTCAAGAGTATTTATCTGAATGATAATGAATGGATAGATCTACACGCTAGGCATCGGTCTCTATAAGTGTTGTCAACCACCGCGACTTTAAATGGGTTCACAAGAGTCTCCGCTCACGTCGTTGACGGCAATGCGATTAGATTTTCACGGGAAAATTAGCTACATATAATTTGGGCTCTTATGCGAAGTATATATTTGCGCTGGTATAATCTATCGGATTCAAAAAATTTCGGAGCTATTCCAGGCGAGTGCCGATGCTCAATTGAAAATATAGAATGCATTTGAAATCCTCAGTACTGAGAAACGCGCTGCGGACATTTTTGACAATCGATTAAAAGGCGCACGAACTAAGCAAGAGCATAAATTAAGGTTATAAGTTGGAGAAGTCACCATTGAGAAGTCCCATTAGATAAATCACTCACCCGAACAGTGCTCCAGCCAGAAACAGGGTGGTATGGTATGGTATTAGAAGGAGACGACCGATAGCTAATTTCATCTGTTTCATGAGGAAAGAGGAAGGAGAGAAACCGACATTATTATGCTCACCAACGATAGGCGCCAAGGGGATCACGGTCTAACGTCCCTTACGACGGACGGAATGCTTTACTTTAAGTGCACTCCGCGAAGTACACTCCAACAGCGATCGAACGGTCTCTGAAAAATCTTCGCCTCCGCCGGAATCTGAACCCGTACCCACAGGGTTGGAAGCCAACACATTAGGTGCCTCACAAACCTGATCCCATCAAGAAACAGGGCTTGGATAAATAAGGATAAGGCTCGCCTCGAACTAAGCCATAGGAGTGTGACTTACACTCTTTTACGTAGGATGCTTTTTTATTCAGTGACATTAAAAGGGCTCATCCGGATTTGAACCAGGACCAGATTTGAAGCGCACAGAGGGTACCTAGGCTGCTCAATAAGTTATCACAATACCCAACATCTCACTCTCCCCCAGAAAATGAAAGCAATGTCTCACTATTGAATCAAAGCCCCTAATGAATGCGAAACAAGGTGTCCACCAGAGTAAAAGTAAAAAATTGAGGCAGAATAAGGTCATCTTTTTCGAAGTGGATATCGTTGAACAGCATAGCGAAAAAATACACGAAATTGTCGCACTGTCTACCAATGTTAATTTCAATTTTTTCCGGAAAGCAAAATAAGTAGACTGTACGATATCTTAATGGATCTATTCTTTCAAAGAATAATGCAAGAGAAGTTTCATGGCTAAGGTTTTGCAGATTTAAAGATCCTATTGCCGGTGCTTTACAGAAATAAACGAAGAATTTTAAATACTTTTTCAGGCTTAATATGATCATGACAGTTTTTCTTAGCTACTCCCATAAAATTATACATATATTAATTATAAAAAATGTGAATTCACTAAATAGCGAAGCAAAATAATATGTATACGGTTTATGTTTCTCCCGGTGAATAAATTTTAGAAATCCTTATCAGGCTGCTGACCGGGTTATTTATTGGCTTCATTTTCCTCGACTTCTCGGAAAATGAATTTCATCCCATTTTTTCCGCGTGTTTTATCTCACCGCGTTAAAATTTTACGCTCGAAATGACTCCGATGACCAGGCGCTGAGCACGATAAGAATTGAAAAGTGGAATATGTAGTTTCACTGTCAGTAATTGTAATTTTAAGAAAATGCAGACCTCGTACTGTTCATTTCACCCATAAACCCTGATCTCCTGCTACCCCGTCCTAGCTTACACCACAATCATTCCCCTGTTGCGATTTTCAGTTCCCTTCCTCACCCTAGAACAGGGCTTTATGTTCAAGGTCTTCCTTCCTCATATTCAGTTTGTTTGGTTTAGCAAAGAGCCATGCATTGCTATGCATTTATTTTGTGATCAATTTCTAATAACAAATGCACCTAAGGAAATTTATTGTAATCTTTTTCTAGCATACCTTAAATTAGTCACTGTAAGTATTATCAACTGAAAATAGTAATTACCATCGTAACTGGTGAAAGGATAGTAATATTTGCATGAATTTGAAATATATGGTCGATTATGTTACTGATCGAAAATCTAAAGGATTTTCTTTTGTATCCTACTCTCATTCATACAACTTGTATTTTAAAACCAATTTTTAAAAAACTTACGATATTATTTTGAATATTTCAGGATATGTAAAGCAAGTCATTATCAATACTTAACCGTTTCTCTAAAGGCCGTTTTACATGGTACACGGAATTGCGCAATCTGACGTACGTGCGAAGGCGCAATCAAAATTGCGTCGTGTAAAGCGGTGAATCGCTAGAACATATGCGAGAATGCGTGGATGCGAGACGGCAAAATAGCCCCAGTTCTAATTTCGTTCATGCATTCGCGCAATTCCACGCCATTTTAGAAATTAATGTTGCTCTAACCTGCGCAATTCCGTGCCCCGTGTAAAACGGCCTTGAGACAAATTATATAAAAGAAAACAATGAAGTGACTTTTCCAAACTTGACATGTAAGAAAATGTTAATCTCAACCTTTGAGCAATTACGGAATTCGGTTGCGACGTTTAAAGAGCCTCAACTTCGTTCAATCTTGTATTTTCTATTGATATGGCACACCCTGATGAAAACCGTAGAGCATGAACCAAGCCAGGAAGACATTGAAGGAAACATTTATTCCGGAATGGAAAGCCCTCCCGCTCTCAGGAGCGCAATTATGGAGTGGAAAAGTCCTTTATGGAACTTCGACTTCTGAAAGTAGCGATAAAAAAATGGTAGAAAGAGCCTGAACTCATCCTGAGTATGGACCATGTTAATTGAGATTTAAAAACGGAATACGATTTACTTTCATAAAAAAATCGATCGAGATAATTACAGCGGGTAGGCGCAATTAAGCGCGAGTGCCTGATTTCTAACGTGGATGGAGATTGCGATGCGTTTAAGGGCACGAAAATGTTGACAATCCCACGTGATCTCCTCCCAACTTTCTCGAACGGCCGAAGCATTTATTCCTATTTCTCCGCGAAGGAATTTAAATCCGCCCGTTTTTAAACCGCAGCGCACCTTTTTTTCTCCCCATACATCCACTTCCACATTCCAAATTCCTTCCTGAATGAAAATTTCGCCTCTGGGGACCCATTGCGTGACTCACTCGCCATTAATTCACGCAAGCTCCGACAGGCAAACGAGTCGTCCACTCACACCCGAAATCGCAATCCAGTATGGTGGAGTATTTAATAATTAGTTTTAATTCGTTTTAAAATATTTCTTGGAGTGTAAGTCAACGTATGTCATGCAAAAAAAGTTATAGCCAACGTTACTGTTCATTTTAAACCATCATCAACGCCGAAATTTTAGATCATGAGGTTATTTTGAAAAAAAAGACTTTTCAAAGAAATGATTTACATATCAAAAACAAAAAACAGTTGCATTAAAAATACAGGCATCGAAAACCTCAGTAAAATTTATTTTTATTTAATCAATCAAAATTAATGGTAACTAGGTGTGGTAATACCTTAGTAACATAATATCAATAAATATGTACTAAGTTAAGGTATGTCAAAAATTTTTGTGTATTCTGTTCTTAAACTGTTTCTATTTTGTTCCTTAATATTTTAAATTATATTATTGTAAAAAAAACGCTATCGTTACATGTATTTCTGTAAAAATTTTGAATATCTTTGTTATCTTTGCATTTTATATTGTTCTTATGTATTTTCTTTCATAGCCCTGATGATGGTTTTAAATAAACAGAAACGTTGGCTATAACTTTTTTTGCATCACATATATTGACCTACACTCCAAGAACTATTTAACATGAATTAAACGAGGTCAAGATAAGGAGAAAAAAAAATAATTTTAATGTTTCGCCCAACGGTATAGTCTAACGGCAAACACATTATATATAAATTATATGGATATACTTATGGATACACACTATCCCAGCCGTTATAAAGTATCGATTACATTAGAAATTCATCGACAACATGAGATAGAGTTTCACGAAATTTGCTTCTCTCTTGAAGCAGATTAAGTTCGCAGCAAGATTTATACCATTATCGGTAATAATACATTTAAACTTCCGTGGATGAATAATGCTATTTATTCATAAATACAGATAAGAGACACACTATTCAAAAAATACAAATCCAATCCAACAAACAAAGTGCACAGAAATAATTACAGAACCCAAAGAAATAAGGTAACTTCCTTGATAAGGCGGTCTAAAATCTCTTATGTTCGCTCTAATCTCGAAAGGAACAAAGACGACATTAGGAAGACTTGGCTACTGATCAATAGCCTTAGGGGTGTCACCAGTAAGACAAGCATTGATATGCAAATAAAATCAAATTTTAAGAATATTAATTTAAACTATGTCTGCGAATCCTTTGCATCTCAATTCACTAATGACATACAAAAAATACTGCCCCAATGCTCACAACACATTCTCAACCCTGGTGCTAAAAAAATAATTCCATCTACCTTTTTATTGTTCCCAGCAACTCCAGCTGATATCCAAAGTATATTACAGCAATCAAAAAATAAATGCCCAGGGCACGATAATATAAGATTGATCGATCTCAGTTGTAAACATGACATCATTGCTGCAACAACCCACTGGGTAAACAAAAGCATAACTGAAGGTAAATTACATAACGATTTAAAGTTAGCGGTAATCAGACCGATATATAAACAAGGCAAGAAAAACGACACAAACAATTATCGTCCCATTTCTATTCTACCCTCCTTGGATAAAGTCATAGAAAGATATTTTGCGGTACAACTCATTAACTTCATAGAAAAATTCAACATTATCACTAAACATCAATATGGGTACCAAAGAAACAAAAGTACACGATCGCTTCTTGAGAACTTCAGTGAAGATGTACGGAAAAGCCTAAATAAGAACTTGTCCGTTCTTGCTGTATATATCGACTTCACTAAAGCTTTCGATACAATCGATATTAACATCCTTTTAAAAAAACTGGAACGATGTGGAATACGAGGAATACCGCTTACATGGTTAGAAAGCTATTTCACCAATAGGAAGTTACTTGTAAAATTATTTGAACAGAAGAGCACGATTAAATCTGTCACCTCTGGTGTGCCACAAGGCTCTATCTTAGGGCCAATACTCTTCTGTATATATGTAAACGACATACCAGAATATATCAATCATTCTAAAATATATATGTATGCTGATGATATAGCGCTAGTTTCAATCAACAAATCATTTGAAATGGCTAAGGAAAAATGCAACAGGATTTCTATGCGATACAGTGCTGGTGCCATGACAATAAATTAGTAATAAATGATAAGAAAACGGTAACCATGCAATTTCGAAATAGCAACGTAACGAGAAAACTAATAAACTTAAGATTTCACATGCATTTATGCCCTCATACTGGTAACCCTGGCCATAAAAAGAGTAACTGTCATTTATATTCCTGTTCATTTATTTCCCAAGTCAACTCCTTTAGATATTTAGGATTGACCGAAGACGAAAATTTTGACTTCAGTGAGCATATAAATCACTTGTGTAATAGACTTAGATGTATTTTGTACCAACTATATTATTTGAAATATACCTTACCCATTCAATTTTTTTAAATGTTGTATCAGAGTCTCGGTGAAGCAGTACTCAGATATGATTTAACGATCTGGGGCTCCACAAATAAAACTCTGTTGAGAAAGGTGGAAAAAATCCAAAACAATATGGTATTACAATTGGATCCAAGAGAAAGAAATGTCTTTAAAATTTACAAAAATCTAAACATGCTTCCAATACGCGATTTATTACACTACATATTAATAACGGACAACTATTTTAACAATAGCTACAAAACTATAAGAAATGTAACACACGATATAGGACTCCGAAGTACTAGAATATATAATGTACCTAGTTTCATCAACGCTCACGGAAAAAGAACCTTGGAACACGCAGTTCCTAAATTGTTTAATGCGCTACCACAAAATTTGCAATCAATAGAAAATATTTCTCTACTAAAAACGCGTCTGAGACATTGGTTACTAGAGAAATATAATGATACCGATATGTGAGAATTCATGTTTGCTTATGTGATAATACATTTATTTTCTTTTTTGTTTAAAGTTATAAACTATTCTGCTACCATTTCCAATCTCTGCCATTAAATTTCTTATATTATAAAAAAGTCTATTGTTAAAAATTTAATGACATTATACTGCTAAAAATTTTAAACATTGTTTTGTTAAAAATGTATCAAATTTATGGTTTAAACATGTATAAAGAAAGATACATATATTTTGTAAAATTATATATATATATATTTTTTTTTCTTTTTTTTCTTTCTTCCAATACGAGAAATATCTCCAATGCAATCACGTTATATTAAAAAAAAATAATACATATATTCCTGTAATGTTAATGTGTACTTATGTATGTACTCTTGCTTCCTAATAATTTTATAATATGTTTTTGGTAATAGTGGAAACATTATGAGATACACAATTTTAAAAGACAATGTATGACCACGAATAAAAAAAACAAATAGGCACCTGCTGACAAGCCTTGAAAGGCTTAGCGGGTCCTAGACTTTTTTTCACATTGTATTTTCTTGTAAATGACATTTCATCTTCGATTAATGTTATAAGATTTTGTAAAATTTCTAATCTCTGCAATAAATAAATTATTATTATTAAAAAAAATGAATATGAGAATTTTTTGTACAATTGTATTTCACACAGCATTAGTAGAACAGAAATTCAATCCCTCTAAATCCATCTAAAGAATCCATCTAAAGAAAATTAAGGGGTTACTTAACATAAGTTTTAACTTTTAATCTTGAACCTTTACCATTACCATGTAATTGAAAAACTTCTAGAAGTGTTTGAGATTGTTCCTAGGTACGTCAGGTTCATGTTCACACGACCCATCGTACCAAGGAACACAAGTTGGATTGGTGGGGACAGTAATTAAAAAGTGAAAAATGGAAATAGATTTGATTTGTTTATTGAATTTGAAAATACATTAACGTGTACTCTAAAGAAAATTAACGTAGCTTAGGTAGAAACTAAATTTAAAAATATAATTCCTTTCAAGTAAAAATAAACTTAGGTTAAAACCTCCTAAATTATGTCAATTCTTTAAAGTCCAATTATATAATGAATTTCACACAAATAAAGCAAATTATAGAATATTAGACCATAAATTACGGCTGACTACGAAAATCACAAACACAGTAAAATGTTCCAAGGTACATTGTGTTCCTTAGGAAAATAGGTAGCCATTTTAAATTACTAATTCAAAGCTAAATTTACTGTTAAATATTACTTCTAAAAAAACCAAATAAGTAGCTAATACTAATCACCATTATATGTCGATTTCACTTATGCTACGATAGCCACTATTGGAGTGATCAATTTTAGGATGATCTCTGCATTCTCTTCGGGTTTTCACCGCGTCCGTTGGGTTTTGGCGACAACAATTTCGCTGACATTGCAGTCAGCGTCCTCAGGTCCAAGGTGAGGTAACTCCGCCGGTAAAATTTCCGCCTTATACATGCCTCTTCATCCCGCTGCTGCTCTCTCATTGGTCGGTGGTTGTCCATCTAAAGTTTCCGCGCATTTTTCACGAGTTGGTGGCGTCATTTAAGTTTCGCATTATTAACTTGATTAAAAAGAGCCGCATTTCAGTAAAAAGGTCGCTAAAATGCTTCCAACGTTAACTTGCGACCCAATTGTATTTTCTCCTTTAACTGCATAAAATACGATTATGCAAAAACATTTACAATTTAATGGAATATATGAGAAGATGTAATAAATATTGCAGTGAACTTGATCTGTTTCAAGCAGGAATCAAGCAAGCAGATTTAAACACGAAACACCAGAGGTCTCGGAGTTGTTTGAAAGCAGTGGCCAACCAAAGGATATTGGTGAAGGAGCCCATCGCGTGACCTCTGAGGGTTTTCCCCCTCAGCCCATCATTCCATAGAGGATATGTGTGGGAGGAGACTATGATCCCCTTCTTTCAAAGATCAGTTCCCCCCATTCTGATGCCCGATTTCCTCCTAGTCCTTCCACTGCTCTTCACGTGACCCTATTTCTCCGCAGTCACAGCAGTGATTCAACTCATCTATTTTCATCAAAGATTTTCAAGGGTTTAAGACTTTTGTCTATTTTCAAAAGATGCGGCTTCTTACCCGTTCACTACGTTGTCACAGCAGGAGAAATCAATATTACGCATTGATATATTTGAAATTGTTTCAGTGTAAAACTCCGGAATCGATTTTACTGTGATTTGCGTTTTGATCGCAATATTAAGAGAACAACAAGTATTTTTTAAGCAAAAAAACTGCTGATAAATAAAGTGGACGTTATTGATTCTGAAGGTCGCAGTTAGCTTCGAAAGTTTTCGTCAAGGGAACAGTTTATATGGCACGGTGGTCATAAGACTCGTTTATTGATTAGCACTGCCCCCCGTACGAAAACTTTCTACGCTAACCTCACAATCTCCAATATCCGCTTTACGCCTTAGTCCATTCATCAATTAAGAACCAGTATTCTGGCCACCACTCTAAGCATAATTTGAATTTTAGTCTTATGATTAAGTGTTAAATATATTTAGCAAGTGTGAGAGATTATTATTCAGCGATAAATACATTAGTTTTAATGTTGATGTAGGCTCCCGCGGAGTGATGCAGCAGGAGCAGCTATGTTTCTGGGTTGTCTTCCTCGTCGATTCTTTTTGTCTGTCTTCGTCTTCGATTGTCGTCACAAAGATCAATCGACGCGGAGGAAATCCCGGAAACCTTGCTGCTCCTTCTAGTTGCAAAGGATATAAAGCGGATATTGGAGATTCTATTTAGCTTAGAAAGTGTTCGTTCGTGGGGGGAGAGTGCTAATCAATAAACGAGCCTTGTGACCGCCGCGCCAAATCCACGCTTCACTTTCTCCGCCGGAATTCCCCACCCGCTCATTAGAATCGCGTTTTGCCGCGCGTCGCGTGGAATCCAATGGGTCACTCATCTCGATGGCGTGCAGACAACAAGCGCATGGACTTTCTTAATTCAAGACCGGAGTCACATCAACGTCACGATCCAAGAACGAAGCGCACGACTCTAGCCTACTTGCATGCGTTAAAACTGAAAAGAAAGGAACAGATGTATGTATGCTCAGGGTCAACGATGAGGGAGACAGAAAATGCCATTCTTTCCGTGAACGATTAGGGATAGCAATCGTTACTCAATCCGTGATATTAATCGCGGCGCTCGCCGGGACGACTGATTGCATGTTTAATTGGCATTTTTTCCCATCTGAATTTTCTCTTTATTTTCACCATCCTATCGTTTCTTCGCGATAGGCCTAACTGATAACGAATTATAGCTTTCCATGCAAAAGTATTTGCGCCAGGATTGCTTGGGTTCTTAGTTATTTCACCATGGGAAGTTTTTTTCACGCAAAAGTATGGAAACAATGATATGAAGTAGAATATACAGCAATAAAAGATGATTACTCGGTTCATTTCGAAAATATTTTTAATCAATATTTGGTGTAAACAAATGACGATCACAGAGCAAACGTAACAACAAGCAAACTTGAACGGTTACTACATCCTACAGGGAGCAATAATGAATGAAGGACGGTTCAAAGCATGAAATAGATAATAGGATGTAAAAACTATTCTCGAGATACCACGCGGGTAAGATTATATGAGAGCGCCGACGTTTCGGGTACCGACTCGCTACCCATTCTCACGGCTGCTATTGAGAAAGCTATTATTTTCTACGGCTATCTTCTATTCTAGTAGCCGTGAGAATGGGTATCGAGTCGGTACCCGAAACATCGGCGCTCTCATATAATCTTACCCGCGCGGTATCCCGAGAAGAGTTTTTACATGTTGTTCGCCAGGAAAGTGTTAAATCTTAGATAATAGGATGTTACAATATTTCCACTTTTTTACCTCTGAATAACACCATACTTCTACTTGCTACCTATCGAGCGTTGGGGACTCTAGTAGGGGTTTGAAATCCACCTGAAATGCTTGAGAGATAATTGTTTAAGCGTACCCCTCCAACTGAACTTCCTCCGAAACCTTACCCAGTGAGCAGGCAATCCCCCCCCCCACACACAACTGTTTTAAGGCTACGGCCTTGTGTGTTAGGCATCATTCCATCATTTTTAGCCACAATTATCGTTTTCATGTGGCCTAGCGACCCGCAAAGGGGAATTAATTCTAAATTTGCCCAAAAGGGCCCCTTTACAAAGGTCTTAACGAAGCCTGCTGTATTAAACCCAGTTAGTACGTAAAGAGCGTATAGTTCGATTAAAAGTTTGTAATCCTAAAGTGAAAAATATTTTTATGCGGGGGAGACTGTTTGCGGAATGTCATTGCTAAAAATTAGGGTGGGTAGAAATTACTATTATCCGGTGTTTCTCAGTTATTTTATAGATAATGTAAATTATTCCCAAGCCGTAAGGGGTACCAGATAAACGTCGAAATGTCGACTGAGTCGGGTAATTCACTCGTTTATACACCAGTCCTAAAGTGAAATTAAAATCATGCTTATCAAATTTAGTAGTCAAGAAATAAAGTCATTAATTGAAATAATTTATTCTCCATGAAACACAAGTAATACAATAAAAATTCTTTGTCCCTGCAATAGCCTGGGGATGGGAATGTGAAGTGAAGATGCCAAGGATGCCAAGAAGTTTGTTTTGAGAAATTGTGGAGGAGGTTCCACTATTGATAATACATACATCACGGAGTCGGTAGGATTCGGGTTTCTGAGGTGGCTAGAATGTTGGCTTCCCACCCCGTGGGTCCAAGTTCAAATCCCGGCTGTGGCAGAGATTTTTCTTATATACGCATTTATTATCCCTGCTTTAGTTATTAGTGGAGAACACCATTTTACGCGGGGATTTTTCCGTGCTTAAGTACAGTACTCCGTCCGTCGGATACGACTGAAAAGCCGTGGTTCCGTCGGCAGAGAAGGTTAACGCCAACGCCGGGTTTCTCTCCACCCTTCCCGTGGCGCAAATTTCCTCAGCTGCCGGTCAGATCCTCTAATTACAATACCGTTCATGCTACAAAAAAATATCATAGTGATTTGAAAAAATGCAAAATAAATATCAGGTAATTGTATTGGGCTTGTTTTGATATATAGCCATTGAAAGAGAAATGTCCTCCATTAGTAGGTAGCTACCTCCATCTAACACACTACACCGTTTTTAAACCTTTTTCTGCCACCGGGCCGATATATCGGCCCTCGCTGGTTGAGCGAAAACTACCAGGGGCCGATTTATCGGCCCGAATTATTTGACTTTTTCTCATGATTGTGGTCTTTTTATCGTCTGTAATTTAAGTAAACCCTCATAATCTATGTATGATCATAAGATATAAATATATCTTAATATATAATCTTAATTAATAATTAAATAATATCTTATAAACTTAATATCATAATATATTTATATCTTATATTTATGTATAAATAATTTTAAGTATTGGGAAAAAATCTAGATGTATTACATAAAATTAAATAGCTGAAAAATTTAGAAATCTAATATGTTTCAAATTCCGGAAAATAGCCTCGGCAGTCTTCGCACATCCCACCAGAAATGGGCTGGCAGTAAAAGGGTTAAAATTCTCTGTCCCGGCAAAACACAGGCCAGCGGAGGGCCACGGACCTTTAACGAAGCTATTGGAGGCGAAATTCCGCAACGCTCTCCCTCGACGTTGTCCGAATTCCGAGGGATGGAAGGAAGTGGGTCCGCGCGAGCGACTTTTCCGCCCCGCGGCGCAAATATCTCTCTTGCCATCGGAAGAGGAGAGGAAGGGAAGATCTCGAGTGTCCAGCACAGTCTCATTTCGCCATCACACACCGGGCGCTTTCCCGCCAATCCACTCTTTATTAATGCTACGGCAGGGGAGGGCGACACTCACTTATCCTCATTACTCCCGCCCACTCCCCGAATACTTTTGAAGACCAGTCAGCACAACCTTGCAAGGTCGTCGTCCACATCTCCTCTGCCCTCACCCCCTCCTCCGCAACCCCCTACGTCATCGCCCCTCCTGCTTCACACACGACTCGCAATATTCCGGCGCCCCAGCAGATTGCAAATTTAACGTCACAACTCCCAAACAATGGTGGATCATTCATTCGCTCACTCAGTGAATGCTGATTCCGGTAAAGCCCGTATGACACTACCCAATTTATTGGTCAATCTATTGGATTTTGGATTGTGGTCCAACTGACCAATACCTATTTCTAGTCCAACATCCTTTTCACAATATTGGACAAAATTAATTGCCCAATTTGGAATTTAGAACAGGTTCTATTTTCTCGCGGCCAATCTCCAATATGAAGTCAGTTACATTGACTCCTAGTGGCCAAAAGAAGAAGCTCTCTGCAAAACATCAGGTTTGGCTGTGAAACATTGCTTTATTTTCGAAAATTCGCTTAAAGTTTCTAAAATATGGACGAAAAAAGTTGTTTCACTATTGATTGAAGCGTACAAATCACACGAATGCTTATAAAGCGTAAAATCATCGAGATACAATGGCGTTCTCTAGCGGGACATTAGAACACTACTTCGGCCAATATTGGTGTAAATATTGATACGTTTCGTACGGTACGTAACGCCCAATATTTTAAACAATATTGCACGCCGATTCATTGGCCAATAAATTGGAAAGTGTCATACGGGCTTTAGGTGAGGTTGGAGTTCACCCCGGAGTAGGCTCAAGGGATGTGAATATTTAGGGTAGTAAGGCCAATTCCCTTCCCTGACCACCTCTCGCTCTAAGCATCTTTATGTTTAAGGTGTACGAAGGCTTCATGAAGTGGCGAAAATAAATTACAGTAAAATTTTATATACAGCGACTTTAATACACTGCAAGCCACCTCAAGGACGTTTGGCAGGAGGTGTCTAATCACCAGAATGCAATACGCACCTCACATGCTTATTAAAAATATGTAAAATTACTAAATAAAATGAGACGGAAACATTTTTATAGGTGCTACGAGCTCCCACTAACAATAAGCACACATCACTCAATCAAACACAAGGCTGTAACATAAATTCAATTGCATAGAACTTTTAAATTTGCCTAATGTTAAGGATTAATATATTGATGAAGGGTATACATTGACAAAGCGTGTACCACAAAATGAAATTTGTGAATTAAAACTCAAAAATATAATTGAGAAAAAAAATCGTGTAAACGAGAAATTAATGGGGAACATAAATTTAAAAAAATTAACAATTGTGAACAGCAAAACATGCAGTCAGTCAATTTCACACATGTCAGATAAATTTCATGAATTGTGGAGCTATTACTATCCCCGACAGTACGAAAGAAAGGATCTTGAAAATTTTCAATTTAGTACTCTTGAATTAATTTATAGCTTGACGACTGCATTCACACCAAATTTTATTTTTTTTTTTTGGTGCCTCTAATGAAAAAGAAGGGAAGTACTGATCAATTAGTGTGCATATCAGTCGTTCCCAAAAAAAAACAAGCAAAGCGTCAATTGTCTTAATGGAAAGAGTCCTAAAATGAAGTAGAAGTAAAAAAAACATTCTGGGCGTGAATTCGTTCATGAGAAAGACTACATGAATAGCAGTAGTATCTTGGTCATGCTGCTACTGCGATTCAA
The DNA here is from genome assembly GCF_921293095.1 of Ischnura elegans. Taxonomy (NCBI): domain Eukaryota; kingdom Metazoa; phylum Arthropoda; class Insecta; order Odonata; family Coenagrionidae; genus Ischnura; species Ischnura elegans. The sequence goes on along the minus strand of NC_060247.1, from coordinate 133,252,973 downwards.
TGTAAAAAGTTTTAAGCTGTCAAGGAGTCGTTTTTCACAAGGCCCTACAATTTTTGAAAGAAATAAAAACAATTCAAATATTTAAAAAATTGAATTATAATGATACATAGCAGTTTATAGCACCTTGGTACAATCAGTATAAGTCTTGGTTGTTACAATATAATTATGATGAAAGTTGAGATAAAATCTTCGCGCTAGAGAGTGAACCAAGGAAAGGAAACAAACCCCCTGGCCCAATTATATGGAAATCACAAACCTCAGCCGTCAGCCTCAGTCATTTGAAAACATTTGTATGAGCAGCGACAATCTACGGATGAGAAATAAACAATAACAACTGTACATCTACATATACATAATACCCTGCGAGCCACCTCTAGGGTGTTTGGCAGAGGGTGATCAATCACCAGCATGCATCTCCCACATGCACTCCACACGGTCCAAAAAAAACGTCACGTATACTAACAAATTATACTACCATATGCTGTTAGAAATAATAATAAAATTAAGAAACATGAATTAAGTTTTACATTGATTATTAGGCTACACTACAAGTCATGCAAACTATTTATGAGTTCTATCGCTGCCGTTATAATCTCTTATTGATCGTGGAAAAAATGATAAATGACAAAATGACATATTGCACAACAAATATTACCTTGCTGAATCATTCGTATTGAGAAATAATAAGCTCCCTAGCATATGAAACATATACAATATGTAAACATACTATACATAGATAAATATATAGAATATGAAACCACTAACTAACATAAAACAATAATAGAATCTCATTCCATTCATCACAATACCTCATTCACCTAAGCAAATGTGAAACATCATTATGAGCAAACAACCGCATCTTTACCCTTTTGCAATATCTGTATACATTCATTTCGTCAGTTATGAATTTTGGTAACTCACAGTAAATTTTCGGTCCCAAGAATAGGTAACTTCGTTTAAATAATTCTGTTCTTGGTCTGGGTATGTGAAAAGTATTACAATGTCGGGGATTATGATACCTCGACGATATAAGACAAAGAGATAAGTACTAAGGATAGATAAAGAGGGACACAAATAGTAAGAGCAGGGAACATCAAGGAACTGAAATAACTAGCGAGGGACATGGAGGGCTACGGTATACAAATATTATGATTACTATGCTACACAAATATAATTCCAAGTTCAGGATGACCTTAAACCACTCACATCCAGATTACACTCCGGTATGGAACTTGCAACGTTGAGTGCCTCCACTTCTCCGACCCTCCCCACCCTCATAGCAAAAAACGAAGAATTAGACAAGCTGATCATGCGGAACTCTTCCCATGACGCGGGCTCAATTGAAACTTGCTGCGGTTCGTTTTTCCAATAAATCGCAAAAATTCTCTCGTCCTGAGAGAGAAATCGGCTCTCTAGGACTAGATTTTCGAGGTCTTCTAACCAGTTTCAGGAGAGAACGCAAGATTTTTTGAGTTATTACATTACATTATTTCAGCTCGATTTTTCATCGTTTTTCAGACATTTTTTTACGTGTTACTTGTATAAATATTATGCCATAAACTTGTAATTTTTTAAATATATATAAATAAGATCCTTGACAAAATTTGACTGGATCTCAAAATACATAATTTTTTCACCATATTTTTAGATGAATTATTTATATGCGATATACCAGATGTGTTCAGAAAATAATGGGAATTTTCCTATTTTCTCTGGTATTGAGAGTCGATTGTCATTTTTTTTTAATTAAATTGGTATGGACGCCCGTAAAGTTCGATAAAAGCTTCAACTGTATTGATTATTTACTTTGTCCGTGGTACCCGCTTAGGTTGTGCGTGTTTTTATGAGCTCGACGATTTTAATTTGATGAAAGAAATGGATTAAAGAATAATTTCAAAACAAAGAATGATCAGCAAATAAAGTCTAAAAAAGTGTAATAAATCAAAAAAAGTCTGCTGAGTCTGCTATGGGTAAAACAATAATTTATGAGTGGTAAAATTGTTTCCAAGAGGACCATTAAGACGTTACAGATGACGAATACCCCTGGAGGGTATTCGTCACCTGTAATTTATTTGTAGCCTCTGTAGCTTCATTTGAATATGATCACTGTAGTAAGTACCAACAGCCCGGGTAGTTCCACATTCCTTTGCCAAATATTTAACCCAACACATCAATAACCGATTAAAACGTGGAAAATGCGAAAGAAATGTTTGTGAACATTTAATCTAGTGCATATCTTTTGGGGAATATTTTGAAGACTTCTTCTTTCTCTTCTTCTTCCTTCTAGGATTAGGCTACTAAGCCTGTTCCGGTTCCACATTACCATCTTTTTCTTGGTCTTACTACTTCTCTTGCCAAATGGTTGATATTCCATTGCTTGTTTTGGAATGCTTTAATTTGACATTCGAAGTATATGTTCCTTCCATCCGTGTTTGTAGCTTCGTAGTTTATCAGTGACTGTCTGGACACCCAGTCCACCTCTTATTTGAGTGTTTCTTAATGTATCCAATCTTGTGCAACCTTTCACTGATCTTAAACATTTCCTTTCCGATTATTCTATCTGCCTTAATTCATTCTTTTTTGGTACCCAACATTCTGATCCGAAGAGTGCAGGAGGGACTGCCATCACTTTATAAAATTTTATTCGTTTTTCTTTTCTCGTTTTGTTTTTTAGAGTTCTTCTAATTGTGCCACATATTCTCAATAAAGTATTTACTTTATTAGCAAAAGCTTTGTCCTCGTCACATATTATATCGCATCCTCAGAACTGGAAGTGCGACACTTGCTCCAGGACTTGATCCTCATTAACAATTTTTGTTCGGATCGGGTTGCTTCCTAAAAAATGCCATAGTCTTTGTTTTGGTTTTTGGAATTCGCAGGTTGTATAGTTTGCTCAATTGTTGTAGTCTTTTTACTGCAATCTGCAATTTTTCCTCTTTATATATAACCTGATCTTCAGCAAACAGCATTGTATTAAGTATTGAGATGGCCCTAATTCTATGCCTGGTGATAAATTATTACCCTTCCATATTCTCAGAACGTTATGAATGTATATAGATTAAACAAGGTTGGGGATAGGCTGCAACCCTGTCTAAGTCCTTGGTTAATTATAATTTCATGAGTGATCTGTTTCCCAATGTCAATTACAATTCTGGGGTCTCTGTATAGACTGGGACTATTTTGAAGACAGCAGCATTAATGTAGAGGAACAATTTTTTTCAAAAACTACATTCCAGCTAATTTTTGAACACATGTCGTAGAGAAAAATACTGAAAAGGGTGTACTCTTTATACCCTGAAGAATTTCAAGACAGCAACTTGCATTTTAAACGAGTAATGAGACACAAAAAAAGCATAACACGACCCATCGAGACCCCTTAGCTTTGAATCTTATCAATCTGAAGTATTCATTAAAAAAAACACTATCCTCACAAATAACGTATGACATTTTTAAAACCAGAACAACAATCCTAACGTAACAAAGGTGACACGTATATCAGTAAATGGGTACATCTTTCGATCAATAAAGTTTCCTTCTGTAGTTTTTATTTGTAGCCTGTGTAGCTTCATTTGAATATGATCACTGTAGTAAGTACCAACAGCCCGGGTAGTTCCACATTCCTTTGCCAAATATTTAACGCAACGGCTAAATATTAAAAAATGAGAATGTTGAGGAACTTTCGTCTTGTTGCCGCGCTTTTTGAGATAAACAATAAAGTAATCAGATTAGAGGAGCTCATAAATATCCCTACGGAGCCAATTAACCTTTATAGGCAACAAAATCGTCGTCGAAGATATTATGAAGCACCAATGATATAACATCAATGGATTTATTTTGCAGATACTCGCTATCCTGCTTTTCCCAGATTATCCTGCACTCACAATCTGCCAAAAGCCGACAAAAAGGGAATATGAATGGCTCCTATCACTGATGAGGTCCCAATAACTATCCGGAAATCTCAAAAAAAAAAAAAAACGGCGAAGTTGGCACGATTTTCACGACGAATGTCCTTGGTGATTTTATTGTTCTAAACTGGAGGTCGCTCGCAGTCGCAGACCGTGGTGTTGATAAAGGTAACAGACGGTACGGGAGCCATTGGACACAAGTGTCGTTTTCTCTTGCGTCATAATATTTAAGCCACATTTAAAAATAACTAGTGCGGACCCATTTATCTTACATGCGGGTAAAATGTCCTCGATTATATACGTCGTCGTCGTCCATGGGAGTTAGTCCGGTGTGCTCTGCCGCGAAAAAAAATCCGAAAAATTGGAAAGTGAAGCAAACATTTCACTATTTATATAACTATTTATAAAAGGGACACGGTGGATGGAAGGGAAAGATCCGTGCGAAGAAAAATAAATCATGCCCAATCAGCTATTCTCCCATAATTTAAAAATAAAAGGGATTGCACAAGTTGCGTCCCATTAAGTGAGTCGGTGACGTCATTAGAGAAGGCATCATTACAGTTCCGGCTCCTTACCATAGTAAGGGAAAATCGCTCATTGAAGGAATGAATCGCTCACAAGATTGAAAACAGCAAGGGACAAGGTGAGGCCGGTGAGAGAGGTATAGTGGTAGTTAAAAAACTGTGAACTGCTCTGCAGGAGCTCGTGACGTCATCAACTTATCTGATTAAGGGTATAGGCCGTCGATTTTCTGCCACGACTCGCTCGTTGTTCACGCCTCGGAAGACAAAAAAAAATGTGTCCCATTATTATTACATCTCTATTACAATTGAGATTCTAAAGAACCGATGAAACTAACCCATCATTGGAATATTTCTTTAGACATCGAGTCGGTAAAGAACCTCTTTCCCCTGCAACTAGTCGTTTTCCTGGCAACACATGTGTGCATGAGTCCAATTCACAAGGTTTATTTATGTTAATACCTTATGACATTGTATAAAATATTTCCACCTTATCTTATAATATATATTTATTTAAAAAATGAATATAAGATACTTGCACGAAGTGACGCCGAATTCATTTGAAAATTTTATAGAATATAAATCATCAATTTGACATAGACACCCGAATCCAGATAATGGATTTTTTCCAAATGATATCTAATCTATCAAAGAGACCTCTTCTTAATAAATTGCAGCTATCTCATTGTCCTCTGATCAGAAGTTAAAAACACGCCTTCCTGACTATTGACATTAATTACTAAATAATTGACATTGAAAATTCTATTTTATACGAAATATTATGAGAAATGAAACTCAGTTCCATTGCACGAGGAGCAGCCCTTTTCCATCGCAATTACTTCTCGATAAATTTTCTCGGACGGCCTCCACATCATTTGCTAGAAATCCTTCCATAATACTTAACAAAAAGTTGTCTCGCCGAAGTAAGCGTCTGATGAGCTTTTCTTATTTCATTTATTTCAGCAATACTCTTTGCGCGCATGGACTTGGTTTACGGCTATCTCATTAGTATTTTTTCTGTCCACCTAAGCTTGATTTTTCTCTACCTAGCCTTTTCTCATTTCAATCTTTTGCCTCTATCTCATTCCCATCCTCACGGCTCATATCCATAGTTTATCACACTCAATGCAATTTTTTCAGATATATCTTCCTGGTCTCAATGCTGATGCTGTTAATTACTAGATGACTTATCCTAGATAGAATGGTGTTTTTGACATTGTTAATTCTCATTTGACTTCGGAGTAGCAGAAGTTATATTTCTCTATTGTGCTACACTGATTTTTTGAGGCCTTAACATTTTAGAATTCTATTTTAAGTTCGGAAAAATAACCAACTTTGATTCCTACAACTTAACCTTTAATCGTCGACGAGTTTCAATACACTGTATCATTTCTTGACTAGTCTTGAAAATGATACTTTTAAACCAGCCGTTCGGAAAAGGAAATGTTCTTATGAAGTTCCGACTAGCATTTATATAAGTCCCTAATTATTAGGGGGAATAAAGCAAAGTCTGTTATATTTCCTATCCTCTCAAATGCTACTCAAGTAGCAGCACTCGGTGACTCAAAATTTCTTCTTCAATCGCGTCAGGAGGACTAATACTGTTTATAAGGGCTTTTTACAGTCTATAATGCGGCTGCTATAAAGCTCAAATTCGTCATACGGGCCCCCAAGTGACTGGGTAATTCCGAATCAAAAACTATAAATACCGTCTGTTTTTTTAGCTCAATGAATGAGTGTGCTCGCTAATGTTCCTTTCCACAACGTTCACTCTTGATTAAGGGCAAAAATACTCCCTTCACATTCATTCAATCGCGAAGAAATCTAACGATTAGGAATCACTGAGCTCAACTCCTTTTCAGCTTCACTTCTTCTTCATCTACATTTACCAACAACCCCTTAAGCCGCCTCAACAGGCAAGTGGCAGGGGGTGTTAGGACACCAGCCGCTAACAAATAAAAAGGAAATCTCTAACGAAGTTCCACCTAACATTTATTTAAGTCTTTTATTATTCGGGGGAAAAGCGTTTGCCAACATCTATTCGTTTGGATAATATCTGTCTTGATTTATCGTTTCTGTCGGACCTAGAAATACAGTGGGCTATCGATATTCACATTGTCACTCTGAAAGATATCTTTTCTCAATTGCTCAACCAATCTAAGTAGCGCGCAGACTCCGAGTCCCCAGCGGTTCGCATAGTTAATTTACCATATGTACAACGTGCAGCAAATTTCTAAGAATCTCGCAGATTTCCTTTGTATTTTATTTAGTTCGCGCATTGTCTTCCTAAGCCGGATTCCATATGCTTGCTGCATATTCAAGGTGTGGCCGGACGAAATAGCGCTGTTCTTCCCATCGTTCGGCCTCCTCCTACCCCCTTCAGACGAAAAGAAATCCTGATCACACTTTTGGGGGAGAAAACATCCAGCTCATAGAAGGGCAACAAAAAGATTGAATTTCCCTCAACAGTGAAATTCAAGTTTATCCTTAGCGTCAAATTCAATGAATAGCGCTGCTCGCCATCCTGAGAGAACAACAAGTTATAAACATATTTAAGGTTAAATTTCATGTGATGACATATTTTAATGAAGGATTACTCATTAAAAACCGCTAAAAATTAAAAATTGTGCTATCATCTTTAAGTTTTTTTGCGTATGTTAAATAGATCTCTATCAACCTTTTCCTGCCTCTCAACTTTTAAAATTTTACCTAAAATCACACTGTATACGACTTGATTTCATTGATTAGTCAAAATATTAGCATATAATAAGCATCATCTACAACAGAATGAAATAAGGTACCCTAGAGGAGCACTCTTTTGATGGAGTTTCCATTCGATACAAATGGCAGCACAGATAAAAACAAACACCTAATCATCAAGGTAAGTTCATGAAAAGAAAGTGTTCATTATTATAAAAACAATCAGTGCATAAAAACAAGAAAATAGAAATAATTATAAGAAATATTTTATTGACACTTAATTAATTGCTTAATTAATTGATCATGTCTAGAGCTTTAAAAATATTTTTAGTGTATTACTAAATTTCGAGGCGCATCTTTCAGAACTCATAGTCAGATGCATCTTTTTTATATTTATTTATTTATAAACGGGAAAATGTACACTACGGGATTTCCCATTAGTACTGCAGTCCGTCCATATGAGGAAAAATCTGCGGGACATCCCTCTCAAAGGCTGGCCTTCCATTCTCTAGCTATCTACATCGCACCTCAGTGGCGAAACTAGAAATATGTGTTTTGGTGGGATGAGAGGGTCTGGGTGTGAGCCCCCCCCCCCCTTCGAACAATAGGGGGTGCGGGAAATTTTTTGAAAAATTACATGCCTGAAAATAAATCATTTTGGCATTTAAAATTTCACTTCGAGTAAATGCAGTAATTATATATATCAAAAGTAGACAATAGTTTAAAATATTTTTTTAAATTCTTTGAGGCTTTGGGGGGGATCTGTCTCCCTCATCCCCCCCCCCCCCATAGTTACGCTACTGTCACAACTGGTTCCTCTGGTGGTAGCTCGTGTCACCTCAGTGACACCACGAGATTCTTCCATTCCTCTGTGGTCCACATAGGCGAATCTAGGGAGGGGGGCACGTGCCCCCCCCCCAGACCCTAAAAAAATATGTAAGATTTTTAATACGGTCCCATTATCATTGCGTTCGTTTTGTATTACGAGGTATCCTTGTGCTCCTCCCCAGAACAAAATCCTGGATACAGCCTTGCTTGTGCCCCTCCCGCCAGACAGAAATCCTGGATCCGCCCCTGGTGGTCCCGAATCGAAAATATCTGGCCAAAATTCATGTTTTCTACGTTTATCAATGGAATTTTAAAGTACGTATTTCACAAAATAAGGCCTATACTATAGTACCTGATAGGTGCCTTTGCGGTTTCCTCTGCGTATGCTGAAATTTTCAAGATTCTAGCGTGAGTTCTAAAGGAGTTGTTAGTCATGAAAAGAGACGACCGTTGGAGAGAGGGCGAGATGCGTCCGTCATTTGTCTCAAGAGGGTTCTCCTTCCCCCTCCCCCCATCCCCCTTACCCCCCCCCCTTCCTTTACCCTCCCTCCATTACCTTACTGACCCATTTCAGCCGACCGTGAAGTTTTATCGCACTGCAATGCGACCCACCCTCCCCCGTCGCTCGCTCGCTCGATGCACAATGAACATCATCGTTCCGCCCCCTTATACACCGAATGCTCCATCCCATATCACTCACTAATTGCCGTGAAGGGTAAGGATGGGGGGGGGAGGAGAAGGAGGGAGGCCCCTCATGAGATTACGCAATTGGCGCAGACCGAAGGGACCTCAGAATCAAGGCGGCCACAACGCATAGAGGAGGAACACCAGTCCGTGCCATTGAAGCTTGAATTTTGCTGCAAATTTGGGCGCATTCGAATCGGTTCAAATCGAAAAAGTTTGCAGCACGGCGTTGAGAGCAGAGAAGAGTATTTATTCTCAATTTTTACAGCATATTAATTGTAATCGACAGGAATAGCGCGGAAATAATATGAAATTGATAGATCACATCTACGCGAATATAAATTACAACTTGACACGAGTGGCGTCTTTTGTAATGCAGTCAAAATGCGCGGTTGGTGGACACATGGCTAGTGGGCCGCACGGCAAACCTCTATTGTAATGCTCGCGCATAGAATAAACCGTACTGACCACAGAGTATCAGTTTGGCATCTGAAAAAGCAATGCTGCCCAGTGAAGAATTCAGTCTGTCGAAGAAATATCTCTGGACCATTCTATATTTTTCCAAATACAGAAAATCTGCTTTCGCTAGTAGCAGACCGCTAGTTCGCCTCCTAATGACAAATCTGCCGATTCCCTTTTCCCATCCGCCCCAAACTCTGATCTCGAGGCATCGTGGAACTCCTTAATCGCGATGGTTCGGCGACGCCTCCTTCCTTGAATTCCTTCTTCCCATCCTCTTGAGTTACTGGGCATTAAATTCTTTAACTTGCAGACCCTGCCTCAGGAATGTTTCCTCGCTATATCCCTGCATGTTTTCAATCCAAATGTCTAAGAGATTTTTTTTAAAGAATTCTACCGATTAAAGTAGGTCTCCCTGGATTATATTTAAGAAGCATTCTGGCAGTCTCCTCTCCCTGCATGGACTTACCTCTTAAATTCACAATAGGGCCCACTCCCCCTCACAGGGGCGCAGCTAGGAGTTAAGGCTGGGGGAGGGGCAACTAATAACTAGATGCAACTAATACCGGGGTGTGTGGGGGTATGGAATACCCACCAGGATAAGCGGTATGTGCGAGATTAATAAATTGCGGAAATTTAAGATAAATGGTCGAAAATGGTGAATTTTACGGCTTTTTAAGGGATAATTTATTGGTCCTTACACTATTCTATTAGTAATAGCAATCCAATTAAGTAAAATGAATTAAACCTAAAAATTTCTCTGCGCTGTGGGGGGTGTTTTATCCCCCAAAACCCCTTAGCTGCACCACTGCCCTTTCATACCATTTAAAAATCCTATTCTCTTCCTTCCTCTCCCTCTTTTACCCAACATTCTATCCTCCAACGCTGTTTCCAGCATCCCTTCCCCGCTGAGTACTCGCTCCATCCAAACCTTCTGTCTCCTCCGTATCTCATCTAAAAGCTGTCTCTCCTCACCCACTATTTCCAGCCCTTCGTGCTACATACTTCTCTCCGTCCACTTTACCGTCTCCATTATTCTCCACACCCACATCTCGAACGCCCCCGGTCTTCTCTCGTCCTTCAAGTGACGACCCGAGAAAAATCTTACTGACATCCTTCTCTTAGGATGGTCATCCTTTCTCTTGGCACATCAAACCTGGATTCTCTGGTATAGCTCGCGTCACTTCAATGACACCACGAAATGCATCCATTCCTCAGTCGCCCCGAATCGAAATAATCTGGCCAAAAGTAAAATTTTCGAATTTCAAGAATGAAGTTTAAAATTACATTTTTTTACCGGCTATGGCCTAGACTAGAAGACCTGATAGGTCTCTGTTATTAATGTACTTATCTGTGTAATCCGTCAGACACGGACGTATCGAGAACAAAACCCACGACTCGTGGAAAAAGTCAATTTGAGGGAAATACACCTTAATATATACCTGTTTTAATTTCATTTGATTAATTTATAATTTTTTATATGCTTCATTCGCACCTTTTTGCATAATATTCCGGCAAAATTTGAAACATCAGAGGAGTAAGGTAAATTAATATTTAGCACTTACACTGCATCTTTCCAATGATCGCATCCTCAGCGGCATGTGACAACGGGGATGGAATTAATCTCTCGAAAGGAATGTCTCGCATGTCATTGGAAAGGGAATGTGATGGAGAAAGCCAAGGAGGCGACATTATATTAGAGGAGGCACCATTCCTTCCGGTTAAAGCTTGGTGCATGGTGCCAAATGGTGCCTTTTTTAATCCGATTTTCAAATATGTCCCCAAAGAGCAGCGATAGGTGCTGAGTGATCAATTCACTCCCCATTGGGTGATTGCAATCGCGAGAATTAGTAGTGATCATGATTGCCGTAGGTCAACAATAGGGTGGTTTCCTGTCATTTTTCATTGCCCAAATCGAAAGATCATTACTCCCGGAGTGTGCATTTCACGCTCTTATATTTTTTAATGACGATATCTATTTTTCGCGATTAAACGAAAAGTGAAAATTTTCAAGCGCGCGAAAACGCGACGGCTAAGTAGGAATGCTGGGAAAAGTCCATGTGACGTATTTCTGGTTCCAGCTGTCGGCGTGTGAGGTGACCTTGGGGCGAGGCTTGACCGCTGATACGACGCAGGCTGCTAGCAGATAGCAGAGTATCCTGCTAGCAGGTAGCGCTTGGCTTAAATAAGGACCCTATCCCCTATCAAACGAAGGAAACTTTCCGAACTTGGGGATATTTAATGTGTGATTATTAAGACATGTTTCCCTGAGCTCTGTGCCTCATGCATGCATTGGTAATCTCAGACAATGTAAAACTCCTATCTACTCATATAGAAAATAGGTCCATGTGACGTCACGTGGAGAGGAATCGCATGGGCGCCAATCTGACCTTTTTCAAATGAGGTTAAAATTGACCATTGCCATTCGTCTAAACTGGGATTTCTAAAACCAAATAATTTGTATATTATGAATACACTAATGGTGGGTAACAAATCGTAATCAATGCCTTTCGTTTTCTTTGATGAAGGAAACTACCCTATTGACGCAGCTCTTCATTCCTCTCTCCGATCCGCTTTCCTTTTCATAGCGACGTATTTCTTCTCTATAACATCCTTAATAATTTTTCCTGTGTAACTTATAGTCGGGGCCGTCCCTTGCCCTCTTCCCCGCCCACCTGTGCTGCTGCGATTGTTTTCATTTCGTGCCTCACAATCGGCCAACTAATCCCTCCTGTCTTCTCCTCAAGTTTTTTGAGAACATCTCTCCCACTCTTCTAAGCACTCCCAATTTCTCACTCATTGTCAGTCGATCAATTTTATTTCCATTATTCTTCGGTAGTATTTCCATTATTAAATTTCTAAATAGCATTGATAAGTTACGACTTTTGATAGAATATATAATCTTGGATATAAATTCCGGTGAAAGCCCAAATTATATTTTATTTAAGTACCTGTGAAATTCGGATCACCATACCTCCAGTGACTAGAGTGGCGACTTACTTGAACCCGTATAGATGCGTGGTAGCGGACGACAGGAAAATACTCAAAAGGCCTGGTTACACGATACATTAATACACACGGGTTAATGTCTAAATGTATGAACGCGAGAATGAATGCCAAAATCCACCGTGTGACCACCCAACTTGTGCGAATGCATGCACAGAAAATAGAACCTGTTCTAATTTGGTTCATGCATTCGTAAATGCTCTGTTCCGGTCCACCAAAATCATTCACGCAAACGTAAATTAACTCGTACGTGTTAATGTACCGTGTAACCAGGCCTTAATACAGTATTTTGATCGGAATGGTCATTGTTAGTACTTGGGCTTCGCCTTGTCAACGTCCGATGCCTCGGATATCAGGACGGGGGAGTATTTCTTTGTCGATGGGAATCCATTCTCGTCTCGCTTGACGCTGGAAAGGGAATGTGACGTGGAAATGGCGTGGTTGGTGGAGGGCAAAGCGAGTGAGCGCTCCTTCCGTCCGACATTCGTGCGCCACTTGCATCGCGAGGAAGGAGCGCTTTGTTTCCCATGGCGACAGTTTCGAACTCAGCGAAGCGAAGAAGGCGATTCACGCGGGGAAGGACTAAGTTCCTCTCTCCCCACAAAGTCGTGCACGAGACTCGAGCGAACGGACCCGACCTTCACCGATTCGCGCGCAGGGGTCATGGACCGCCATTCGAACATCGGCGGATGCAACGGAAGGAGGTCGAGAAAGGAAACGCGCATATTGTCTCAAATTCAAGTCAAAGCGGCAATATCCTTCGAAGTTTCAAATTCTCAATAAGGTCTACTCCATATCATCCTACTCTACAAACCAAAATATAAGATAGGCGCCTACTTTATAAGGCTACATTTATGTACAAGTTAATTATGATTGAACTTCCCACATATTTACACAAAAATATACAATGTAATGCTCAAACGAATAAACGCCCGACACGCCATATGGAAGAACTCTACATTCCATACCGTAGAACATCCATTTACGCTAGATCTTTCCATATGACCCCATGCGAAATATGGAATAAATTGTCATGCGATTTAAAAAAATCTAAAAATGTAAGACAATTCGAAAAGAAATATTATGAAATATAGCTACATGTAAATTGAATATTGCAACTTAACTGATTATTGTGCTAATGCTAAAGTTAACTAATTATTGTGCTGATGCTAAAGTCAATAAAATCAGATGTATTTATGAGTTCATACGTTTGTCGTGCTGATAATTATATATACATATGTAATTTTTTTGTTCTACCCTGTCATATATTTAGTGCATTCAATAAAATCATATGTATTATGAGCTCATACGTTTGTCCTGCTGTTAATTATGTATACATATGTATTTTTTGTTCTACTCCGTCATATATTTAGTCGCATTTTGTGAAATAGATATATAATGTAAATCTACTTATTCTTGTAATATGTCTGACTCTATTATATTTATAACCATATATATTCCTAAGGGACAAACTTGTCCCGGAATAATAAATTTCATTGTCTATTCTATTCTACTCTGCGGGACTATACGAGAGACCTGTATTTGAATAAGTAGACAATTGAGGTACTGAGAAAAGAAAGACGGGTAATTTTCTTGAAAAAATACAAAATACGGTCAGCTGATATTTTTAATCGATTGTCAAATAAATATTGGGTTTTCGCTGCTATATTTTACGGAAATTGCATTTGGAAGCCGTATTTCTAAATAGAATCTTGAAGCGATGCAGGCCATGCTTACTACAAATGGAATATAGGATGAACTAACGACGTTGCTGCAATCCAAGTTTGGTGCGATGCGTAGCAGCCGGAGTTAAATTTAAAAAAAATGTGTAATTATGAATTTCTGAAAAAAAAAACTCCCCACGAGAGAAAAATATCATTCAGGGTACCGAATTGGAGACTGCAGAATCTGTAAAATATTCCGAGTTAGACTCAGTTATGTATGACCTATCGTAGAATACGCATATTCGGGAAATAACAGGTCAACCTAATCGTAAATTAGGTTTTATTAAAGGTACACTAGGAAAGTGCGAAGATAAGGTGAGAGAAATTAGCTACTTCTCCTTCGTTAGACCTTATTTATAATACGTTGCCAGTGCTTGGGATCCCCATGAAATAGGCTTATAAACAGAGTTAGAACGCGTGAAAAGAAGAGTTGCCAGGTACGCGAAAAGTTACGGTAGCCTTGTTAGGGTAACTGACCTCTTAGATATATTCGGATGGGAATCTCTGTTAGACTGTAGACTGAAAAATGCAATGCTTTTCCGACGAAGTTAGCCATATCTTAGGAACACCAGCATACTACGGTAGATCAGATCATGTAAATAAAGTAAGAGAGATAGACTGTGGAAAAGATAGATTCAGACTGCCGTTTTTTTCCACGATCAATAAGAGACAATAACGTCAGCGTTAGACCTTAAAAATTGGTTAGTTAACTTGTCGTTTAGCCTACTAACTTATTTATTCCATAAAGCATATTTAAGATCTTTTTAGCATTTCTAACAGCATGTTTTGTGTATTCTACCTAATGGCAAATTGTCTTCATGAGTAAGTGTTGGCTTAGCATGAATGTGGAATTATAGTTTGTCAGTATGCGTAACATTTTATGTCCACGTTGTGTGCATGTGGGAATCCTCTTGCATGCTGTATGCAGTTGTTTGATCAACCCCTGCCAAACACCCAGAGGTAGTTCGTAGGGTATATATAGACGTAGAAAACTTTTGTCGCTATTAAAAAAAGTTAAATATATTTTCGTCGTACCACTGAGAATCACGGTAAAAATAATCGTTGAGGTTTGCACGTAACCGAAGGCACGGCCTGTTCATAAAGCTTGAAGAAAGAGTTACTCTTGATAATAACTCAGTAGGTACCGACCGATGTATATTAGTGAATATGCGCTGTGGGGAATATCACAAAGTTATAAATATTCTCATCCATATGGTGAAATTCGGCAAAGTTATATTCAGCTATACCTATTTGGCAAGATATTTTGGATCAGCATGCCGTCGCATCGAAGTAAAACCTTTTTATTTTGCACTGTCCTTAATTTTTTTAGACCTGTTGTTGAAGTTAAAGCTTTGAAACATTTGTAGTCAAGACATGAATAACTAGTGGAAAGCTCGAAGAAAAAAATACTTAATTCAATTTCAGGAGGTAGAGTCTGAAACTGTTGAATCATGAATATGCATCCGTTAAGAAATATAATTTTTATCCTTCCACATTCTACGCACCATAATTTTGATTTTTTAAATAAGCGGACGTCATAAAACTTTTAATTCGTTCGATTACGGCGGTACCTCACTGTAATTCATATTATTTCCGGTTGTACTTTCGTACTACAGCGCAGCGCGGCGCAATGATGGAGCAAAGAGCACCTTCCTCAATTTATTTACATGGCGTGGAAAAGGCGCCTGCAACTTTCTCGAACCCCAGACCCCCCTCACCCTCCACCCGCCCCTCCATCCCCTCGCCGCATACCAGGGGGAGAAATGGGTCACGGCCAAAGGCGACCGACCCCCTCCACTCACGAGCACGGCTTTCCTTTCGATCGCATGCACCTGCCGTGGCGAGGGAAGATGAGGGACCTCCCCCAAGGCTAAAGATCCCACGACACCAAGGTCACGGTCCCCAACCACTCGCCTCGAAGGCATCCAAACCCTTGGGGTGCCCTCCAAAAAGGGTGCATTCGCCGAGCAAGGCCGTTTTCCAACCCACGTAGTATGCACTCCTTCCCTTGTTCCCTTTCTCCCTTGCACCTTGCTCCCTTACTAATGCTCTGCTGGCGCCATAAAGTGTGAACGGAAATAATGCGAACTGTTAACAGTAACGAAATGTGACGCGCGGGGTAGTGTTAGGACCATAGATCTTTTATACAGATATGAAAGATCTATGGTCCTAACCTAAGATCTATCCTAAGATATTTATATATGAAAGATCTATGGTTAGGACATCTGGTGGTTGATTTAAGAATCGATTTCACCTTTATACTTATACTAGCTGACCCGGCGAACTTCGTACCGCCTAACAATCAATGAACTTACAGTTTACTTACACCATTTATAAATCAAGAGCGGCTGTATCGTTTTTAATCACGTTTAATTTATTATAATAAAATAAGGATACGAAATCAATAAAACTACGTAAATGAGTACCAAAATTGCTTGTCAGAAAGACATTTGCTTTATTGAATCTACATAGGGTGAATCGGAGCACGTTTACGCGGATTTTTTTCAACAAATTTTCTTACGTTTTAGCTTAAGAAATTTTGGGCATTGTGGTTTAATAAAGCAGTTCATGAAATAAAAATTATACGCATTCATTATACGCATTGGCTATTTGCGTTATTAGCTGTAAAAAAATGTTTTTAGGTCCAAGTCTGTTGCATACACTTGGCCCATTCAGGGGGCAGGTTGACACGACCCCAGACCGACGCTTGACTGATGCTCAAAATCGTGCAAGAAAAGCCCCTATGAAGCAGCATTCGCATTAAATGACTTAAGGCGCGCCAGTTTTAGTATCTCTGTTTGGAAAAAATGCACTGCGTAAACGTACTGCATGCGTAAACGCACCACGGTGAGCCCTACACATTCGGGTTTAATGTCTTGCGTCAAGCACCTTCTGAGAAACAACAGTTTTTGTTTTGTTATCAGGCGCAAGATGAAGCGGATGAAGCTAAATAAATATAGCAAAGCAAAGCAGTGACGCAGCGAGGGGAGGTTTTGGGGGATAACCCCCCCCCCCCCCCAAGAGCTTAGATAATTTTTTTATGAAAGATTTTGTTATTAATATTAGGGGGACGGATGACTAACAAACAAAACATATTTAACTATTCACACAGCCACAAAACCCACTATTTTGAACCATTTATCTTAAAAAATGTCTGGGGGAAGTGCCCCCACACTTCCCGCTTACCTTAGCGAGTTTTCTATACCCTACAGACCCGTGGTATTAGCTGCGCCCAAAGCCCCCTATCCTAGCTACGCACTTGAAGCGAAGGAAGAAATACAGAGGATGGTTTATCGACTCGTGAACATAGCACGCTAAATTGACCATGAGAAAATCATGGGTTTTCATTAGCACATGAGCACAAACAAAACAAATCTGAAAGAATGAGCATGCAATTTTTTAATCGTTATCATGAATGCAACACGAATTGTAAATTGAATACATTCTCAAAAGCTCAAAAGGGCATATGAGTTGAGATCATGGAATCTACGGAATGAGGACTTCCTAACCTTTGAATTTTCCTTTGAGTAAAGTTGCGTGAACCACATTCATCACCAATTTTTTTAATGATCAAATACGTTCCGTTGGATAGTTATGGTTGGTTTAGGCTTCGAAAGATCATGAGCACAGAAACTACATTTTTCTGTAAATCGTGCCTTGGTAAGCCAGGTACGTCCAAGGACTTAAAATATTCAGATAGATAGTTGGTGATTTCGTCTTCGTTTGTTACACATTTAAAAGATTCGAATCCATGCAGAGTACGAACTATTTGAATTTACCTCGTTTTAGTCATCCACACCTTCGTTCTTGCTCGCTAAATCAACCATCTTTGATTCTTTTGGTGATCAATCATATTCTGGAACTCTTTGTTGATGAGCTCACTGAAACTAATTTGCAATCATTCCAAGGAAATGAGTTAAAACTACTCGATTCCTCGACAGGAACACGGACATTACCGTTTGTCAACAATTGCTTGGAGATTTGTTTACAAACACGGTAGTGAAGTGTCAACTCGAGCTGGGCCACGGCTGGGCTTACAATTAGCTCGAATTAAATATTTTAAATGTAATTTCAATTTAATTAATATTTTGAATATATTTAGTAATTAAAATGTTATATTGTTACTAAATTCAGTTATTAAAGTGGTAAAAACAAAACAAATTATTTAATTTGTAGTTTTGACCGACTTATCAATTGTTGTGTTACTATAACTCCTATAAGCATGTCCATAGGAAAGAGATGAATTTTTTTTGTGAAATTGTCCTTTTTTTAATGGCCTATATGTTAACCCCGCCTGAGGCGAATCTAAAGAACAAAATCTCATTGAAATCGGTGCAGCCGTTCTCGAGTTATAAGTGTTCTAACTAACACGATTTTCGACTTTCTTTTATATATATAAGATTTCTGCATGTGAAGAGCAAGGATTCACAATGCCGATATAATATTACGTAAAAGAGCTCACATAATAAACACAAAATTACTTAAAACTCTAGTTCAAGATTTCTGAGTTTTCCATTGCCGCCATTTTCAAGTCCACTTCCTACGAGGCCTTCCTGTGAGGGCAGTTTAACGAGGGAGCATCCGCATTCCCTTGTTCACTTACCCTTCGTTCCCTTGCGCCCTTGCCGATTGGATCCACCCTTGCTGTCGTAACATCCGTAAGTTGACGATCGAATAGTGCACGATGGGTGAGTAATTTTGAATTGGAAAACGGCCTTTAAGATTTAGTGAGAGCGCTCAGGGTAGATGGCGAAGTCACTAAAGAATGAGACTTGAACTTCGAGAGTAATTGAAAATGTGGAGAAGACGAAAAAAAAATTATACCCATTTTATTAAAATTACAATACGCCTCCTTCATAATTTATTTATTTAACTTCTCCGCCCCGAAAACAGCAGATTTCAGGCCTAAACAACGGTGAAATTTGACGAACAACAACACAAGCACCCGCGCCCTGGATAGGAGCATCTTACCCTGACGGAACTCGAGGCCACGACCTTCGGTTTGGCAGGCGAGGTCACCCCACCGCCACCGAGGACAGCAAATTTCTCATAACTATTATAATCAATAGAAAATAAAATTAAGCACTGACCAACTTCATTAGGGGATGAATTCCCTCTTCTTTCAAAAAAAAAAAACTTTATCGGCGGACAAATAGGATTAACCACTTTCTCAAAAAGAATTTTTAGCAGAGGGACCACCATTTTTTAATTTTTTATTTTAGCATCTTATGGATTAATTTATAAGGACTTTTAATTAATATGGACGTACCTCCTCAAATTCACAATTAAGACTACTCTATTTCTAATTCTATCTAAAATCCTATTCTCTTCCTTTCCCTCCCTCGTTTACCTAAAATTCTACGCTCTAACACTGTTTTCAACATCCCCTCCCCTCAAGTAATCGCTCCATCCAAACCTTCTGTCTCCTCCGTATCTCATCTTAAAGCTCATTCACCCACCATTTCCAGCACTTCGTCGTTTTTTCTACCTCTCACCCGCACCTTAAAGAGCTGCAAGATGCTTTACTCATTTATTCTCGTAGAGCAAAGTAGCTCAGTAAGACGTGTCTGACGATTTTCATCGATTACGCAACGATATCTCCTTGTAAAACTATAACTTTGTCTCTGCACTGTCTTTCTAATCTATCATTACTATATTCAAATAATGAAAGCTTCATCCGCAATATAAACGAGAAAAAATATCTTGATAAAACACCCAAATAAATCATTAAGATACGGTAATTAGCAGCCAGATAAATTGCATACGTATTTAAGTAAATGAAAGGTCGTAGCACTTTTCCACAAGAATTTTTAATGCGTACAACGCGTTTCGGCTCACTGAGCCATCATCTGGTACAAGACGCTTGAACACATGTGAAGATCCCTTTTATACCCTTGAGAGAGGAGAGTATTGGAGAAGGAGAGGATTTGACATCTTTGAGGATGGGGGGGGGGGTGGGAACGGGTGTACAGAGTGGCTCATGGGGCTCAGGATGGCTCAGTGAGCCGAAACGCGTTGTACGCATTAAAAATTCTTGTGGAAAAGTGCTAAGACCTTTCATTTACTTAAATATGTCTAACTTCCACCAATTGAAGCCTGAATCTGTTGAACAAATTGCATACGACTTAATGTATGCATAATGTCAGGAGAAAATTTTATTTAAGAACAATACAAAGAAAGATCATGACAGATTTTGATGGTAGTTTTCAAATATAATGTATCAGGATAAGAGTATAATATTTTAGTGAATGAATAACTAGGTAGTTACACTAATATATGGTGGGGAAATAAGACATAGCCCGATTAAAATAATGGCTCGGATCGTAAATGAGTGATTTCATACGGTGCATGTGGATGCAACTCATAAATAAAAAATAGAGCGCTAAATTTGGCACATACACTCCATGCTTTTAAAACTTCTGTGCCGGTAAGTTGCATGCCAATCGATTTCACACGAGATTAAGGGAAAACGTCATTTATAGTTATATTAAGAAGGCAAAATATTTTCAAATAATCTCACGGAGTTGAGTCGGATGGATACTCTAGCCTTGCGGGAACAGAACAAGTAAAATAATAGATATATGACGCATAAGTTACACGAGATTGAAAATGAAAACATAATATACGACTTATTGAATGAAAATTAAACTATGTTTTTCCACATGAAATATGTGATGATTTTATGTGGAAAAACATAGTTTAATTTTCATTCAATATGAATAAATTCCATAAAAAGACGCCTCAAACCTTCAACTTTAATACACTACGACTACTTTCTTGTGAAATAATTTGACTCTCTTGAAAATATTTAAAATAATTTTTCATTTGAAATCGACCAGTCGAATATACCTTGACCTAATTCATAAATTCATAAAGTTCCAATTTAAAAAAATGTTTTTAGTAACAGTGCTTACATCAAAAATCCAGATTTGCAATTCGAAATGCACGTGGGAACAAAGACGACGAAAATTTCGCATTGTTTTTGGATTATTTGCTTTTTCCTCATAAAATATACGTTATATGGGTTAATTAGTTCTTATAACTTCAATAGATCAATTAATTTTACACATAATAAGACCTTAATTAGCTAAGTACCAGTAAGAGTGTCAGATGTTCAAATCTTCAAAAATAGGTCACTTTTTGCAAAAAGTATTTTTTTTTTTGATTCAGAAATTCTTGAAGCCAAATATTGGCCATAGCACTCGTCCTATGATAAAAACTTTGTGATATACTTCATTTATAAATACAATTACCTTTAGTTTAAGGTCATAACTATACGCATAGGTTAAATAGTTATCTAAAAAAACGACTAAAAACTAAAACGTTATATGGTAGAATTCATTCATATATCATGCATAATAATGCGATTTTATTTTTCACATAAATACAAATCAATTGAAAAATTTAACTATAACAACGACGCGCCTTAAAAGTGAAAACATTAATGGCAAGTCATAGCTCGCACGTAGCTAGGTGGGCTTATGGGGGCTCCAGTTCCTCCGAATTTTTTTTCCTTGCGGCGACTAATTTGCCCAGGAAGAGGACATCTGCGGAGGAGCTTTGCAGCCGCAGTAGTTTCATTGAACATGTTCCATGTACGGAAATTCCATGTCGTGTCGCCTTTATCTATTAATTTAATTTGAATAATGTATTTATTCACGTAACTGATTTGAATGCCGTCTGGTTGCGACTTCCCTGGCCACTATTAAGGGCATTCAAGAGTTGTGTATCAGGGGAAATTAATATAGACTTTAAAAACCGGAGGGGTTTGACATTTGAACACATTTTGTGAAAGCATATTTAAGAAAAAAGGCTCCATTGCTTCTGGGGTCGAAATTCAATCAGAGACGACATTTTCGATAGGTAGCACTACAATCAGTGCGCTTTTTGTCGACTACCTTGCGGTGGACTGCCTCCTGCCAATGGAAGCGAGTTCACTCTCATATTCCAACGGCGTTGATTTGCAGATTAAATTATGAATCGCATCTGAGTTTCGATGCGCAGAGATTTCATCTAATACGTTCAAAACACCTTCGTATTTTTATTTATTCATCTTTTACTTTTAATTATTGCTAAATAATTGCACTCGCTTGCTCTGTAATTCAACCTAAGACTTGCTTTAGATAGTTGAAGATAAAATTAACTCCAAAATAGGCCAGAGTACGTGTAAAATTCTCACACCTGAGACAGGTGTGAAAATTCCACTCCGAACAGGGTATGAGATCGTTAATAGGGTGGTTTCCTATTATTTTTAATTGCCTAAATCGAATGATTATTACTTCTGGAGTATGAATTTCACACTCTTACATTTTCGAATGACGATATCTATTTTTCGCGATTAAGCGAAAACTGAAAATTTTCAAGCGCGCGAAAACGCGACGGCTAAGTAGGAACGCTGGGGAAACTCCGTGTGACGGATTTCTGGTTTCCGCTGTCGCCCTGTGAGGTGAACTTGGGGCGAGGCTTTGAGCGCTGATACGACGCAGGCTGCCAGCGGTAGCCAGTAGCAGAGTACCCTGCTAGCAGGTAGCGCTTGGCTAAAGTAAGGATTATTATTACCCTATCAAAAGAAGGAAACTTTACGAAATTAGGTAATTTTAATGAGTGATTATTAGGAGATTTTTCCCTGAGCTCTGTGCTTCATGCATGCATTGGTAATATCATACGATGTAAAACTCGTATAGAAACTAGGTCCCTGTGACCTCACGTGGAGTGGAATCGCATGGGCGCCAATCTGGCCTTTTTCAAATGCGGTTAAAATTGACCATTGCCATTCGTCTAAACTGGGATTTCTAAAACCAAATAATTTGAGTATTATGAATACACTAATGGTGGGTAACGAATCGCAATTAATGCATTTAGTTTTCTTTGATGAAGGAAACTACCCTGTTCCTTTCCTCGGGCCACTTCGCACTTCGAGAATTTTGATTTGAGGAATCCGTAGGCTTCACCCGGGATTTGAACCCGCGATCCCTCGATCAGTGGTACCTATAACAATAGTTCGTAAATCATCGCCTAATTCAAACCAAGTCTTGGCAATTAGTAATGATTTGACCACCATTTCCGATTCCAGTTCGAATAACCGCGTCTTAATGGATGTTACGCAGAAGTAAAACATACCTTCGCGGCATTGACACATTTTAAGAGACGTGTTGTGACAGATTTCGTCCTCCCAGTCTCGTTAATGGGTCTCAACCCCACAATTGTGAATAATGGCTTTTCTACGGGTGCGGAGGTTTGTTATCCACAGGGCGCGGTTATCGGAAAGTGTAGTCAATGGGGCGAGTGGCATGCGGGAGCATTATGCATTGGGAAACACTTAGCGCACGCTACACGCCGAGGTGATAACGCAGAGGATGGCGTGGAAGAGAAGCCGGTGGATAAGTCTGTTTATTAATACGGCTGCCATGGTGATCTCCCGCTTTTGTTATATTTCCCGTAAAGCTTGAATCCTGCAATTATATTTTTCATCTCTTAACAGCTACTCCAATGATCGCTTCAATGATGACGAAAAAATGATCTTTTTCCGCGATGACTCCAGGGATGGAAAGTCATTTCGGGAAAATCATTTCCGCCAACCCTTTTTCCTCCACCACCCGGCACGTCCATTTCCCCGTCGCCGAAACCACCGCATGCCCCGTCTTTCATTTCCAGAATTCAAGGCCGCTAACATTAATTGTAACATGTTAGACTTTCAATTAAATGACAGTTAAGACTGAATCACACGATCATTTTTTTTTGTCGCGAAGGTGGTCACTATCACGATCACTTTTCCCGTCGCGAAAAGCGATCGCTCTAGTGATCATTTTTCTGAATCACACGGTCACTCCCGCCGTCGCTTTTCGCATCAGTTCCGATATCACAGCTCGTTGTCATAGGACTCGCATTACGAAAATATATAGCGTGTTTATTTATCTATGTCGTTCCCACAATTGTCAAACGCTGCGCTGCAATCACACCATACGGTCATGCGTTCTGATTGGCTGATATGGGGTTTTAGTGACGGTTTTAGCGACGGAAAAAGCAACTAGACGAGTGATGAAAAATAGCGATGGGAATCCTCATCGCGATCGCGAAAAACAATTGCCGGCGACGATCATTTTGCGAGAGGTCACTCTAGTGATCGCGATAGTGATCACTTTCGCGACGAAAAAAATGATCGTGTGATTCAGGCTTTATAAATACCTAAAGTGACGAAAGGAGCGATGGGAAAAGGGACGTTTGGAATGACCTTATGGTTCAGAAAATGATGGCTCGAAGCGATCACTTTTTTGGTCCCTGAAAACGCTATCACCCTGAGGGACGGAGGGAGGAATGATCATATGATTCAGGCTTATACGTGAGCGTCAAATTTATCAATTTTAGAGTCGTCCGAAGCATTCAGGAGGCACATTACAATCATTATTTTCGTCAACACATCAGCAACACTGATCGACGCAGCTCTCCTCCAATCTTTTCGCACTCAACTATTCCTTCCTTTTGACATTTTTCGCTACCGGTTCCATAAATTTCATCCGAGGTCTTCCTTTTCCGTTCTAACCATATATTGCTCCTCGTTGATTTCCTTCATTCGGCCTTTGTTCCTCAAGCTGCTGCCGTTCAAGTTGATCTCACCTACACACATTTGCGGCGCGTACATTTACGCATGTTAGCAACTGCACACCCAAGGATGAATGAATTATAAAAGAAAACTATGTAATCCTTGTTGGAGTATACGTTATTAACAAAATAAGTTCTTTTTTTTGTACATGTATAGTGTGGTTGCAGCGCCTGGGTGGAGTTCGGAGAAGGCGTTGCCAAGGTTGCGTTTATGTTTGATGTAACTTTTTCTTGTTCTTGGTGTAAGTGAATGTTTTAACCTCTTCTGAATAAAAGGCTTTTTCCTGCGTGTGCTAACAATCCTTTGCAAAGAGAAAGATAAAAATCCTGTCCACACAGAGACGGGAGCAGCAGCAGCTGAAGCAGAAAACGCTACCTACTGCTATCTCCTTGGCGAAATCACCGCTCTGCAAGTGGGCGATCCCGTGGTATCGCGCCGGCCGCAAATTCGGTCTATGCGATCGCTTGAGGGTGTTCGGGCGGGACGAGATAAGCGGGGGGGGGGGGGGGGGGGGTCAGCATGCCAAGTTCAAATGGGTGTTTGGAGCCAGTGGCTCAGCGAGGGGGTTTTAGGGGATAAAACTCCCCCAGAGCTCAGAAATTTTTTTAAGTTGAATCCATTTTACTTATTTGGATCGGTATTAATTAAAGAATAGTGTTGGGATTTATCAAATATCCCCCAGAAAGCCGTAAAACTCGCCATTTTGAACCACTATTCTTAAATTTTTGCTGGAGGAGGGGCCCCCCGCAACTCCTGCTTACCCTGTGGGTATGCAATACCCCCACACCCGTAAGTATTGGTTACGCCTAAAACCCCCCCTAGCCTTAATTCCTAGCTGCGCCCCTGCTTCGAGCAGACTCAGAACGACGCGAGTGCGCACGCGCATATCTGGTGAGTAACTCGCAGGTAGTGTAGTGGTGTAGCTGCCATCTACACAACCTGCGCTCAGGATCCTAGTCAGTCAATGCATTCAGTGCCATTTAGCAGCATTCATTTTAACTTCAAGCCCTTTTTCATCATCGTATATCTCCTCTAATGCACACCCTGGATATATAACCACTAGCCGCCACTGTCTACACAATGGATAAGTACTATCTTTGGCAAGCAATATGGTAGTTTCCTTCATCAAAGAACACGAAAGGCATTGATTGCGATTCGTTACCCACCATTAGTGTATTCATAATATACAAATTATTTGGTTTTAGAAATACCGGTTTAGACGAATGGAAATGATCAATTTTAACCTCATTTGAAAACGCCCAGATTGGCGCCCATGCGATTCCACTACACGTGACGTCACAGGGACCTAGTTTCTATACGAGTAGATAGGAGTTTTAAATCGTTTGAGATTACCAATGCATGCATGAGTCTTAGAGCTCAGGGAAACATCTCTTAATAATCACCTACTAAAACCTATGGTCGGAAAGTTCCTTTGTTTCCTTCGTTTGATAAGGTATTAATAATCCTTACTTAAGCCAAGCGCTACCTGCTAGCAGGGTACTCTGCTACCTATCCGGCGTCGTATCAGCGCTCAAAGCCTCGCCCCAAGGTTACCTCATTTGCAGCAGCGGGAACCAGAACGACGTCACGCGGCGTTTTCCCAGCATTCATACTTAGCCGTCGCGTTTTCGTGCGCTTGAAAATTTTCACTTTTCATTTAATCGCGAAAAATAGATATCGTCATATAAAAATCTATAAGCGTGAAATGCGTACTTCAGGAGTAACAATCTTTCGATTTAGTCAATAAAAAAACAATAGGAAAAAAAGTTTTCAGACCAAACTAACTTCCTTCGCGAATGTGTTGATAAAGATTTCCGCTGAGTACTATGAGAAAATACTGAGTTTTCGTGGCCATATTCATCATGAGAGCGTTTGTAATTCGAATATTCCGATGTAGCACAAAATGACGGGTCCTTGTTTTCAATTGCAATCGGTACGAGGTATTGCTGACCCCCTCTCCTCTCATCTCTGCGGGTGATATGGTGGTGTCGCGTGCATTGAGTAACTCCTCGTAATTTCGATCTTTTACCCAGAAAGCGTCATTTACGGGAACTTTCCCTCTGCTCGGCAGCGATAAAAATAATCGTGCTTTTTAGAATTCATAATGGGTAGGTGTAATGGTAGGTGTTGGTGTAGACGTGTGGGCAGGCCAAGGCTGTCCTTGTGTCATCACGGACTTCAGCCACGACATGCCTTTGTTTGAGCCAAGATGGCGGCATCGACTGCTCACAATTGTAAGCCACATGAATATTAAAAATTGGAGGATGCCAATCTCCGTGCTTCGCCGAGATATCTTTGCTGAAGCCATCCGCAGCGCGGCGCCATGAGTCCATTTGAAGCTACCAAAAGGCGAATTCTATTTAAACTTACGGCAATTTATAAAATTTTGACTTCCAACAGAGTATACCTGTATATACACGGCTAACTAAGAAGTAAATTATGGCTCTATTAGATTAACAATAATGGTAACCGTACGTGGGTTAAAATGCATTACATTCGCATTAACTGGCTAATATCAATTACCTTTGCATCAGAGTGATAAAATAGAGTAAAATTATGCCTCCATAAATGAAATTTAAACAGTCGATACATTATAGCATAACCGACGAAGATAATGTATCACTAGCAGTAAGATTCCGATACTACGAAGTACTCATAATACATTAGCTTGAACAAAATTTTAGCTTTCATTCCGGAGAGTTTTTTCTTTACAGTTCCATAGAAAAGACATGATCAATTTTACATTTATATAACTCATCACAGGAAGCATTTTGTGAACTGTTTGATAGCAGAGGGAATCATGATGGTAAAGTCGGGCAAGATGACAAATATCGGTTTTTCTCTTACGCATTCGTAGACAGCAGCATGAGTTCTAGCTCTTCCTGATAATCAGGACTAAATTATTCTCAGAATACAACACGTCACGCAAAGAACCTTGTCTCCATCAGTTTTTTAAAATAAAAGTTAGGGTAATGACAAATAGCTTACAAAGCAAGATATCGACGTGGGATAAGATGGCAACAATCTTGCTGGTTCGTCATCCTACCCGACATTTTTAGTATCTTTTGTGAATAGTTCTTGAAGCATTTTAAAAATTGGTTTCGTGACTGAATTTTTGCTGATGAGTTCGGTTATTTCAATGGCTAGTTTCATCGCTTGTTCTAGGTCTGATTGGTAATTTTGATTGAGTTATCGGAAGAAGTTCCTTATAAGAGGACGGCATAGAGAACGAATCAGTATTCGATGAAAACTGCATCATATGCGGGAAGTTTGGAAAAGAGGCATTGCGGTACCAGTGCAAATCCTGGGCACATGCTGCATGTTCTGGCTGGAGTAATGGTAAAGCGGAAAACACGTCCTGAAAATTTTACCCCACTTCCCCTATCGGTGATACAAAACTAATTAATAAAATCAACTTTGAAATAAATCAGAGTGATAAAACACGGTAACATTATTCATCCATAAATTAAATTTAAACAATCAATGCATTATAACATTACCGACGAAGATAACGTGTCACTGTGCGGTAAGATTTCAATACTACGAAGTACTTATAATACATTAGCTCGAACAAAATTTTAGTTTTCACTCCGCAATACCTCGAATTGGACTAGAAGACATATGCAATATCTCTTATTCCAATTCTGTCCATAACTTGGGTTTTACTATAAATAACATTCTATCATGGTATAATCAGACCAATACTTTTTCTGTAATAGAATTAATAAAATTTTATATTCAAACTCATTGACTATAGGCTCGAAGCTGAGATAAAAGTCTTCCCTTTACACTCTCACTTACTCCTGTGGCCATCTAAAATGATTTTTGACCCGCCTCCACTCTTCTCTGTCGTCCACAACTTCCATAATTTCTGCTCCAAATGTTCTTATATCCTTCAGTGGTCTCTCCAACGTAGTCTTGGTCTTTCTAGAGGTTTTCTATCATTAGTTCTACCATTAAAAACCGGTTTTATCCTGCCGATGTGGACTCATCTCAATACGTGGCCCTGCTATCTTAAACGTTTGCTTTTCATTGTTGCAACTAAATCCGGCTCAATAAAACTATCTCTCAGTTCTCAATATACAAGAAAAATATTAATCGTTACAATACTTTTTCTCACTTTGATTAATGCACCTCAGCATTGGGACATCTGTCCAGAAAAGTGAACAAGAAATTATAACGTCGACAAAATTCTTGCACACGATCCAATTCCAATCTGCTCAGGGACGAGCACTTCTCCCCTCAAAGGGAAAAGCTCCGATGGCTTGATATTTCTTCTACGAGGAAATATCTTTTGTGAGTATTTTTATTCTCATTGTTTGCTAATGAAAAATCCATGTATCTCATTGACCTACTTAATAGCCCCCCGGAATGCAGAACAATATCAACCAGAAGTAGCCTGTCGAGTCTTTACCTACCCGTCGATAGCATAGCTACCACACGTACCACAAGTCCTTTTCTGCCACTACAAACCACTTATGAAAAAAGATACCTAAGGAATTTAATTTCTACAATCTGTAGTCATTCAAGCAAAAATGTGTCATATCTCTTTCAGCCAATTATATTGCAATGATTATGTTTTAATGGAAAAATTTCTGTTTCTGCCAAACGTTGCTCTGACACTAGTTGTCCTTCTTTACTTCAGAGAAATAGAAATTGGCAATTTTTTTTCAGCATTCCACAATTGAATACACGTATTTTATTTTATGGAGCAATTATTTATTAATTATTTTAATTTTTTAATTATTATCCGATGAATTTTTCGATGTATTGTATCTGTGTAAGGGTTTTCAACCCAAAGAAATAAATTTATTTTTATTATTATTATTTACATATGACTCCTAAATACCGTTAGTTAAAGACTGAACAGTTAATAAATTTACAATGCTTTGTGGACAGGAAAAAATGCTACGTAAAAACACTCTTGATTACCTTTCCTTGATGGAACTAAAGATGAAAATAGTATATGCAAATTAATGGATGACGCACAGCTTCTAAATTATGTATTTATTCGAGTATTTCAGAAAACCTGTATTTTTTGAAAACAGGTTGCTCACGTAAGTTGAAGTATGTGAATGAATGCACTCACAAATACGTAAGGATAAGATGGAGAGACACAATAGGAATGGAAAAATCCTCAGGAATATAGCTATAAATACGAAAATCAATAACCTTAAAAATTCCATTGAATAATTTTTATTTTTCCATCAATTCAATGCAAAACAATGAATATTTATTGCAGCTATCTCTCAAAATAGACTGTTTCAACTGAGAATCATGGTTACATTTAAATAACTGAAGCTATATCGTGTCACTATATTGTCACGTTGTTATGCAATTTGCACGTTTGTAGAATTTACCGATCTGAAATCAAAAATTACCTTTAAAAAGTAATTTGCACCTGAACTAACCTTACACTTTTCAGGCACATTTTTAGAGCTACATTTTTGTGAAGATGAGGATTAATCTAACAGTAATAATAGAAATGGAAAGTTGGAAAAATGAATATATTTATGATTTTTTTTGGGAACAGTGGGCCTGTAATGGCGATTTATTTGAGCGTCAAAGAATGAGGATTGGTGGTGAGGAGATAAAAGTACAAATTCACACGTGGAAACTTCATCATCACAATCATTTGAACAAAAAAACTCACTGGTATCACTCTGTCTGAGATTAAAGATTGCCAACGTCTCCGACTAGAGCCCTTGCTGGAACACCAACGGTCTCTGAGCATCAGCACCAATCACAAACATCCGTGCATGTATTCGAATTGTAGCATGTTTATCTTCCAACAAACTGCCCGCCCAACTGCGCCTGTCTCCAAATTTGGCCGTTAGAGGTCTCCCGAGTACGGCCCCTTTCCAAGTGAAGATCTTTCGTCGTGAGGATGAAGTGTGTTCGTTTTCGGGACTCGCCGAGGAAAGCGCTTGGTATTCGAAGCGGTGAGACACCAAAGTACGGAGGCTATCGCCTGTTTCCATCGTCACCGGTAAATCAACCAGCAATAGTGATGGGCAAAGTCGATCATTTTAGTGATTCAATCATTTTGACTCGAGTGACATAAATGATTCAATCAATTGATTCAATCATTGTGATCGAAAAGACTCAAATGAATAAAGATTGAAGGACTCAATCAATGGATGTAATAAATCATTTTGAATAATCGAATAAATACTGCCTCATCTGCGAAGAGCATTGGTAACGCTGATTGCTATCCATATTATCATTTCATATACTATTTTGATTGTGAATTCCTGGATGAGTAAATGAGATGGCAAAAATGAAGGAAGTAGTGTCATGAAAATATTTGGGAAGGAAAAACTGCCACAGTTTCTTAACACTAATAGAATAATTTCAAACTATAACACGAAATACACCACACACTTTGCATGAATGTGATCTGCAGGATTATTTTATGAAAGTCACAATAAAATGTTAACAGCTGCAACTTCTACTTCTTAACATTCTCCCTCAAGAGTCATCTTAATATTTTCCTTTTACGTGTAGTGGTGTTAATAATACTAATAACTGCTGGAAAACATATAAGCAAAAGATTACACAAGAAGTCAGTTCTTTATAACATAGTATTTAATTTTCTCACCACTATTTCTGTCCTTTTGGAAAAGAGATCAAGCATCGATCGTTCCAAATTTTGAAACAAACCGGGATGGTTGATATGAAACCGAAAGTCGGAGTGATTGATGATCGACTTGTTTAACGAAATGAATCATGAGTCATTTGATTCACCTAGTGATTCAATCTTTTTGATCGAATCGTTCATGATCGACCCATCACTAACCAGCAATAAACACGAGCACTTAGAAGAAGATGAAGTTCCAGAAAGCGATTCGACTGAAGTCTTGCATTTCGAAGCAGCGAGAGGCCACTTCAAAAAGTTTTGAGATTGCATATATTTGGACAAATTCCAAGTTACTTAAGCGGTTACTTCTTTTAATGTGCATGAAATGAATGAGAGATCTGGGTTTGGAGAAAGGTTTGACGGAAAATTATACCCAGGATGAAGTGACTTGGAGTCGACTAGATAGGAACAGCGACCCCTATAGGGAATAGCTACAGAAAAAGAAGAATGGAAGGAACGGCTGAAAGAAAAGTGCCAGGAAGAAGGCCAAGAGATAGGTTCTTGGAGAAAGTGAGGATGGAAAAAAGAAAGAATACAATAAGTGAACAGAAGGAAATAGCCAAGGGAGGGGAGAAGTAAAAGAAAGCAATGTATCAATCTGAAGACTGCATGCATGTACTATGGATGAGGGAAAAAATCAAGATAAAGCTTCGAAAAGGAAAAAAGTTTTTCATCTAAATAAACTCATATTTCTAAGAATTTTTATTCCCTTGCCGTAAAGTCTAACAAATATGACTTTATGTGGGAAGTTTTCTCGGATACACCACCAATGTCCTGAGGATGATGGCAGCCTTAGCCATCGAAAAGTCGGCCATGCTTAACCATCTCACCCGATGGTGTACCCGAGGAAATATCACTCGTAAAACTTATATTTGCGCTATTTTTGAATTCGCGTCTTTCGCAGGAAACAGTTGAGCGCCGTTCGGGTGGAGTTGAGTGGTCAGTCGTCGGCTCCTCGCGTGTCCTTACACTTGAAGGCCCGACAGGAGTCTGTCCGCGCGGCTTTGAACAGCCTTCGTAGGCCAACCATGTCCGTCAGCACGTCAGGAACGCTGCAAAGTGCAGGAAAATCATACAGAATGACATAGGTGTAATGCATACCTAGTAGCGGAGGTGTAAGGATGGAGGTCCGTAGAGGCAGGAGTAGGCATGCTTAGAAAATATAAGACACGGTCTCAGGCGTTATTTTGTGGAATTGCTTCATTATAGAATAAAATAAAATAACTTTGTTTTATTCCACACTTTATTTTAAATAGCACAACCCGGGTTTCAGCATCTAGTGCTATCATCAGGTGCAATTCGATGGGGGGTATGCTCTTAAATAGGTAATCGTGGGTGTAGGGGGGGGAACCGAAAACCATTGGTGTAATTTTGAACCCAGGATTTTACATTGTATTGACAAGGGGAGAAAAATGGACTTTCTAGAACAGTTTGAGATTGTGAATTGCCCCACTAAACTTCGTAATGACCATATGTTCCCCTCCCAGTCACCTTTACTTAACGTCACACTACCATCCCCCTACGACCCTCAACCTTGATTCCTTCATGTCTTTTAAACCTTTAGAGAACCCCTCCCTCCTTTATCTGTTTTCCTTGTCGTTTATCCCATGCAAGCCAGCCCAAGGCCCCCTCCCACTCTTTTCTTCAAAAAACAGCTTTACCCGTCATCAATGTTCCTTCCCACATCCATTTTTCGGTTCCCCAACACCCACGATTACCTATTTAATAGCATGCCGCCCATCGAATTGCACCTGATGATAGCACTAGATGCTGAAACCCGGGTCGTGCTATTTAAAATAAAGTGTGGAATAAAACAAAGTTGTTTTATTTTATTCTATAATGCTCGGAAAAAATTCGATCACGACAACGTTGACCAAAACATTAGCGATAGTTGCTGAATTATATGCTATGTAAATCATTCCTTTTTCCTTATTTATCAACCCGAGAATTTTGTGCCAAAGCAGGCGAAGGCATAAAAATAAACAGCGCGAAAATTACACCATGGAGGAATTTTCGAATTTGTTCAATTATGAAATAGTATGAAACAGCTACAACGCCAAATTCCATAGCCATTGGTTTCATACAACTTCCGTAATTTTTAACTCGAACGGCGAAAAAAATTACAAACATCCCAAAGCTATTAATCAAATTTTTCGTCAAGTCCTTCATTTAAGGTTTCCCTATATATTTTCTAATAAGCGACCTTAACAGTGGAGGTGGGAGACAATTGGGTCTTGCAACTGAAATTCGATAGTGGCAGGAATATAGGTGCTTGGGAAAAATAGGAGATTTTAGTGCCCCTCCAGCAATATATTTCGCGTGGAAAAGAAAAAGTAGCACTTCGTAAAGTGTTACTTTGTTCTCCTTACGGATTTTGGTACAGGTTTAGTCAAACAAAACAGAAAAGAATGCGAGTCTCTCAATTTAAAAAATTTCATCACAAATCGGCAACAAATAACAAATGGTAAACGAGCACGAGGCACGTTGGTGCGAACGAAGCATAGTGTGTGTTCGGTATAAGGGGACAGGGGCGCAGCTAGGAATTAAGTCTGGGGGGGTTTAGGTGCAACTAATACCGGGGTGTATGGAGGTATGGAAGACCCACCAGGGTAAGCGGAAGAAGCGACATTAATAAATTGCGGAATTTTAAGATAAACGGTTCAAAATGACGAGTTTTACGGCTTCCTGAGGGATATTGTATCTATTCTTATACTATTCTATAATTAATATCAATACAATTAAGTAAAATGGATTAAATTTTTAAAAATTTCTCTGAACTCTGGGTGGGGGGGTGTTTTAGCCCCCAAAACCTCCCCTCGCTGCGCCATTGTAAGGGGAAATAAGGGAGCGAATGCGATGGTACTCACTCGTTGACGATCCTCCAGAGTATCTTCTGGATGGCATTGGCGTCTTCAGTTCGGCCCATTCGGGACATCTCGCAGAAGAGACGGCCCTCGCACTGAGGGTCCCCCAAAGCCCCAAGGCCCAAACGACCCATCAGATCCAGCGCAGGATACTCCACGTCCAACTCCTCATCCCCTTCCTCCGACTTCCCCGACCTCAGCCTACGGAATTAAAATCATGTTTACACTCACGTACTGCATCTCCATTTATAAATTAATAATAATAAATTCATGCATTATTCTAGGAGTGAACTCCTTAGCAACATAGTATACATTTATAATGGTGTGAAAGGCAATTAATACGGGAATAAGTCAATCAGGCATTCAGGAAAAAAATAAGGGATATTGTCATAGGAGTGGTAAACAATAGTCATAAAGCACTGCAGGAACAAGTGACTTTGTACGCAGTCACGCGCACGGGTGCAAAGTTAAATACACCAAAGGATGAAGTTCGTCATGAAAAAACATTTGACATAGCCGAGATTCAAACCCGGATCTCCCGATTGCCGGTCAGGTGTGTTAACCAGTTGCACCACCAAGCCATTTTCTCAGAGTGACCGTCGGGATGGGTTTTACCGAACAAGATGATGACATCACAAGTCCACAATGTGGCACATGTGGCGAGGGTCGTGCTTACTAAGTAAGCCACTGTCGGGGTGAAATACCCTTATTTTGCCGCTGGTCTGCGACGACGAATTTCAAAGCACTGCATGAACAAGTGACTTTGTACGCAGTCACGCGCACGGGTGCAAAGTTAAATACACCAAAGGGTGAAGTTCGCCATGAAAAAATATTTGACTTAGCCGGGATTCGAAACCGGATTTCCCATTTGCCGGTCAGGTGTGCTACCAGTTACACCACCAAGCCATTTCGTCTACCCAGGCGGGACTCCGACACGGGACGTTGAGTTTAGCATGCAATGAACTGTACCCTGGCGAAACCGAGGCCGGCAAGAATCACGATAGAAAATCATCTCCGGCTGAAGGTTCCGGATTTCATTGAAGACGAGGTTAAAACCATGTGCTTGTGGTTTATATATGTGAAAAATTTACTCACGAGGTGGCGTTAGAGACGGTGACGTAGTTTGGTGGCAGGGCTGCGAGGAACAGGCCGATGGGCACCAAAGTGGTCAAGGCTGCAACGAGCGTCTTCCAAGCTCTCGTCCTAATGGAAAGAATTGCATTAATTGATCGATCATCCATCTCCTCGATAACTCAAAAACTATGCCGGTGATTATAGATCGTAATAATAGTAATAATGATAACATAATTCTTGGAGTATAGCTCAAAACCTATACCCCAAGAATTATTTTATCATTAATTAAATGAGGTCAAGATAAGTGGAGAAAAAAATAGTAAATAATAATCGTATGCATTGAGAAAAACATTTATCAGCGACGCGTAACCAAGGCCCGTTGCACATATACCAATTTCGTTGTGTAAATTAACGGCCGATATTTTACCGGCGAAGCGATGCTTGCACACACCCCGGATTTTTACCGGTCAAACGATAAGTTGTTATGTTTTTGAGCCAGCGCCGATGATCCACAGTGACAATGGCCGGTAGCTAACCGGCATTTTGCCGATGCCGGCGCGTGATCGGTGTGTGCGCAAGCTCTCATGCCCTCCCATTGTTCACTATTGGAATGTGGATGGCCGATATTTTACCGGCCGTCCAAAATCGGTGTGTGTGCAAGGGGCCTAAGTGTTCGTTGATTGAATATTACTCATGGCCTGAAGACCAGGGGGAGATAATTTTTTTATAATACATACATACGATGTTGGAAGCACAGATATAATTCCGTTGCATTAAGATAGTAGTTTTTGAGTTATTCGCGAAAACCCGTTTTTCGACGTAGCTTTTTCTAGAAAAAATATGTTGTGAATAACTCAATAAATATTCATCATTCATTTATAGTAAAACTTTACCCTACACTTTCGTCTATATTTTGTCCTCTAACGATTTCCGGGATAACTTTGATAAAAACTAATTTCTCCCCTCCGAGAAGCGGTGGAAACTAACGTCAGGATGGAAGCGTCAATCGGCGTTATGTCACCAATTTTATCTTTGCTCGTTCTCTAACTATGAATAAAATTTTGTATACATCAGGTAATGTTCACGCAATTAGGAGGCGAAAAGCTTAAGCGACTCGGTTGGGTCGATTGGCTTTTGGAGGAAACCGATTGCTACCCGAGTACACTTATCGATCCGCGCCCTCGGAAGGCACTCATGACGAGCTCTGCCCTCACCTGTCAAAACCAGCCATCGGGTTGAAACACTGAAATAGTTACTTATGAGTATACTATTCCTGAAAAAGTTGGAAAATATTTTCATCGTCAGACAAAATTTATGCTCATGCCCAAAGAGGGTGTATTTATAATATTTCTAACCCTGCCGCGTGAACGGCGGTGAAATATACAAGAATTGCCATGAGAAAAAACTCCCCTGGACCGGGAATCGAACCACTCGAGGCTCGAGGTACTAGGTGTTAGGGCCCAGCACTTGGTACCATGAGGCTCGGTACAATTGCCACGGGAATTAAAGAATCTGGATAGCGTAGTGGTCTACGCATTGGCCCGGAAAGCCAAAGGACCGTGGTTCGATTCCCGGGCCAGGGGAATTTCTTCTCATGTCAAATCTTGTGTAGGGTATACGCAATTTAAGAATATAGGACGCAATTCAATTTCTACAGAGTAGGTAGGTACTATAAATTTAATAATATTTTCTTGAGGCTACAATTCCAGTGGAATCCTCATTTAAAATTCATTTCGGAGGAAAATCCTCGTTCATCCTCATCCTCTCGTCTCCAATCTAACTTTTAAAGTTCCATGCAAACCCACTCGAACGCATTCACCCCTCCACATATTTGCCCATTCCCAGACTGTCACTAACCAAACGTTCCATCCTCTCCCGCCTCTCTTCCCTCATAAATTCCCTTCCAAATCACATTGACCCGTTCTCCTTTCCAAACAACTCCTTTAAAAACCGCGCTCTTTCCTACCTTAATAGAAACTCTTAATGTCATTAAGTTTACTTTCAATGTATTGTTATTTCGTTCAATAGAGTATATGTACTCGGGAGGAATACGATTGAAATGCAGTTTATTCGATAAAGTGTATCGTAAATATCATTACTTTCGATTAACAGCATTAATTGTAGCTTAGTTTGTTTAATAATTACTATTTAATATGCATTGTTTTCGCAACGATATTAGGCAGACGAAAACGCTCATCTATTGGCTCCTCGGTATGTGACGTCATTCTGGTCTATCTCATCAGCGTGCAAGGTGTTTATCGTGTTATGATCGTGTTTATGATTCAATAAACTACGTGTGCATTGGAAAAAGTTGGTGGATCTGATCTGTGTAAAGGGAAATACGTTTGAGTGCTTATCATGGAATCAGGTTTCGTGAGGGTTTCTTCATATAATATCCCGAAGGTGGATGCTTCAATGATTGACCGTGCTGATTATGTTGGACTATACCTACATGCCTTGGCACGAAGTTTTAATGTTGAACTGGAGCTTTTTTGTTGTCTTGTCTCATTCATAATAAAGAGAAATGGACGGGAAACCTCATCGGAAATTAGGTCTAACATAAGTGAATTAAGTAAGATTGTTTACAGTAGGTAATTGGCCAAAAGTTTGTTAGCACGATTCGAAGGTTTACGGAAGTAAAAGTGCCGGTAGGTAGATAACTATCGATATTTGCATTATTGTCATTTCAAATACCGATAATAATTTAATTTATCTATTTAACTATTTTCTATTCAATTATTATTTAACCTACTGACTCGCGAAAAATAATTTTTCATATTCAGTTATGGCCCGTGGTGACTGGATGAATATCCATAGTTCATTATTAAATTGCCGTTACTGGGCTATTTAAGGTTTTAAACGTAAGCACAAATAACTTAAGTTACATTTTGGTCCAGTTTAAGCAGTAATCTGATCTTAATTTCTTAAAAAAACACACTTTTAGTTGACGTATTTGTTCTTTCGTAGAATTAATGCATTCAAAAGCAGAGTTCTGATTATCTCAATGTTTCTACAAGTTATTTTCAGTTCGCTAACAGAGATATGTCAGTCAGATGTACATTTGATTGGTTGAGGTCTATGAATAGCATTTGTGAGGTACCTATATCTAAAAATTGGTTATTGAAAACTTGGTCCGGATGAATGATGGAAATCTCTCGGGCTGGAAATCAAATGTTTGATAGTTAGATCAGACGATTACTTTTCATTCATTCGGTTTCAATATGCTTCTCGAAGCATTTGTTAGCACAATTTAAAAATTGGTTCATTTTACATTTCTTCACAGCATAAGTTTATTGGTTTTCAAGGTACAAGCACGTACAAGTGTCTTGTTATGACCGGTTATGACTATCCATTAAGCGAGGAATCCCTGCGCGCGGTGCATTTCCAAAAAGTAGTCCCGACTTGTGTTACGTAATAATGAGCTTATTTCACATCCGATTTGGAAAATATTAGCATCACTGTGTTTGGAATTAAATTACAAACATTTTGAATACCCAAACTATAACTTTTTATCGAAAATTAATTTTCCGTTTTTTAGTTAGTAGTACGGGTACAGTTACTAAGTTAGTTACTAATTAGTGACTTAGTTTTCACGAATTAAGTCGTACTATTTTCAAGGATCATCACTGTTTAAGTGTCTCTTAATTTTAATGTCACTATAAATCTGCAAACGAACGCAAATGCGAGAACCGAGGAGTAAGAAATACGATTAGGTAGTTCGAGGTAGAAAGTTGATAGAGTCTTGTCGTCAGCGTAACCGAGAAACAAATGAATTAAAAGATGTAGATGATGTCATGTACACACTTTAAATCTAGTTCATAAGGCATTCCATGGCTTCTTTCCAAACTCAGTATACGCTGTAGAGGGGCTCACCCTAAAGAACAAGGAATGCCTGAGAACACGTCGAACAAAATGACGTCACAGCCTTGAGAATATGGCCGACTGGTGTTTCAGCGCATCATTAATTTTGCAAATTTTAATAATTAATATCTCGCTTAAAAAGTACCTCTCTATTCTCAGACTCGGAATTTAGCCTAATTGAGGTGTAAATTCTTTTTTAAGATCACTTCCCAAAAATGTGCACATACTCTATTGTATTAGGCTCAACTATGTGGAAATTAGAGTATATATGTTTGCTTAACATTCGAAATTTTTGTACTTGATAATGACCTCGTTGGTCGAAACATGTCGTACCGCCAAAATAAATCTGTGGAAATGAACGAAGTCTCCTTTTCATTTTCGTGTATTGTTATTTATTAAAATTTATTATGTTTGATTGTGTTTGTATTTTTTTAGTTTGCTATACTGGGCCACTATAAAATGGCAAACTATGCTGTATGTGGACAATTTGATAAATAAATAAATTAGGAAAATAATCTGAGCACCCATTTAAGAGGACCCAATTCTGAACTCAAAGAGGGCATCACACGATTTAAGTAATTACTTTTCCAGTGAGGACGATGGTTTGGCTAAGACGAAATTAAATCCATCCCAGAGAGCATTCGTGTACATTGAGTGGAAAGATTAGCCAGCGACGGGCAACTAAGCCTTCGTTGAGTGATTATCACCCATGGCCCAAAAGATCAGGAGGAGATGCACTTTTTATATTGCCTACTTACGATACGGAAGCACAGCTATTATTCTCATGCAATCATAAGTAAAGAAGTGGAGCATTGCCTCTTAAACCTCCTTCTAAATACCCACTTCCCAAGGCACAACATTAAATAAAAAAATCAGACAATGGAAGAGAAACTTTTCGACAGTTCTCATGAAAGAATAACAATTGTTTGCACTCATAAGCAAGCGGCTCCATCATCAATGCCAACACTTTAGCGAACGAATGACCAATCTTTCTTCTTCCCAACATTGAGGTTATTTCTGGCCATTGAATCGATGATTTTTTTATTGACTCACATAGGTTTCTTTTTGGAGTCCCAGCTTAATGACTCTGAAGAGAAACGAGGAACTATGGTAAGTTTATGAATATGAAATTGTAGCGTCCGCCCCGTGCTCTGTTGTGCGACGGGGATCGAACTCGGCTTCGCCGTGTGGGTCCTTGCCTTAGGGTGCCGTAAGCAATGAATTGATTCAAGCTGTAGTTTTATAGATAGGAAAAGGCACTTTACCTTTGGGTCTCCCGAGAAGCGTACCGGCTTGAACAGGCGGAGGTCGCGAAGAGGCGGATAGACGTCGGGCGGTCGGCAAGGCTGATACTCTCGCTTTTCCCTTGGATGTTCGCGGGATGCCGGGAAAGTACTCGTTACCGACAGGGTATCTCAATACGGCACGGAGTAGACGGGAGATTGCTGCTGCTCCAAGTGACGACCCCTCGTGATACACACCCCGGTTGTCACTCCCCCAAACACCAACTGCCTTCCTTCAGATTTTGAGAGTTTTTATATTCAAAATCTTGGCCCCCTAGGTCCTATCCTCCCCTCCCAGTTGACCTATAGGACTATATGGGGCTCTAGGAAGTGGAGTGTTTGTTACGACAACTCCATGGTGTTGCATCTTCCCGTCCTCTCCAAAAGTATTTTTGTGTGCCGTATTTCGCCTTTCGCTTTCTTAGCCTCGAGTCATCCTCCCCTTCCGCCTCGCTTTGCGCGCATAGTCACCTGCTAGCGAGGGAGTAAACACTTTCGTAACCGAATTTGCCGCAAATATCTTGCGCTCAAATTCCGGTCATCACACCGCTCCCCGCTGTCTCTAAATTGAGCCGTCTCTATCACGAGACTGCTCACATTTTAAACCATTTTTTTTTTTCTTTTTTGTGTGTGCTTCTCGTGAGTGTCCCACCCTCCAGTTAACCGCCATTTCCTCTTTATTCTTATAATACAATGCTTGTAAAGTTTTTGTACAACAAATTTCTTTTTGTTACTGTGGAGCTCGAAGCATCTCCATCTCCTCCGGTGCCGATGGTGTAGGCGGGGGTTGAATCGACCGCTTCCGGAACCGGCGGAAGATCGCGACCCCCGTTGCGCATATGGCGGCTCCTGCCGTAAGGATCAGGCCAAGGTAGGAGATGGTGTGCACAGATGGTACCCATGACGGTTCTTCTAGGGCCTCTGCTTCCTGGAGCATCTCGTGGACCTGCTCCACCGGAATACCTCCCTGGCTCCCGAAGATGCGACGAGACTGGTGGACGAGGTTCTCCAGTCTCTGTTGTTTCTCTGCCGATGGGTTGTTGATGTAATGATGCAGTGGGCCTTGCAAAATGTCCTTAATCTCCGGCATGTAGATGTCCCTCCGTCGGGTGGTGAGGGCTGAGCTCCGGTGGAAGAAAGGGGTCAGCACCTGTCCCTCGCTGTAGCCGGAACATCCGGGTCGCAGCTCCACCACCCCGGTGCCGCTGAGAAAGTCTTCTGTGACGTTCAAGGCCTCCTCTCTCCCGGGGCATCTCTGTAGGAAGTGGCTCCTTTGCGGGACGCTGTATACCCACCGATTGGTGGACTTGGTTCTGTAAAACAATGCTCTGGGGTGGGGGATTAGTACATTGTACCGTTTTGTCAGCTCTGCGGCCAACCGCGAAGTAACGTTACTAATCTTCGCGACGATTAGTTCATTTCTTCGTGCCAGAGCGTACGTGGAATTGACAATAGTCGCCTGCAACTTTATCAAATGCACGCTCTGCTGGTTGGTTGTTTTCAGCGACACCACATCTTTTCGATCAATGCCCTAACGGACGACCCCGACCTGAAGGTCCGACTGCGGCCCTGCAGCCCTTCGGAAGTACAGCGGCTGCCCTTCTACCTCGATCACCCCACCCTGGATGAGCGGCGGGAGCCAGCACCTTTTTAGAAACCAATTAATATTGTCCCAATTTATCTGTCTCTTGTATGCATAATTGGGAGGAGGGAAAAAATGTATATATATATAATATATATGTATATATCCAATAAAAAAAAAGAATGAATTGGAGTTGCCCATGACTTATTATGCACCTGAAAACCGTTTAAATCCCACACGAAAACAACCGAAAATCTTTCACCATTAGTTCCGCGCGGCCATCCCGCGTTTCGTCACCCCTTTTTGTTTACACTTCCCTCGTCAGCTCGACCGGTCCTCGGCTGCGGAGGGGGTACCGATGTGGCGGGGGAGAGAGGGTGGGTAGTGAGGGAGGGGAAGGTCTTGAAGGGGGACCCGTGTCCCACTCGACACCTGGGACGACACAATATGGCGGGAGGGGAGGGGAGGGCTCTTG
This sequence comes from Ischnura elegans, assembly GCF_921293095.1. Classification (NCBI taxonomy): domain Eukaryota; kingdom Metazoa; phylum Arthropoda; class Insecta; order Odonata; family Coenagrionidae; genus Ischnura; species Ischnura elegans. Next base: position 133,210,767 of record NC_060247.1, on the reverse strand, counting down.
CCTCCTCCGTCGTCGTCCTTTCACTTTTTCTTCGGCTGGTAGGGGAGGGGAGGCGGGGGCACGAGGGGCATCACTTAGTTTGCACTGTTTTAAACGATTCACATGCACTATTTGAGCGCCTTTATGCCCTTGTACACTTTTAATTCTATAGTTCACCGGACTGGTTTGCTCTAAGATTTCATATGGCCCTTCCCAATGTTTATCTAACTTTCTAGTTGTCCCTGGCCGTGTAGCGTCTTTTCGCACGAACACCCAGTCCCCCTGTTGGAACGACACTTCCGTAGCACGTTTGTTATACTCCTTCGCCTGTGCCGCATGTCCGACTTTTAGTCTTTCCGCAACGGCTTGGAACGAGAGTTTCAAGCGCGCTTGGAGTTCGGCTGCGTAATTGCTATCCGTAGCGTAATTAATGGAGGCTGGTGATGTAATATCGTCGAACGGTAGTTCAATATGCCGCCCGTGCATAAGGAAGTAGGGGGTTTCGCGGGTAACGGAGTGTCGGGAGCTCCTATATGCTAACATGGCGAACTGTACCCAAGTATCCCAACTTCGTTGATATTTGTCAACAAAGTGAGACAAAATGTCCATTAACGTCCTATGGCTTCGCTCAATCAGCCCATTTCCGGAGGGATGGTAAGCAGTTGTCTGCAATTTTTTTATCCCTAAGAGCTTACACACTTCTCTCATGAGTTGGGAGGTGAAGTTTGCCCCACGGTCCGTCAATAATTGTCGCGGGACGCCGTGACGAGTAATGATTGACTCCACAAATACCTTAGCTACCGTTTCCGCTTTTTGATCGGGAATGGCTATCGCTTCCGGGTACTTGGTAAAGGCGTCCTGGAAGGTAAGGATGTATCGGTTCCCTCTATCCGTCATTGGTAGTGGTCCCACGATGTCCATTGCTGCCCTCTGCAGGGGGCCAGTCACCTCTGGTAAAGACTGTAATGGCGCCCTGTTTTGTTTCTGCGGGTCTTTACGCAATTGACACGAATGGCAATGCGTGCAATAGGTGATCACATCACTTATCATCTTTGGCCACCAAAATTTGGCCCCAATGGTCCCCAGGGTGCGTTTTATTCCCATATGGCCCGCCCACGGTGAGTCATGAAACGCTCTCAGCACCCTCTCCCGCATGCTCTTGGGAGCAACCAACTGCTCTTCGCCCCTTCTCCCTTTCCGATACAAGATCCCCTCTTGATCGGTATAAAAATCACTTTTTCCCCCGGATTTTTCTATTTGCTCCAACACCTTCCCACACCATTGATCCCTTGCCTGCTCGTCTCGTATTAATTGTCTATCCCATACAGGCTCGAAAGGTGTTTGAATAACCGCCACCGGGTTACGAGACAAAACGTCGGCATTTTGGTGTACTTTCCCGGGCCTATGTTGTACTTCGAAATCATATTCGCTTAGGAGAAGAGACCACCGAGTCAACCGTGACGATGAATCTTTTAGCGAAAATAACCATTTCAAAGGCCTATGATCCGTAACAACTGTAAAGGCCCTCCCGTACACGTAACACCTCATATACCTTACCGCCCATACTACCCCCAGGCATTCCCTCTCTGTAGCGCTGTAATTACGCTCCGCTTTATTTAATTGCCGACTAGCGTAAGCGACTACGTACTCCCCACTGGCATCCTTCTGGGCTAAGACGGCCCCCAAGGCTTCCCCGGAAGCATCCGTGTATAGTATGAAAGGTTTCTTGAAATCTGGGTACCGAAGTACCGGCTCATTACATAAAAAGTCTCTCAATGTTGCGAAAGAGGCAACGGCTTTCTGAGTCCATTCAAATTTCACACCCTTCTTAGTGAGTTCCGTCAGAGGTTTAGCTATTTGGGCGAACTTCGGAATAAATCGGCGGTAATATCCAACTAAGCCCAAAAATCCTCTGAGTGTCCGTAGATTATGTGGAGGGGGAAAATTACTGATTGCCCTAATTTTATTGGGATCTGGCTCCACCCCCTTCGATGAAATAATATGCCCCAAATATTTCACCGAATTTTCCAAAAATTTGCATTTGGCGGGCTGTAACGCCAACCCCGAGGCCCGCAATCGTTCAAACACTTCCCTTAGGTTAGCCAAATGCTCCCCTGTGTCTCGACCATGAACAATTATATCATCCAGGTATACGAGACACTTGCTTCCTTTAAGCCCTGATAGGACGGAATCCATCAGTCTTTGGAAGGTGCTTGGACTATTAGCCAGCCCGAAGGGCATCCTGAGATATTCATAATGCCCCTCGGGGGTCGAGAAAGCAGTTTTTTCCCTATCTCTTGGCTCAACTTCTATTTGCCAATAACCACTGGCCATATCTAGTGTGGAAAAATATTTCGCTCCTCCTAGTTGGTCCAGCGTCTCTTGAATATTTGGCAAGGGGTATTCGTCTCTCCGGGTAATCTGATTGAGTGCGCGAAAGTCTGTGCAGAAACGGAGCTTCTCCTCTCCGTTCTCTGATTTTTTCGCGACTAGCACCACCGGCGCACTCCAGGGGGATGTAGAATCCTGAATAATTCCCTGTGCGAGCATGTCTGTGATGTGAGTGCGCATTGTCTCTCGCTGCGTCTGTGGAACCCGATACGGTCGTCGAAATATGGGGGCATGGTTTCCGGTGTGGATTTCGTGGCGCACTCGCGACGTTTTCCCCAGCGGCTTCCCTTCCCTGTGAAAAATGTCGCTATACTCTAACAATACTTCCCGCAACCTCTTTCTTTCCTCCCCTGGTAGTTGCAAACACTTAATCTCTAATTCCTCGGGAAGGCTATTCTCCCTCCGACTAAACTCCTTATGAGCGGCCTCCGGAATTTTAAATTCCCGCGTAATGTTTCCCACCACCATATTTACGGGAATTTCCAATTCCTCATTCGAGACATTAATTAATTTCACCGGGATTTGATTTCCCTCCAATCGGCGCACAATTCCTCTTCCGACCATGATCCCATGGATAGGAACTTCGACCGGTTCCATTAATAATGTCTGCTCGCCCTGCCCTCCGTTCTTCCCGAGGATCCCCATAGTGACCACCTCACTGCGCGGGGAAATCCGCGTGCGCTCTTTTAGTCTAACCATCTGAGGATTTTCCCCTTTCTCTCGTCTCCCTCTCTCTTCCTCCCGCGCTACAACCCCCGTGTCCCGGCCAAAGACAACCGCTTCCAAAGGGAAGTCTTCATTACCCACTCTCAACACTTCTGTTTTTAGATTTAGACTCGCTTCCATTGTCCGAAGGAGATCCAATCCTAAAATGCCGTCGGCGGGTAATCTTAAGTCCGACCCCACTACCTGAAATTCATGGAAAAACGTGCCTTTTCCTAACCTCACCGGGAGAGTCACCGTCCCCGTTATGGCTAGGTGATGGCCAGTGACTCCGCAAAGTTGTGTCAAGGGGGGGTGAAGGGGGTGGTTGGGGCGGGGGACTTCTTCTCTGAGGAGGGACAGCGTGGCTCCCGTGTCGATGAGAAGGGTCGCGCGGCTGCCTCCCACCTCGACGGACACGGCATAACCCGTTGTGTCTGCTCGGCGGGTTGACGGCGCCAATCTCTCCCGCTTTCCTTTCACCATCGCCGAGTCCCCTCCGCGCGGCGGGACTGGTGCCCGGAGGGAAGTCCGTTTGGGTGGGTGGGGCGTCGTCCTCTCTCCGCCGGAGCGTTTCTTCGTGGGTTGAACGCCGTCTTCGTCCCTCCCGTAAGGTTAGCATTGGGGGGAGGGGCTCGCGATCGGACGGGGGGAGGAGGGCTTCCCGCCCGAGGCAGTGCATAGTTCCGAGTGGAAAATCTATTTGCTCGACACTCGCGCCTCACATGCCCCATCTCGTTGCAATTAAAGCAGCGCATGGGGTTTATTACGCAATCCCTTGCGAAGTGCCCGTATTGTCGACACTGGTAGCACATTGGCCGTGATGGCGCGGGTAAAAAGGGCGGCGGTGATGGGGGGTGATTATCGCGGTCACCCGATGGCGTGGTGGGACCGGCCACTAAACATAGTCTATTTCTGCCTTGCTCGTCATTTTGTTCCTCCATTTTCGCGAGGCGTACTGCCTCTTGAAAAGTGGACGGCTCCCGGATTAACACGAATCTCCGGATCCCTTCCCTCAGCCCCTGTAAAAATTGTTGTAACATCGTCTCCTCCCGCACTTTGGCCCGCCATCGGCGTTCCTCCGGGTCGGTCACTGAATCTTGCGGAGTTTCGCCCAGAGCTCGGATTCGCTCCGCGTATTCTCTCACCGTTTCGCGACCCTGTCGGCAGTCCAGTAATTTCCTCAACCTAGCCCCTGCGTTTTCCCGTGCGGAGAATCTTTCCCTTAGCGCGTTTTTCAAGGCCTCCCAATTACTTCCTACTTCGGGCGCGAGCGTATTCACAAATAGCCTTGCCTTGCCCTTGATACGTAATTTCAATACCATTACTCTATGGTTAGGACTCCATTGGCCCAAAGTGGCCGCGGTTTCAAGAGTTGTCAAAAATTCCTCGACGGCTATCTCGTCGTCCTCCCCTGAAAATACTTCTACCGCGTATAAAAACCCGGATACATTGGCAGGAGCCATGGTGGGCGGAACGGTGGGAGGATCCGGCATTTTTAAATGGATTGTGTGGCACGGCTTACTTTTAAATGACTTCCCGCGGGGTCACAATTCTTCGTGATGCCACCGTAGCGACCACACAGCAAAATTTTGACAAAGAGCCACGAAACTACCTGACTAAGGTATATTTACAAATCGGAAAACACAAATTTTTTACACGAAGAAGAAAAACATGGGGACACGAAACGAGAGACCCGAAAGTACAGCTTGTATGCAAATCACGCTTCTGGCTCCTGTAAGTGAAACCATTCAGGTCTTACAGTGCCCTGGCATTTTGAGAGTAATCTTCTCACTCGGAGGCGAAATATCAATCCCGGAATGGGAATGACCGAACAACATCTTTCCTGAGTAAAAATTTTGATTGCCTCAAAGAGCGAAAAAAAATTTTAATTCCTCAATCTCTCAAAAAAAAATGAATTCGCCCCATGCGGGCATTTCAATTATCGACACCGCTGCCACCATTTGTAGCGTCCGCCCCGTGCTCTGTTGTGCGACGGGGATCGAACTCGGCTTCGCCGTGTGGGTCCTTGCCTTAGGGTGCCGTAAGCAATGAATTGATTCAAGCTGTAGTTTTATAGATAGGAAAAGGCACTTTACCTTTGGGTCTCCCGAGAAGCGTACCGGCTTGAACAGGCGGAGGTCGCGAAGAGGCGGATAGACGTCGGGCGGTCGGCAAGGCTGATACTCTCGCTTTTCCCTTGGATGTTCGCGGGATGCCGGGAAAGTACTCGTTACCGACAGGGTATCTCAATACGGCACGGAGTAGACGGGAGATTGCTGCTGCTCCAAGTGACGACCCCTCGTGATACACACCCCGGTTGTCACTCCCCCAAACACCAACTGCCTTCCTTCAGATTTTGAGAGTTTTTATATTCAAAATCTTGGCCCCCTAGGTCCTATCCTCCCCTCCCAGTTGACCTATAGGACTATATGGGGCTCTAGGAAGTGGAGTGTTTGTTACGACAACTCCATGGTGTTGCATCTTCCCGTCCTCTCCAAAAGTATTTTTGTGTGCCGTATTTCGCCTTTCGCTTTCTTAGCCTCGAGTCATCCTCCCCTTCCGCCTCGCTTTGCGCGCATAGTCACCTGCTAGCGAGGGAGTAAACACTTTCGTAACCGAATTTGCCGCAAATATCTTGCGCTCAAATTCCGGTCATCACAAAATGTCTGCCGCATAAAATCAGAGTTACAGTTCATACTTCTGAAATATTATTCAAATAGCATTTTCAATCATGTTTACGTGCCAGCTAAGCAGAAATCTTTTTGCACGTAAAATAAAATGAATCATAAAATATAAACAACAACAATTGCCCACTCTTTTTGCATGCACTTAGTTAAAATGTTGCAGTAGCACTATGGCTAATTTTTGTAAATTTAAAGGAGAGTTTTTTAATTATGTATTGCCTACTTTTTTGCACATAAATGTCATTATTGAACATGCACATTATGCACATATATGTCATTACTGTTGAACTTCTATCAAAGTCAAATGATAGAAGTTCAACAGTATCGAAGGCATTTAAAGTACACTGCCACTATCACACGTAATTACAATAAATGGAGATCATTTTTATTAATGCAGCACTTATCATGGCAGTAAAATACTTTAGTCAAAGTTAACCCAATGTTGTGATTAGTAAAGCAATTGTGAAATTTCCCGCATCCATCTTCCTGCCCGTTGTAACATTATTACTAAGCTTCCTATTGAACTTAAAACTTTTTCCTATCGAATCAATGATAAAATAAAAAAGCACTTAAAACGGAAACGTTATCAACATTCTAGCCTCATTAATGTCCAAATGACTGACGTTTGAGAATTGACCGTTTTTCCCCAGCTCTCTAGAATGGGGATGTTTGGCGTTTAATTTTTATGGCTTCCTGAAAAATTAACTTAGGAAGACAAAAACGGCTAATATATTATCAACTAATATGTGCCTATAAAATATAATTTTTTACTAGTACCCCCGATGTTAACCACACGCCTCCCGCAGGAATTTTTGAATGTAGTCACCCGGCACATACGATAATTTCTGCATCGATATAGTGGGTGGAGAAAAATTATGTCACGAAATTGGCATCGTGGATAGCTGATGCCGATGGGAACCAAAATAACACACGACATTTAGGTCGAAAACGCACCATTTTTAAACTGCGTATACTGTTTGCCTAGTCCTCGGATTGGTCGCACGTTTACCCTGTTCCTAGACTGTACTCTAGACAAAGGCAAATGCAGATTCGAATTAATTCATTGAGCGGAGCGGGGCAAACTCGGGGACAATTGGAGCGCTAGGCTCAAAGTTTCTGAAGTTTAAAAACTGGTGCGTTTTCGACCTAAAAATCGTTGGTAATTTAGGTTCCTGCTAGCATCAGCTATCCAGGATTCAAATTAAGTGACATAATTTAATAATAAAAACATCAAACGCCTCATATGAACAATTCGTTCATAGTAACCGCCTCACGAATGTGGAACTCTCTCCCAGCCCAAATAAGAAGCATTATAAACATCAATAAATTTAAACATAGCACATATGGGTTTTTGAAAAATGCCTCCTTAACCACAAGTTGAATTCCTTTTGTTTACATTCATGTTCAGCCTAATTATTATTATTATTGTTATTGTTATTTTTATTGATACACATGCGAATAAATGGTTAACTAAGTTTAAAATTGTGCTAAATCAGTGTTATCCTAATGTTTTGGTTTCATTAAAAAATTGCTTGTTTGACACTATTGTCATAATGAATTATCACCTTAGATTCTTGTAATTAGTCTGTCATATCTAAGTGCAATTTTTCATTTATTTTTTTTCTTTTGTTGAAAATATTATTTTGCTGATTTTTTTCATGCTCATGGCGATCTGCACTGGTTGCATTTGTCTGTAATTACATTTATTTACGTCTTTTCTTCTATTTATCTACCAATGCTGAAAATGTAGAAAGCTATACATTTATTTTCTCATGGGCCTCAGTGCCCACGAAAATAAACGAAATTATTATTATTATGATTTTTCTCCACCCTGCATCGTAGCAGCGTCTACGCATCATTACTCACTTTCCAGCTTTCTTATCCAGCAGATCAGCGTCGCCGGCGTCGGGTGCGGGAGGGTGGTGCTTGCCGGGGTGATGCGGGAACGGGTGCGGCAGATACTGGAAGTGATGCGGGTGCCGATCGTCCACCTGCTGCTCCTGCTCGTCGTGGTCGTCTGCAGGCGCGTCGTAGAACGCGTAGTAGTCTTGCGATGGTCCCTTGTTGTTGGCGGTGTCGTGGAAGAGGCCAGGGTAGAGGGAGTGGTGGAGGGGGTGGTGGTGGTGTTGGTGGTGGCCGAAAGACGAGGGAGGGGGGCCGTGGTGATAGGGTGGGTTGGAGTGGTACTGGTGCGGTGGCGTCAACACGTCCCTCAGACCGGAGTCCTATCCAAGAGAGACATCGATTAATTCTATGGCCGTACACCTGTTGGCAAGAGTGTATTCCCAAAGCACTGCATGGGTACACGAAGAACATCGTATTAGAACCCCACTACATTTCCAGGTCGAACTGAAACGATAAATTAAGAGAGATATTTTGCCGAACAGATAAATATAGGAATTCGTTTTTCCCCCGAGTAGTAAAGTACACCAACAAGTAAAAAAGAGTTAGATATTGTATATTCCCAGTCAACACAACAATTGTGTCCACAATGTGGCTACACTGTGGTCATAATGGGTTGCCATTGTGGCCCCATAGTGGTTTTGACCCCCGGTCATTGTGTGGCAAAAGTGTGGCTCGCCATAATGCGGCTTAAGTGTGGATAATACACTTTCTTTATATCAATTGAATCAATCAACTTCCATTTTAATAACTTACCAACTAACCTGTGTCTATAGCAACCGTAATATACTTATGTTTACAAATGTTTGGTTTGCCAATCTGTGGCATTCCTGAGGCGATCCACAGTTTTGCCATAGTTTGGTATGTTTGGCAAACCAAACTATGGCTTGCCGCATGGCAACCACAGTCTGGCGATAATATGGCAAGCTGTGGCCAGCCATAGCCATAGTTGCCACTAGTGATGGGCAAAGTCGATCATTTTAGTGATTCAATCATTTTGACTTGAGTCACATAAGTGATTCAATCAATTGATTCAATCATTATGATCGAAAAGACTCAAAGGAATCAAGATCGAAAAGACTCAAAGAAATCAAGATCGAAAAGACTCAAAGGAGTCATGATTGAAAAGACTCAAAAGGAATCATGATCGAAAAGACTCAAAAGGAATCATGATCGAAAAGACTCAATCAATGGATGTAATAAATCACTTTGAATAATCGAATAAATACTGCCTCATCTGCGAAGAGCATTGGTAACACTGATTGCTATCCTTATTATCATTTCATATACTATTTTGATTGTGAATTCCTAGATAAGTAAATTAGATTGCAAAACTGAAGGAAGTAGTGTCATGAAAATATTTGGGAAGGCAAAACTACCACAGTTTCTTAACACTTATAAAATAATTTCTAACTACATATCTCAAAATATAACACAAAATACACCACACACTATGCATGAATCTGATCTGCAGGATAATTTTATGAACGGCACAATAAAATGTAACCAGCCTTAACGTCTACTTCTTAACGTTCTCCTACAGGAGTCATCTTATATTTTCCTTTTACGTGTATTGGTGTTATTAATACTGATAACAGCTGGAAAACATTTAAGAAAAAGATTACATAAGTATTCAGTTCTTCATAACATAGTATTTAATTTTCTCACAACTATTTCTGCCCTGACGAAAATAGATCAAGCATCGATCGTTCCAAATTTTGAAACAAACCGGAAACCGGGATGATTGATATGAAACCGGAAGTCGGAGTGATTGATGATTGATGATCGACTTGTTTAACGAAATGAATCATGAGTTATTTGATTCACCTAGTGATTCAATCTTTTTGATCGAATCGTTCATGATCGACCCATCACTAGTTGCCACAATTCGGCCACAGTGCGGCAATAATTGTTGTGTTGACTGGGTTTCTTATTGCTATCTAGTGAGCATCAGCAGATCCTCTTGCATATTGGTGATTAGTCACCCTCAGTCGTACACCCTAGAGGTGGCAGTGACGGTACTAAGTAGAATTATGCAGATAATTTTTCAAAGGTACCCCGAAATTTTCAGCATGACAGCGTGAGATTTGTTTGAATAATAATGAAACATAATTGAAAGGAGCTGTCAATTGGCTGAAATGAAATTCAGAAGTGTCAAATCAATGGTCCGCGAGCTCAATTCGTGGAATGGTGACACGATAGAATCAAAAAGTGTGCCTATTTGTACCTCTATTTTGATTTCGGTTTGACCAACCGAGAAATCGGTTTCGGAAATAATAAATCCTGATTTAATTTGATTTAGGAGAAGTTCCCAAGACCGCTAGACACGCACACCCACCGCTGTTCCTTCGTAGAGTGACGACGAGGCGTGCTGTGGGATCTTAGGCTGTCCGTAGGCGGGTTGTGGTGGTGGCTCGGGGAACTTGATCTGTGGGCTGGGCAGGAAAGGCCCCAGCGTGGGGCTCACGATTCGCTCCATATGGGTCGCTGTCGCCGTGGTCGTGGCCTCCACTGGAGCACTCAATGTTTGATGCTGCTGTTGATGGGCAATGCTGCCGGGAGAGGTGAAGCCGTCGTCGAAGGGACCGGCGTCATCCTCAGAGCCCTCAAGACCCGATCCCAGGACCAGCAGAGGAAACCAGACAAGGGCCCCAGATGCCAGCAGCACGACCCACGGCAATGCATGCGACATCACAACGCGAACAGAGTGACCTGAATGGTAAAGATCATACACTAATTCTGAATTAATTCTGAATCACTTAATTGAATATTGTAGCTTAACTGATTATTGTGGTAATGCTAAAGTTAACTGATTATTGTGCTGATGCTAAAGTCAATAAAATCAGATGTATTTATGAGTTCATACGTTTGTCTCGCTGATAATTATATATACATATATATTTTTTGTTCTACTCTGTCATATATTTAGTCGCATTCTGTGACATCGATGTATAATGTAAATCCACTTATTCAAGTAACATGTCCGACTCTATTATATTTATAATCATATATGTTCCAAAGGGACACACTTGTCTCCGAATAATAAATTTCATTTTCTATTCTATTCTAATTCAGAATTTGGGTACTGACGGGGTAAAATTGCGAATTACTTATTTCTGGAGGTGTTCGATAATATTTTGATTTTTTCTGAAGTTTGTTGATTTGAAAACTAAATTGTATTTTTTATGTTTTTATTGTGTTTTATAAATTTTGTTTTTTTTTTCATGCAGTCCCAATTAAGAAAAGTGGCTACATACATGAGATTCACTATAATCGAAATAATTCGGGGTATTACCAACCACCAGATTTTGTGCAAACAAAAGAAAGTGCTATTTACACGTGAATTAAAATGCTTACACAACTGATATAAAAAATCAAGACTTTTCAGGTTATTCAAGACAAATACGAGCCGGAAAAAATGTGAAAATAAATACGTAAATGACGATCAATTATTTTTTGTACCTTCATGTAAATCACATTATAATAAATTCGCTCTTGTAAAAACACTGAAACGAACGAAATGCACAAAATTAGTGTTGCGCACTGAAACCGCAGAAATGAGCGTTATTTCGTTAATACCTACGGCCAAAGTTAGAGTTTTTTGTAGTTTTCATCAAAAATCGAAACTACAAAATTGAAACGTTTCGTTTCCCACCAAATCGTCAACCAGTCAAAAGGGTTACTCACTGCTTAATTTAAATCTATGCAATTCATTTATTCAATTCTTAATCCATTCAATCAATTTCGCAAATTTTATACTCTTAACTCGGAACTAATTGAATACAGTCAAATTATATTCACTTTGAATGAGATTTTTAATTGATGTTCTTGATTCCAATGCAGAATTGATTATAAGCATTTCCTCTCATTCACTCTCGGGTGTTTTTTTATACATGGCCAACACAGTCCATAGCATTCAAGTCACACATCCCTACCTCAAGCCTACATCAACTGACAATTACACTTTTGATTGAATGGTCTGAAACTCCACGTTAGATTGCCTCACCTTCTATTCCTTCCCTACCCTACTATCTATTTAAATGGCCTGCTATGCATAAATTTATCAGCTTCCCGTATCAGCTGTACTCATGATAATGCTGAGGCGTTGAAACGCGTCGAAATAAAAGTAATATTGTGGACGGTACACTATCTTCGTTATTCAGTCATTATCCATTCAGCTGATGAGTTGATATCTATTATAATTTTTCAATGGATTTATTTCCCAGCGAGTAATCGTTTTATGTAGTTAAAACTATTGAATTTACTCCATTGGCTCCAGGCATCAATAAAAAGCTACAAAGTATCATATACATAATTATTAATTCTGATTCCAAGAAGCTTATCCCATGCCCAGATAATCTCCTAATAGCTTATCATCTCTCATAAGTTATATTTTAAGGCAATACCACAATAATTATGAGTTGGTGCTGCATTTATTTCTGCTCGAAGTTCCCATTTCCGTCATGACTAGGACCCGGCTAAATGGAAAGAATGGAAATTATTTCGAGTTAAGAGAATAGTTAAGTTGAACTTAAAATTTTTTGAATGAAGAAGTCCGGAGACAAAAAAATCTAAGTGCCAAATTAATTTGGAAGGATAAATATCCCCAGAACAGGTTTTTCAATTGACTTAGGACCTTCTCCTCCACGTTCATGATCGCCTTAGTCATTCGAACCACCGACTATGGAGATATTTATTCTTCCAACTCTAATTCGAATTTGAATATTTCAGTCTCTGGCAATATTCGTATTAATGGCCTAAAAAATATAGATGCAAAGCACTAGTGACATATAGTTTAAAAACTGGGGCAAGCAACTTCATATAAGCACTAAAACGGCATCAACTTACCTCAGTAATGGAGAGGATGACTCCTTTTCCAGGGCAGAGTTTTGTTCCTCTTGTGTATTTACGACTTCGCTCTCCTCGTTTGGAATGACAGAAGCTTCCCTCGATTCCTAAACCATATCCCAGGGGGAAATGGGGTTTTTATAGTCACCCCGCATCCGTCGTGAGGCTTTCGTGATTCTGGATAATGCACTCACTCTCTCCCTAAGATGCTCTGTCGCCCTTGAGGACAATAATACCTACGCGACATGCTCATGCGACAAAAGACAATCGCATCGTTGTATCCCAAACGGTTGCCCCCGCGACCACCGAACCACAACGCAGGGACCGCTATGTCAGGAGAAATGCGAAGGAAAAAGAAAGTGGTCGCAGAGAATCCTGTAAAGGTCTTTAGACTCGGCATGGACTATTACTTTCCTCAAAATGAAAATAATTTCTGAGAAAAATGCACGACGTCGTTCCCAACACTGAATGAGGAGTCACGTCGCGTGCGTCGTCTCCAAACGGCATTCCTCTCGAAATGGACTCTGAAGCCACGGGTTCAATAACATGTTTTCACTTTAAAGGAATGGTGTATCTAACAAAATCTTTGTGTTGTATTTTTGATCGAACAAATTGTTTTGATAAGTGTTTGAAGAGAGCAAGTACTGAATGATGTAAGAATACTTGGAGCATAAATAGAAATGAGGGAAGATGGAGAAGAATGGGGGCGAGGCTAAAAATCATCGTGGGTTCAAATGACCACAGGCGTAAAAGTAAGTAATAAATTAAGTGCTTAAAAACATATTAAATGTAATGGTAATTGAATTTTTAAAATTTAATCGTCAAAAAAATCTTTGTTCAACAAATAACAATTAAAGACACATTTAGGTTACATTTCTAAAACTTAAAACTTCTTCTACATCTACATCTACATAATACCCCGCAAGCCGCCTAAAAGGCGTGTGGCAGGGGGTGTTAGGACACCAGCCGTTCACACATAAAAATGAAGTGCTCTAACGAAGTTGGGACTAGCGTTTATTAAAATCCTTTATGGTTCGGGGAAAAAACGAATTCCCATATCTATCCGTTCGGCAAAACATCTCTCTCAATTTATCGCTTCTATCGGACCTGGAAATATAGTGTGGCTCTAATATTATGTTCTCTGTGTCGCTGTTAAAGATATCCATTCTCAATTGTTCAAGCAATCTAAGCCTAGTGCGCAGCCTCGGGGTCTCCAGCGGCTCAGCCTAATTCGCTTAACATCTGGGTAACACTGTCTGTACGCCCGTAGCAGTTTTTGACGAAACGCGCAGCCTTCCTTTGTATTTTATTCAGTTCGCGGATTAAGTCTTTCTGCACAGGATCCCATACGCTCGCTGCATATTCAAGGTGCGGTCGGACGAGAGCGAAATAGCAATTCTAAAGGAATTTTGCAAAGAAATAACTCCTAAAACCAGAGATAACAGTATAACCGGATAACAGTATTTTTGCTATGCATAATTCCATTCCTTTCTGAGAAATGTGACGTCGAAAATGTCATGTTCGCGAAAAATCGCCGTCATAAAGATACCCATCATTCGGCCGTTTTTCTGTTTTCACAATATTCCTTATAAAGGCCAAAGCACCAGCGCCGCAGCGAGGAGAGGTTTCGGGGGAAAAACCCTCGGAACTCAGAGGAATTTTAAAATTTAATCAAGTTTACTTGATTGGATAAATATTATTTATAGAATAGTTTAAGGATTAATAAAATATCGCTCAGAAAGTCGTAAAACTCGCCATTTTGAACCATTTACCTTTATAAATTTTCTGGGTGAGGGCACCCGCACCTCCCGTATTCCATACCGCCCAGTATCAGTCGCTCCTAAACCCCCCCAAGTCTTAATTCCTAGCTGCGCCCCCAAGGGCGTACACAGGATCAAAACTAGGGGGGGTGGATGGTGGGGGGCAAGCCATGGTCGTTCAAGATGTAGGTAAGATTTAAGCATGGAAAAGATGAATGAATTCAACATTTTATGGAAACTTTAACAGCTCTTTATTACTTTTTTAAATTATTTGCTTGAAAAAATATTAATTTCCTTAAAGACATTTGCGATTTTTGCTTCTAGGGGGGATTTGATTTTCTTTTTACTTCTTTTTTTCCTTTTATCTTCTTCTTTTTTTCTTCTTCCCCTCCTGCCCCTCGCTGGGTGCGCCCATGTGCGCGCCTGCAAAGCACCGCATGATACTATGAAGTAACTTTGTACTACATGAAGTAACTTTGTACGGAGTCACGCGGACAGGTGCAAAGTTATATTAACCGAGGATGAAATTCGCCATGAAGAAATTATTTGGCTTTGATAAAAAACACTTTGGCTTAGGCAAGCGAAATGTTTATTTTTTAATGAAGAAATGCTTCAAAAGGTACTAACATCGTTCACGCTTAACTTTTATAAAACGCATTCTGGAGACGCAAATTCTAAGTAATTTAAAGCATAAAGTTTGTGCTTTTAAGTTTACCCGTGAGAATTTAAAAAAATACGAATAGGTATTAAGGCCGTACCTACACATTCAAACATCTCATCAACATTATGATTGATGATTAATAGCAAATACAACGGGTTATCTATTTAAAGGAATTATTTAATATACATAAGTAACAAAAAATGAGAAATATTTAGGAAACATTTCAAAGTGCGACGTTTATTTCTCACTTTTTAGACAAGCAGCAACGATTAAAAAAATTCACTATAAGCCCATTGGCTATTATTGGCATATTATTGACTGATGGCAATAATATTTCTATTAAAAATGTTGGATGAAGCACCAACGTTATTTCATTAATATACCAACTTTATAGGCTTAAGATATATCCTCCGTCAAATCGTAGAATGTCATAATTATTATGTTTACATTCTAAGGTGTTTACCCCGCGATTAAATTAAATGCACTTCGAGAATGAATGGTTAAACTGCGCGCGCTCATGAGCAGGTAAATGGCAAAATTCAGGATGTGCGAAAATAAATAACCTCAGCGAAGAAGTCGAATTCTTCCAAAAAAATTGAAGAAAATTTCTAGTACCCAAATGACTTAAAAAGTAAATAACGCAAAGGCATTAATGTAAAACGTACTTCAGCGATGTTACGTATTAAAAATAGGTAATGTTGAGAGCGTACAAGTAGCGAATGAAGACATACGGAACATGAACGATAGCTATTTTAATAGAATCAATAAGGTGCAAACCGAAACTATACTATAAAGGTATGTCATAATTTCGTTATACCACCAATTTCTGCTTAAATTCTATAATAAGGTTTAAAAATGACTAAATCGGTACTCCTCTTCACGTGTTTCCGTGGTGTAGTGGTTATCACATCCGCCTAACACGCGGAAGGTCCCCGGTTCGATCCCGGGCGGAAACAATTTTTTTTCATCCTGATAATTGCTTTAAATTATTCCCACCTGCATAATTATTTCACCAGGCATTGTTCTGGAGTCGTAACAGTATTTTAAATACATTTGTTAGCTTCCTCTGGCGAAAGAAAAACCTCGCGGATCGCTCACGGTTGTGAACTTGAAGCCAACAAGTACCGCACAAGGTTACGCTAAAATGAGGAACAATTTTTCTAACAATAAGACTAAACATCGGTTAGAAAATTGAAGGCAGTTGATTCTTCTGGGTCCCTCTGTTCGCCTATTCTCAATGCTAAAATTTCATTCTCAACTTTGCGTCGGCTGCGATCAAATTTGTGACGAATTAAAACATATTATTCGGTGGGGAAGTGTTAATAACATACCTAATACTGTAAAGCACCCAAGGTAAATGAACATGTGATATGGTCCTCGAACCAACATCGCTGTGATTTCCAAAAAAAAGCAGCTCCTAAAAAAAGCAATCTTGCCTATCTACAAAATTACTCATGCGAAGAGCATATGGATCGGTAGATATGATTTGAAACAGTACAGGAAAAAAAAACTCTATAACAATTTTTTATAAACTAGGCAATATACTAAAATTGGGTAAAACGGCATTCTTTGAAAAAGCTTAAGAATAAATATCGTATTACAATCATAAATTCAACTACTGGTGCGCGTAATAATGGATGCATAAAATATCTGTGAACATGTAAAGAAAAGGTACCCTTTGAAAAAAATTATTAAAAATACATTACTAACAAGGAATTACTAAAAAGTAGACTTTTAAACAAAGCTGAAATAAGTAAGTTTTTTATGGTCTTCGGTGAAAGTTTTTTACCCTTCTTTGCTTATACCAAAATATGGTTGAGAAAAGTTAAAATGTAGTAACGAGTTTCATATTGTAAATACTATTATTGCATTTTCGTTACATTTATGTCAACCTTTTGGGGTTTAATTGTCAGTTCTATGAACTGTAAAAGAATACACAACTACTACTGCATTTGCACTGAAGTTCATTCAAGGAGGAAATAGATTAAATTTATCGGTCTGCCAATTGATACCAGAAAAGACTAAGCATTGGCATGTTATCTTTCTCTTTTCTCCGCATCTTGAAGATTCAGAGGTGTTTTTAAGCTAGAGGAGATTCACAGAACTGGGCCACCGAGTTTTCTCCACGGAATCCCCCGAGAAAGCGGTTTCTTTTCCCACATTAGCCCGAGTGAGTCGGGTTAGGGAGAGGAGAAAATCGAGCCCCGCCGAAAGCGCTCTTGGCGGTGCGCAAGGAAACTACCACGAGACGAGCGCGCCACAGTTAGTTCGCCGATCAACCGCTGGCCACGCCACTTTGCAGACGCTTCCGAATCTCTACGATGTGCGCTCAGCAAATGAATATTCCGTGCACGGATAGTGATGCGTACTGATGCGTGCTGGCTGGTGCTGAAACGTAAAGGTGGGCTTTTCAAATCATTGTGGTGAATCGATTCATTCGATATGGTTCGAGACGATGAATCGTACTTCCAGACCGTTCAAAATGAACCAATTAAAGGTAATGAATTATGAAAACCAAATTCATGCCGCGAATCAAAATGAGATGCAAACTTGATGACCACAGCCACCTGAAATGAACGTTGCGAAATACAATGAATGAGGATCGAACTCAATGAATAAAATTGAACTCTGTGAACTAAATGGTCACGGAGATTCAAAATTATACAAGAGCAGCAAGTCGATAGAAGACTGGGCTTCGAATTGCCGTAATTAATGTCAATTGTAAATCAAAAGACCTTAAGAATGAATTGAAATTTTGAACTTGCATGTTTTTAACTGTACTGCCGATAGAAAAATGCACATTTTTTACTGATTACGTGCAGTGCTGTAGTTGGAAATAAATTTAGGCGGTACTCATAAAAAATTCCAACAGCTGAACATGTATTATACTACATCCGGCCGCGAAGGTATTTTAACCAGTACATTAACAACGAGTTTGGAATTTAGGGGGTACGCCGTACCGGCCCAACTACAGCACTGATTACGTGGTTAGACGGTTTTTTAAAAGATGCTTGACCTCGATGTCTTAATTTCTTTCTCAATATCATACCATGATTTAAGTTCTCCTAAAGTAATCATTACTCGTATTTTTTTCAACTTTCACCGCGTTCGACCCAGAATCCTTATCGTCGTAAACCACTTTGGGCTAAATTTTTCTTCTTGTGATTCCATTTTCCTCCGCGCGACGATTCATCGCGAACCATTTATTTCACTACCAATACGGTGATCCAATTACAGTTGCTTCCTGTTTATTGGGACATATTGGGACTTGTGCACTTTGCCCCAATTAAGCAAACTATCCTGTATATGGGCATAAACAAACGTTGAAATGATAGAAAGAAGACTAAAGAATGTTTACAATGCAACATAAGTTTATTAAACTATTAATTTGATTAATAAATCAGCGAGTTTAGTTAATTTATTATCATTTTTAAGATTTATAACAATTTAGTTAAAAATATATTTCACAGCTTCGGGCGACGCTGAATGAATGTCTTTTACTAAGTCCTATCCTCTTGCAGATAGTATAACAACAAGAGCTTTCAAAATAGGGCAAGAATAGCAACATTTGTGAAAAATAAGAGTAGATCAAAGGAGGAAAATATAAAAAAAATAGTATTCTGAAAACAAAAAAATTTAATTTCGTCGCGAGTATAGAGTCTATGTCGCCGACTCATGGCCCAATAAAGCGGCATGCTGTCCCAATCATGAGGAGAATACTCTGGGATATTCCTCTATTGGGTTCTGTCCTTCAAGATCTGCCCCAATTAAGCGGCTGCCCCAAGTAACCGGTGGACCCATTAAACGGAATCTACTGTATTTCAAATCATGTGGAACTGAATCGATACAATGAACGATTCACTGGCGAACGAACGACTCAGCTCTAGAAGAAAGTTGCGGTTGGTGAGGGGGAGGAGTGGGCCACGACCTGATGAAGGAAGGAAGAACTTTTCCAAAAGAGGAGGGGGAGAGAGGGGGGCATTGTGGGAAAGGGGGGGAAAGTCTGTCGTCCAAGCGCGACGAATAGATGTGCCCCCGAGAGCTTTTGCATTCGCGTGGCAAGCGGACATCCAGACAGGGGGTTTGCACACACGCAAGACAATACATCTCCGCAGCCTCCCGCCCTCATAGATACGTCCTCCAGTTGCGCCCGCGTTGATGGAGCGGTGGCAGGGTCGTGTGGCGGTGGTGACGGGCGCAAGCGCCGGCATCGGGGAGGCCATCGCCCGGGCACTCGTCAAGAGCGGACTCAAAGTGGTGGGAATGGCCCGAAGGGTGGAGAAGATGGAGGTGAGTGGTAATCACAAATAAAAGGGTGCATTCCAACGAACATGCATGGTAGATCCTCATTTCATGGTGGGGTGGTCTCCATCATTATCACAATGAAACTATTCTATCCATTAAGGTAGGTTTCTATGGAATATTTCAGAAATATTCTGACTATCTCCCCTCCCTTCATGGACTTTTCTATTTAATTCACAATTTTAACAATTCTATCCCCTTTCATTCTATCAAGAAATCTTATTCTCTTCCTTCCCCTCCCTCGTTTACCTAACATTCTACCCTCTAACACTGTTTTCAACATCTATCCATTAAGGTAGGTTTCTATGGAATGTTTTAGAAATATTCTGGCTATCTCCCCTCCCTTCATGGACTTTTCTATTTAATTCACAAATTTTACAATTCTATCTCCTTTCATTCTATCAAGAAATCTTTTTCTCTGCCTTCCCCTCCCTCGTTTACCAAACATTCTACCCTCTAACACTGTTTTCAACATCCCCTCCCCGCTCAGTACTCGCTCCATCCATTCCTTCTGCCTCCACCGTATCTCTGCTAGAAGTTTCCTCTCCTCTCCCACCGTGCTTTGCCTCTGATTTTTTAAATTTGCCTCAATTTGACCAAGCAATGTCTCAACTTTCAACCAGAAATGATTACGTATTCCTTTCGTTTTTGTCCCTAGGTACTCTAAAATATTCCCTAGATACCTAATTATATCTATCATCTAAATACGAATGAATTATTTCCAATTGCATAATATTTCGGGCGTATTGTTCTCAGGTTTTCTACCGGGAGATGGTACGTATTATGGATGACGACATGTATTTCACATTTATCACGTACCCAGACATAGGTTTGAACTTTGATACAGCAGACGATTTCAGATTCATCGACGCCTGAATTTCCGAATGCCGACGCATCATTGATATTTCTGAATCCATCGGGAAAACCTTAAATCCTTCATATGAAACTTCGTTCATTTCTCGTATTTTCAATATGATTCCGTTTTAGTTACCCTCACCAGTCTCACCGTTCACACTAAGTTCCACCACATGAAGCCAGGCAGCGCCGAAATATAGCTTTTTTCCATTTTAGTACCCCTTCCAGCCCACTGAAACCCTATTACGTTACTTCAACTGTCCCCAAAAGTACCCCGTCTACACATTTAAGCCTGGATGCGTCCGTGCACAACTGACAGTGAGAGAGAGAGAGAGAGTGGGTCGACCAGAACACAATGTGATTGACGGCTGCTGCTAATGAGAGCGAGAAGAAGAGAGACAGGCAATTACAGCTTATGCCTCGATTAATGCCCTAGGGCGGATGTGACAATTGCTCATCAAGGTCGCAACAGAGTCTTAAGAGAGTCTTTTAATCAGACTTAAGAGAGATGCTTTCCTTAATTCGTTCCGTAACAACAAAGTGCTTTAATAAATTCTAGGTGGGGATCGGGTCGGTGTGGTGGCTAGAGTGTTGGCTTCCCACCTGGTGGGCTCGGGTTCAAATCCCGGCAGTGGCAGAGAATTTTCAGAGACTGCCCGATCCCTTCTTGAGTGTTGTGTGGAGGACATTTAGAGCGCAACACTCCGTCCGTCGGATGGGACGATAAGCCGTGGTTCCCTTGGCGCCTTTCGATAAGAGCAGGCAAATGCAGACGCCGGGTTTCTCTCCACCCTTCCTTCCATACCCTTCCCTCATGGCGCAAATGACCTAAGCTGTCGGTCGCCTCCTCCAAATACCATACCAATGGGAAGTTTATTAATGATGTATAATATTATTATTATAAACCCTAGGCGGAACTTCGTTGGAACATTTCCTTTGTATTCCTTAATGGCTGGCGACCTATCAGCCCCCGCCACACGCCTATTGAGGTGGCTTCAGGAATGGTGCGCATATGCAGTTGTGATTCAATCCTAAGGTTGATTTGGATAGGCAATCTCTAATCGCCCAAGAATACGTGAAGGGGGTTTGAGTTAGACACATTCCGGGTTAATGGGGACACTTTTTTCCCTGAGAGACACACCTCGCAATTAGTGGATTTTTTTCCAAGGGCTTCACTCAGGATATGAACCCAGATGCCTTCAATCAGCCTCTGGCTCAACTCTCGACCCACTAGGCTCAAAACTTGAAACTTCAATTATCTTGCTTGCATGGCACGACACAAATTAGCAGAAAAATACGCAGTCCGGGCAGAGAGAGTACTAAATCCTAAAGAATTAGGATCTATATAAAGCACGAAATTCAAGCCTAGAAGTAAGTAAGGAATTAAAAATTCATCAGAACAAAGCGGTTAGCATAAACAGGGGATACGGAGGCATAAGGGATTGGCTGCTATGCAGGTCCACGGGGCGGGTAGAAGGGGCGGAATGAATTCTTGACGTCAGCAACTTCTCTGAGAAAGGGTTTACGGCTGGTGATATGTCGTCGAGAATTGCATGACCCTTAGCGATGGATCTAAAACCGGAAAAATACAGGTCAAATGGCGTTTTCAAATATTTATCACAATCGGGTGTGGCTAAACTCGTTAACGACCCCATTTTGTTATCTTGCTATCTACTAGGAAAAATTTGAGGCTTTCGAAGAGTTGATAAAATTAAGTTTCGCACCGAAACACGGGAATGGGAAATAGGTTATAGAGAACGCGAAGGAGATTGAAAATAGTTTGTTTCCCCTCTCTCTCGAGGGGAATGACCCCGGGTCTCCACCGCGATATCAACTCAGCTGATGTCAGCCATTAAATATGGCACGCGAGAAATCACGACTTGATAGCATATCTGCTGCAGCCACAGGCTGTTTGCACCACAAATCAGTTCTGTTATAACGGGCCCACCATGAATGGCCCAGATCAAAAACAAATACCTCAACGCCAATGAGTCAAAGGGCATAGATGTTCAAATGTTCTATACTAAAATAAATACTTGCAGTTTTTCAAGATTTCCAAATTTATTACGACCAAGGTTTCAATTTTATGTTATGAAACTTCAATTTCAATGTTATGAAACTTCAAAATAAGTGATGTTTGTTATATTTCGGAAAATATGATTATTGTATCACGTATTTATAAATTATTCGTTAAAACAACATCCTGAATAAATAAAAAAGGAACGATCCATTAAATTCCGAAACATTGGCGAAGAATGATAATTTAATCCCCTAAAATGACGACCTACACTCGATATTTTAAATGGATACTTAATTCAAGAGGTCGCGAAGAAATATAATATTTTACACATCTTTTCTAATTCCTCTACCACCAAAACAGCTCTATTTTTACCTTTTACATCGGGGCTTTCAGCAAGATTAAGAATTAAACGTACACGAACATTCATGCCCCGGTTGGGGGAAACCTTCTTAGGTGGGACTCGAACCCGCGACCTCTTGTTTCGGAGGAAAGGACTTTATCCCGCCACACCTCAGTTTGGTTAATAAATTGAAATGTAATTATAAAAAGAATGTAATTAGTAGTAGAATTTAGCGTAAGGGTGCGTCGACGGCCAGGTTATTCAGGTTGTCAGTCCTTTCATTCAAGTCATGTATTGAAAGGATCGTTACTGTGCAATTTATCTACATAAAATATACAGGAAATTTCACATTTTATTAAACATACCTTTTTAAGAATATAATTATAACATACTATAAAAATGGTCATACTTAATTATTAAATTATATAAAATACAGCAATTATTAAAAAAAAAACTCACGAATAGGGTGGTTTCATATTATTTTTTTATTGCCTAAATCGAAAAATTATTACTCCTGGAGTACGTATTTCATGCTTGTAAATTTTTAAATGACGATATCTATTTTTCGCGATAAAACGAAAAGTGAAAACTTTCAAACGCGCGAAAACGCGACGGCTAAGTATGAATGATGGGAAAAGTCCGAGTCACGTATTTCTTGTTCCTGCTGCGGCAAGTGAGGTGACCTTGAGGCGAGGCTTGAGCGCTCATACGACGCAGACTGCTAGCAGGTAGCGCTTGGGTTAAATAAGTATTATCATTACCCTATCAAACGAAGGAAACTTTCCGACCTTAGACAATTTTAATAGGTGGTTATTTAGAGATGTTTCCCTGAGCTCTGTGCCTCATGCATGCATTGGTAATCTCAGATAATGTAAAACTCCTCTCTGCTCGTATAGAAACTAGGGCCCTGTGACGTCACGTAGAGTGGAATCGTATGGGCGCCGATCTGGCCTTTTTCAAATGCGGTTAAAATTGATCATTAACATTCGTCTAAACTGGGATTTATAAAACCAAATAATTTGTATATTATGAATACACTAATGGTGGGTAACGAATCGTAATCAATGCCTTTCGTTTTCTTTGATGAAGGAAACTACCCTATTCTTCAAACGAATGAAAATGGATTCATATTCTTTGCGATTGCAGGCGATTGCGAAGGATCTGGTGGGGGAGGCGGGTCAGATGTTCGCGGTGCAGTGTGACGTGGCGGACGAGTCATCGGTGATCGCGGCCTTCAAGACGGTGGAAGAGACCCACGGGGGAGCCGACGTCCTCGTCAACAACGCCGGCGTCGCTTACAGGAACACTCTGCTCGGTCAGTAACAATTATGCTAAGGGTTGAGCAGCACCCCAGAAATATACTTACATCAAAGCTCAATACCCAATACGGGGAATAAACCTTTCCCTTGGACACCTCGCCCTTACACTTTTTTTCATCATCACTGGTCAACAATCCTAGGATTGGTTTGACGCAGCTTTCCACTCAGTTCTCCTTTCAGCTAATCTTTTCACACCTACGTATTTCTCCTCTTTCACATCCTTCTTTACTTGTTCCATATATTTTGTTCGAGGTCTTCCTTTTCCGTTGTTGCCTTCCACTTGTTCTTCGACGATTGTCTTCATCAGGCCATCATGTCTCAAGATGTGGCCTATTAGGTTGTTCCGTCTTCTAGTTTAAGGTTTTCATGAGGCTTCTCTTCTCTCCTACTCTTCTTAGGACTTCCTCGTTACTAACTCAGTCGATCCATTTGATTTCCATCATTCTTCTGCAGCACCACATTTCGAAGGCCTCTATCCTTGATTTTGCTGCGGCCGTCAATGTCCATGCCTCACTTCCGTGTAGGAGCATACTCCAAATGTAGGTTCCTATAAATTGTTTCTTTACTTCCATATTTAAGTTTCCCGCTGTAAACAGTTCTCTCTCTTGGTGGAATGCTCTCTTTGCCTGAGCTATTCTGCTAATAATTTCTTTCTTACTTTTCCCGTCACTAGTTACCTTGCGTCCCAAATAACCGAATTCATCCATCTCTATGAGGTTTTGCTTCCTAATTTTAATGTTAGTCTTGACTTCTTCTCTTCTGCTGCATACTAAGATCTTGGTTTTCTTCGTGCTTATTTTCAGTTGATATTTACCCATTACCCTACCCATATTAACCAGAATATGTTTCTGCTATAACGGCTATGTCATCGGCAAATCTTAGCATGCTAATTTTTTCTCCATGGATATTCACTCCCAATGCGTTTTCTTTGATTTCACTAATGGCTTTCTCAATGTAAACGTTGAAAATTACGGGTGACAATGTACAGCCTTGTCGCACTCCTTTTCTAATTCCGCACTTTTTTTTACCAAGACTAAAAATCGTGTAATTGAATTATATGTTTTTAATTACGGAGCGGATGAACCGAACTAATCACACATTTCTGCCTTTAATCCAGCAATACCACAACATGCCTGACCCGCAATTGGGGGAGCTAAGTTCAATTCCGGGTGGCATTCAACAACATCACGCTTATAACATTTTTACTACGGTGTATACATGGGCGTACCCAGCGAGGGGAAGAGGGGGGCAGCAATAAATTTTCGAATCTTTTAATGTGTTTGTTGTACGTGTCATGGGTGTACCCGGCGAGGGGCAGGGAGACAGACCCCCCCCCCCCAGAAGCAATAATCGCAAAAGTCTTTAAGCAAAATCAGTACTAATTGAAACGAAAGTATTCAACAAATTTTCTTTAGACCATGGCTTGCCCCTTCCTAGTTATGTTCCTGGGTACGCCTTTGGGTGTAAATAAAAGTTAATGAGTGAAATTACTGTATAAACGTGACCTCCTAATACGTGGTTTCATCACCCCGAACTGGATATCCAAAAGAAGTTGAAGGGGAGTTGTTTTCCGTGGTATAAGGAAAATCATGACAACTGTTATTTCTGCATTTACTCGCATTCCTTATTTGTCGCGGGCTCTTACTGATCGAAAATTCATTTACTTGGGACCCGAAGTTGATGATAAAAAGGATTCCAAAAATAAAAGGAGTTAGGGGAAGGGAGATAACGTACGTACCTGTGATCCTCCTAATTTGAGGGAATTAACTTTTATGAATCTGTACCTTGATAATGATATTACATCTTCGAAACCATAGAACATACGGGAATATTCATGTAGAATGTACCAATATTTAATAATATTTCTTTTCCTAATAATTTTTATTTCACCCTCAATTTTCAGGAAGATATCAATTTTTCAAACTATTTACCCATTCATTAGGTCCCGCATAAATTTTTTAACCTTCAAATTATATATTTTACACATAATCATTAATTCACAATATAATCACCAATCAGAAAATTTAATCAGCCGGTTGAAGTTAGAAAACACACCGCAGCCAAATTTTCCGTATGAAAGTTTTTGCAACTTCCTGAATTAGTATGATTATTCCAGTCATTTTCAATGAGTACCTACAACCCAATGAATAGGGTGGTTTCCTATTATTTTTTATTGCCTAAATCGAAAGATTATTATTCCTGGAGTACGTATTTCATGGTTGTAGATTTTTTAATGACGATATCTATCTTTCGCGATTAAAGGAAAAGTGAAAATTTTCAAGCGCGCGAAAACGCGACGGCTAGGTATGAATGCAGGGAAAATCCCGTGTGACGTCATTCTGCTTTACCGCTTTCGCCGTGTGAGGTGACCTTGGGGCGAGGCTTTGAGTGCTGATACGACGCAGGCTGCTAGCAGGTAGCAGAGTACCCTGCTGGCAGGCAGCGCTTGGCTTTAATAAGGATTATTACCCCCCTATCAAACGAAGGAAACTTTCCGAACTTAGGTATTTTTAATGTGTGATTATTATTATAATTAAGAGATGTTTCCCTGAGCTCTGTTCATCATGCATGCATTGGTAATCTCAAACGATGTAAAACTCCTATCTACTCGTATAGAAACTAGGTCCCTGTGACGTCACGTGGAGTGGCATCGCATGGGCGCCGATCTCGCCTTTTTCAAATGAGGATAAAATTGACCATTGCCATTCGTCTAAACTGGGTTTTATAAAACCAAATAATTTGTATATTATGAATACACTAATGGGGGGTAAGGAATCGCAATCAATGCCTTTCGTTTTATTTGATGAAGGAAACTACCATATTATGGTGTTCTACTTTTCAGATGGTTCGGTGGAGAGCTGGACGAAGATAATGGCCGTGAACGTGATCGGACTGAGTCACTGTACGAAACTGGCCATCGAGTCGATGATGAGGAGGGGAGTGGACGACGGTCATATCATCCACATCAGCAGGTATACACGCACCCACACCCATCCACACTTAAAAAATACAGCACACTGTGCGAACCAAGATGCGGCTAAAATTATGAGCTCGCAAGTCGATCTTCTTTAATGGGCTCGCCAATTTTATTTCATCGTTGATTGAGATAGTGTTTGAAAAATAAAGAGGCGTGCATTATTACTTTGTTCGACCACGACGCCATATTCGAAGCTATCCGCCGAGAAGCATCGACAGCCAGAGAAATTAATGACGTAACGAACAAAATGCAGATCAGTGGCGTAACTAGGAATATACTTTGGGGGGGATGAGAGGGAATGGGGAAGGTCAACCTCCCTTTCCCCCTTTCCCCCTTCTAGGAAAATTTTGGAAATATGGCATGCCTGCAAATACATATTACCAGTTGTGGCTTGCCCATATGTACTCTCGGACGCCGCCCCTCACAAAGATTTGAAAAAGGAGAAAAAAATGAAATACCCGTTTAAATATAATAATGCATCTAATTAATCAAAGTGTTTTTTCAATAGCATACATCGAAAATGAAGGAAAAACAGGTAAAAATTGCGCGAGAAGTTCGCATTTGTAGCCGCGGAGCGCTGGCCAGAACGTCCCAATCTATCACCAAGTAGTCATATGAAGAGTGGTGGTGGTGGGGGCTGCTGGTACTATGACGCGTCTAAACTAGTACCTTATGGAAGTACTGGGACGCCGCCCGAGCATGCGCAGAACGAGTGAGTTGACATCGCCGCGCCGGCCAGCGGCCGTATAATCTTGTGTTGCAGTATTGCAGAATACCTTGTTTTGGTGACCAGTAGACTTATTTTTTGTAAATTGTTTTAATCAAATAGGCCTAGTTGTAGTTGAGTTAAACGAGTTTGTGATTGTTAGTGTTTTAGTTTTAGTGATCGTTTTGTGTATTAGTGTGTCATAATGGTCTCTATATTGCCTTAAAAACTCACTGAAATACACATAATATTTAAACATTTTGACTCCCGGTGGAGTGTGCCCCTCCCAGCATTTGACTATCGAGCCGCCACTACATATTACATAATTTTAGCACTTAAAATTTGGGTTTAATTAAAAGGTTTCGTTAAAATTTACTATACGTCAAAACTAGACAATAGTTTTGAATATTATTTTTAGTTCTCTGAGGTTTTGGGGGGGGGGGAATCTATCCCCATTTTCCCCTCCCCCCATAGTTACGCCACTGATGCAGATCAAGACATCATCGCGTCTCTGACATTACTCGATCTTTCGCATGAGTCTCGAGTGCTTTGTGTTTTTCTACACTCTAACTTCTTTAGTTCTTTCCATTGCCGAAAGGTTCTACCTCCTCCAGTTAATACACCAACACTCTAATGACGTCACCCACTAATGAACAGTGAGCTTCACCATTTTATATATTTCAAAATAATAAGAGAAGGGCTACTTTCTATATATTTACATTGATTTCTTGAAGCCTGATGAGATCGATGTATTATTCTGTTTTTTTTTTCTCTTTCACGTTAGCTAGAAATAACTAGCAATATGTTTGCGTGTCGATGGGGTCCTTATATTATGTTTTCTCATGTCGCCCCGGGCGAGGGGATGAGAATTTAGGAAAAAAGTATTGAAAGTTGTATGACCTTAAGTTTTCCCGGCGTATCCCAGGGGATCTTCCGAAGATTCGGAAGATATCCTGAGGATGAACAGCATGTCGCTGCCCGAAACGTCGGGAGACATGGAAAACATCAACCGGTGGAAAACTCGAGAAACTTTTCAGTATTGAAAGTTATAAACATATGCATTCCAATTGTTTGTTTCTACATTCTCCCCATTTTTTCGTTTCCTCGAATTTATGGGATGGAATCGGCGTAATGGACATAAAAATGGTTATTCTCCGCCGATTTCACCTTCCGCTCTTGCGAAGGCCCCCGCTGTCAATAGTTGATGTGACCATGGTTTACGGACTTCCACAGTGTTGTCTCATACCTGATGACGACATTTTCGCCGGCATAAATGCCTGAATCTCCAGTTCTGACCTGTAGATGCTGGTGGGTTCGTCGCCATTAGGCATCAAACAACGCGATTAAGCTCGGAAACCATTATCGCATACTCCGGAGTTTAGAATAGGATGGTTTCCTATTATTTTTTATTGCCTAAATCCATAGATTATTACTCCTGGAGTACTTATTTCATGCTATTAGATTTTTAAATGACGATATCTATTTTTCGCGATTAAAGGAAAAGTGAAAATTTTCAAACGCGCGAAAACGCGACGACTAAGTATGAATACTAGGAAAACTCCGTGTGACGTCGTTCTGGTTCCCGCTGCTACAAGTGAGGTGACCTTGGGGCGAGTATTAGAGCGCTCATGCGACGCAGACTGCTAGCAGGTAACAAAGTACGGAGTACAGGATACTCGCAGGTAGCGCTCGGCTTAAATAATGATTATAAAATACCTTATCAAACGAAGGAAACTTTCCAACCTTAGGCAGTTTTAATAGGTGATTATTAAGACATTTTTCCCTGAGCTCTGTGCCTCATGCATGCATTGGTAATCTCAGACGATGTAAAACTCCTATCTACTCGTATAGAAACTAGGTCCCTGTGACGTCACGTGGAGTGGAATCGCATGGGCGCCAATCTGGCCTTTTTCAAATGAGGATAAAATTGACCATTGCCATTCGTCTAAGCAGGTATTTCTAAAACCAAATGATTCGTATATTATGAAAAAACTAATGGTGGGTAAGAAATCGCAATCAATGCCTTTTGTTTTCTTTGATGAAGGAAACTACCCTATTAACGAAGGAAATTAATCGGAGCTGCATTGCTACGGAAATAAATAAGTCGTCTTTAGGCACTACGAAAGCCTCATTGCGGCACCAAATCGGAGGAAACTGAGATTTTTCGGGAATGATGGCATGAGTGTAATGGTGGCTTTCTCCGAGGAAATAAAATATAATTGACATTTAGTTTACTTACGTAAGTTATCACACTAGCCAGTGAATCAAAAATGCGTAGTGTTAGCTAAGAATATAATATTTGATCTATTTATAGCCTTGAATAAGTTATCACACCACACAGAGGTGTCGATTTCAATACTTGGGTAAGCGTGAAAAAGATGCGGTAAATTCAATCGTATTCTTTGCGGAATATGATGGATAACTTTCAAATGGGTAGGGGAAGGACGCGAATCGAGGTGCTGGCCGGAGCTACCCCGCTCCATTGGTCAGAATTCTTATAAATTTAAACGTTTCATTGATCTATTAAGGGCCGAAAAATTCTCTTTCTCATTGATTCAGTCATTGCTACACACCTTTCTATATATTCCCATCAATTACTTGATGCCTGAAAAAG
The DNA here is from genome assembly GCF_921293095.1 of Ischnura elegans. NCBI lineage: Eukaryota > Metazoa > Arthropoda > Insecta > Odonata > Coenagrionidae > Ischnura > Ischnura elegans. The sequence goes on along the minus strand of NC_060247.1, from coordinate 133,180,704 downwards.
TCGATGCATCTTGCGGAAATAAAAACTAGCAATATGGTTGTGTGTCGGTGGGGTCCTTTAAATTCTTCTCCATTCGCCCGCACGAGGGAATGATAACTTAGGAAAAAAGTATCGAGAGCTATAAGTATTTGCATTCGAATGGTTTTTTCCACCGAAAGTACCTCATCATTTGTCTTTCTGTCTGTTCACTGGCAGGTCCCATAAAACCAAAGTTATCGCCGCCCCCTCCTTTCTAGCTCTCCTCCTTGATTACCCTCTGAACATCACTCCATCCCCAATTCAACTGTCCATTTTCTCCTCCCTCTTCTTTTTTCTCATTCCATTGTTCTCTTGACTGCTGCATTCAAAATATCCTTCCCTCTCAAAATATTCCCAATCCAACTCCCGTTTCTCTTTTGCTTGGTTCCTTCAAGAAAGTATGTCCTTTCCTCTTCAACTCTTTCCTTTACTTCCTCATTCCTAACTTCGCCTTCCCATTTCCCTTCGCATCGCCGATCTGCCACCGCAAATCCGAGTGTCCCGGCCTGATGGGCAGGAGAGCGCATGCGTGGACGGGTCGGCGAGGGAGAGCATTATCCCGTGTGACCCCACAACTACTTCTCGTGGGCTCTCATGCATACAGTCACGCCTCCACCTCGTTCGATTCTATTTTTTTGACCAAAGTTTCCACACAAAAACTCCACACATTCATCACCTCAGAGGAAGGGCGGTAACTGCGATAAGTGTTAAAACGGTGATCACACGCTCAGGGGCCGTATTCTGTAACTCCAAACCGATCGGTGCGGCACCGATTCGTCGGGTGCGACGTCACACCGACTCCCGGTAAGAAGTCGTGCGATTCTGTACGAACCCGGTCGGTGCGGCACCGACGAGAGGACGGGAGATCGTCGGTAGCCGTACCGACAGCAAAGAGGTGTCGGTACGGCCACCGACTAGTGGGTTTCATGAATTCCCCGGTGCGCATTGTACGTTTTATTTTGTTTTTACCTCATCACCGAGTAAATAATGAGGTTTTCTCCAATTTTATCTTTTTCTGCCCCTTCGAATACGCCTCTATAATTCACTGTGTCATCATATCTATATTAATTACCTTGACAGAAATATAAGATAATGGTTAATAAAAATGAGGTTTGCTAACATATAATGACTTTCTCTCATTTATGTTACCGCACTTTCACTCGCTTGTAATAGGCTTTATTTCTCTCTATCATCATTTATTTGCTCCTTTGACATAAAAAAGATATTTTTGATTAAATATGAGTTTTGCCGCAATGTTATCACTTTATATCACTCTGAATAGGCGACTGTTATTTCACTCAATCATCAATTTGGCGTTTCTCTCGGCATAGAAATAAGATCTTTTTATTTAAGTATGAAGTTTGCCACAACGGTATCAGTTTCTTTCATTTGTAACGGGCAACTACATTTCATTTCATCGTCAGCCATTGATTCCCTTGACGATAAAAGAAGATATTCGTTAATAAGTATGAGGTTTACCGCAATATTATCATTTTCTCTCACTTGGAATGCGCAACTTATGCATATGTATTTCACCCAATCACAATTTATTTACTTCCTCGTCATTACACTTCTTTTAATTGCACCCAGCTCCATATTTTTATAACAATTTCCTAACTTGTTCCTCTAATATTACATTTGCATTTGAATCCTACGTTCACGTTCCATGGTATGCTATTTTCGTCTGCTACGGTGCCAATGGCATAACCTTCCGTTGATAACATTTATACGGAACTTACTTAATGACAACTATATTACCAAATCATGAATAAATAGCATTATACGGAACCAATATTTAAAAAAAGAAACTACGATCTCAAGGATAGTTTCAATAATTCATTCCAGCAACAACAATCTCCATCACATACAAACTTTATTGTGATGTTGTAACATTGTTTCCTTCGATTCTGTAGGTACAGCATTACTACCACACATTATATAAGCATTGTTAACAACTTATCCAATATCGTTTATCTTAATCTAGCAATAAGTCGTAATTTCCGCAAATAAAAAGATTGAGAATGACGACAACAAACTGTGCCAATGAGTCTTCACTTGTTTTTACCCTTCTTTCATTGGTGGAGACACGTGAAACTTCGGATATATTCGGATTTTCCCTGTTTGGGAAGGAAGGGGAACCGTACCGACTGGTTTGAAACCGACGACCTTACAGAATCGCTGAAAGTGTCGTCGTCGGTGCGGAATCCGTTGTCGGTACGGTTTGATGTCCAGTCGGTGGGCTTGAAAGGGAAACCGACCGGTGCGGCACCGACGAAATACAGAATACGGCCCCAGATCAGACAGGGGTGCTAAGAGTACGAACATGCTACTATGCAAACAAACATACAAAAAAAATCTAGCGTAGTAAGTGATGCATGCATGAGTGATAACACATCAAAAAATGTATGCAGATGATTATTATTCACGAATCGATACTTCCAATGTAAAAACGCTCAACAATCGCCCATCGAATCAAATCCGCTCATCTAATAGCCCAACAGTACGAATCCGCTGAGCTCGCAGTGTCCGGAGCATAAACGCTCACCTCCTTATTCTCCAAGCTTGGAGGTGTCCGGAGTGCCAAAAAGTGTCCGGAGCATAAACGCTCATATCCTATTCTCCGGATACTGCCAGCTGAGCGGATTCGTATTGCTGGGCTACTAGATGAGCGGATTTCATTCGGTGGGCGATTGTTGAGCGTTTCTGCAGTGGAGGTATAGAAATCTCTCTTATCCTCCTCCACACCCAAATCTCAAAGAAGGTGCTGATCCTATCCTTGTCTCTCCTTCCCAAAGGTCTAAGATTCGCATCCATCCAACATAGCGCATTCCGTTCCCAAAATAGCTTCTCTTAACTTACGGAAAGGGGCCATTAATTTGCAAATACGTAGTATTCATCGGGAGAAAATAATTTCTAACGTAATAATGATCATTGGAAAAGGGGGAGAGATCTTGATCTGGGTCCGGGGAGCATGGAATATCCCCCGGGAGAGAGGGGTGTTTTTACATTAGGGATTGTAACGTCGTGTCCATGATGTTTGGCATGATTCATTATGCATTGATGTTTGAATTGTATTTTTATTTGTATGCGTATTTGTGTTTATATTGGTGTTTTGGAGTTGAGGGCGCCATGGTGATGTGGGAGTAAACAGGGGATTGTAAGTAAGAGAGCCATTTTGGATAAAGGAGAAGAAATACAGCTCTAAAGATTATAAATGATTTTTATGAAATGAAATGAAAAAGGTTGCAAAATAACAGGGATCTATAATAAATGCATCTCAAACTTCTCGCACGTTTTGGACTTGTAGCCATACATTTTTTTATGCACTCTCATTACTCCTGCATAAAGATAAAACAACTATTGAACTATAAAAAATTATAATTTTTGATAAAAGTTGGGGGGTGGGCTATGACCTCAGTGATCACCCCTAACTCCAACATACGTAGTGCCTATAGGCAATCCGTATTTCACAGGGAATTAGATCACAATTTGGGCTGTTAACCAATATTTACATTCTTTATACGTAATCTATTGAATTCATAATTTTTTTAATGCTATTCCTTGCGATTGCAAGTACCTTTTTGAAAATTTTGAGAATATATTGTATGTTCCGCGACCATTTCCGCGGTGCGGAGATTTCTCAAAACCAATTTAAAATCGAGCAGTGCAGTGGAGACAGAAGGCCTTTCAATTTTTCTCAATCCACTCCGGTCGAGAGAATGAGAATTTAAAAACTAAGCACTGAAACTCCGACACATTTGCATTCGAATATTTTTCAAGCGAAAACAGCCATCTCTCCAAAACATCTTCATTTTTCTAACTAAAGTGATCATATCAGTCAGTACATCGCAAACACTCACCGCGCAAAAATAATCTAAAATGCGTTCCATAATATGGAATACGATTCCAGACATGTGTTAAATTTCAATACTTGGGTAATCTTTGAAAGCTGGCGGTTAGCTTTAATTCATTTCTAGAGAAATATTGGATGTTATTGGAAATATATGATTTCCGTACGGCCTCGATAGCCTTGAGGTGTGGATTTCGATCGCGTTCACGTGGGAAGGCACGGACCATAGCCACGGCCACAAAACCTCCCTCCCCCCCCCCCCTGGTCTCCACCCCCCCCCCCCCCCGCGCCACACGCAGCATAGCAACTGGAGCTCGCCGTAGCATCTCCGATACGAACGATTTATTTCCTGTATCACATTCGCTCATTGGGATTGCACCAGGTAGTCGAGTATACAAATTTAAAAAATATAGATTATAATGATATTACTATAATAGTACTTTATCCTTCCTAAAAACAAATGGATTCATTCCAGGCCCATGCTGATCTTCTTCTTAGGGCCGTGGCCAGAGGGCGTTTGCATTATGCAGGGGGAGGAATACCGGGTGTGTGTCTGCGGGTGTGGAATACTATAAATAAATTTTGAAATTTTAATCCTTATCTCTTGAGATTGAATCGAATATTACCGGATTGAATTATATTAATTTTAATAATTATTTTCTTTACTCAAGACATTTTTAATAGGGTAGTTGACTTCATCAAAGAAAACGAAAGGCATTTATTGCGATTCGTTACCCACCATTAGTGTATTCATAATATACAAATTATTTGGTTTAAGAAATCCCAGTTTAGACGAATGGCAATGGTCAATTTTAACCTCATTTGAAAAAGGCCAAATTGGAGCCCATGCGATTCCACTCCACGTGACGTCGTAGGGACCTAGTTTCTATACGAGTAGATAGCAGTTTTACATCGTCTGAGATTACCAATGCATGCATGAGGCACAGAGCTCAGGGAAACATTTCTTAATAATCAGACATTAAAAATACCTAAGTTCGGAAAGTTTCCTTCGTTTGATAGAGGAATAATAATCCTTATTTAAGCCAAGCGCTACCTGATAGCAGGGTGGGTACTCTGCTACCTGCTGGCAGCCTGCGTCGTATCAGCGCTGAAGGCCTCGCCCAAAGGTCACCTAACAGGGCGACAGCTGGAACCAGAAATGCGTCACAAGGAGTTTTCCCGGCATTCCTACTTAGCCGTCGCGCGCTTGAAAATTTTCAATTTTCGTTTAATCGCGAAAAATAGATATCGTCATTCGAAAATCTAAGAGCGTGAAATACATACTCCAGGAGTAATAATCTTTCGATTTAGGCAATAAAAAAATAATAGGAAACCACCCTATTCCTCCATGGTTTGGGGGGGGGGTCGCGCTAGGTTCGGCTAAACGGACCACGGACAGACGCACATTGAAGGGGTTTAGCCCCAGCCGCCCCTTATCTTTGGGTCCCCACTCAGAACTGTCGCAAATTGAAATGTTTCATCGTTCTAATTATGACCGAAAAATGTATTTCTTATCATTGACTGGGTCAGTGTTTTGAAACTCTCAATATATCGAAATGAATTTCTTAATATATGAACGATGATTGGGTTATTGTGATGACTAAAGTGATGGCGTCACGCCCCGTGGTCCCTAGTTCAAATCCCGGTGGTGGTAAAGAGTCCTTGCTTGACTGTCGCGTGGAGAACACTTCAAGCGAAACACTCGGTCCGTTGAAAAGGACATTAAACTCTTGTACCCTTGGCCTCTTTTGTCATCAGCAGGCTAATGCCGACGCCGGGTTTCTCTCCACCCTTCCTTCCATACCCTTCCCTCATGGCACCGACGGCCTCAGCTGTCGGGCGCCGCCTCAAAATACCATACCATACCATTGGTATATGAGTAGGTTGATGAATTACAGTTTCAACGAAAACAAGTCAATTGATCAGATCTCAAATAATGTCACCAACTCATGAAAAGGGTGAAGCTACTTTCTCAGATTGTTTTAAATTAACGCTTTGGGGAATGGATGAAAGTGGATGATTTTTTTCACCGCAAGTTATTATTCCATTCAATCGACCTAATCATTTCAACGAAATTCGATTTCTGGTCAGAAGGATCGATACCAATCATTAGAGATACGTGAAAATCGCACTTTCAATAACAGTTTATAGTATTTTGTATCGTCTATTTTTTTATTTTCATAATGAGGTAGATTACGATAAAATGTAGTGAAACACAGTTATATGATAAAATACAGAATATTTTAAATAATTATGTTGTAGAACAATAATAAATTAAGGAAAAAGACAGATAGGGGCGGAGGTGTAGCTTGCCCGCGCCCACTTGTAGTTCGCGGCCGCCTGAAGTCCCAGCCAACTAGCAGCTGGCCAGTCGCTCACATGCTGTCGGCGGAGCATTTAAACAGCACTCGGCACAAAATGTACGAATTTTGCCGTCGAAAAGGCAAAGGGCATAGCGGAGTAAGAGATTGAAAAGTCCCCCCTCACGGATTTTTCAATTTTTCAACTTTTTTACTGTTTGGCATACAAATAACAAAAAAAAACTTATGAAAATTAAACAATATCTGGTCAAACATCGATTTTTGGTGAATTTTCACTAAACAATTTTATTCGTCATCCACTGAATCTTCATTGATGCATGTTATAATATATTATTTCAAAAATGATCTAGATAAAAAAAAGTTGAAAAATTGACATTTTGTACTCTTCATTTTAGCACATGCCTAACATTAACCTATGATAAAATCCCAAGGGTTTAGCGTAGTTGGGGTAGTCTCAAGGAGTTTTTTCATTTTGGAATATCTGACTAGTTGGTCCTCGAGGACGCAGGATAAATCTCGTACACTTACAAATTAAATCTATTCTCAGCTTTGAAGGAGTGGGGAAGGGGTTTGGGTGTGTGGAATCTTTTGATTTGAAATAGCTTACTCGGAGGTTTTCGGAGTTCTGAAGCCATTTTCGGCACCAGCATCCACTAAGCCCTGTCCCTTGAGGTTGGAATTACAATCAGTATGAGTTTGAGCGTTAGTGAGAGTACTAAATATGTGCAAGATGGTATGAAACGGGTGTTATGGGGGCAAAGGTCATGGGGAAAACAGCAAAAAATGGCCAAAATGGCATATTTAATATTTTTTCGGGGTGTTCCACCCCCTAAATGTTCTTTTTTCATTGCATTAGCCGAAAGGTATTTAAATACTCCTTCGAAACACATTTTTTAATTGTGGCGCTCTCAAAAATATTTTATGAAAACTAGCGTTTGAAATTTTCAAATCGACGCCATTTCTCCTTATGCCCCTGAAAAGTTGTGAAAAAAATTGAGCATATGCTCCATTAAGAAAGCCATCAAATGGCGCAAATTGCATTCAAAAATATGCTTTCTATCTCAAGATATTTAAAAAAGAGTGGAAATCGAAATTTCGAGTTAGCCGGCCCTGGTGGGCCTCTAGCGGGCTGGAAGTGTGGGGAGGTTAGTCCTATTTGATTCCAAATCCTATGCCCCAAGTCTGGGAAAAATCCGTGAGGGGGGACTTTTCAATCTCTTACTCGGCTATGCCCTTTGCGTAAAAACATCATAAAAGACCAGTCATCGCATCTGTGTCGCATTTCCGACTTTCACGCATCTCTACCAATCATAAAACTACGGGACGGACTTAGTCGTCTTGAAATGCATGATATAATAATATCGCCTTCCTCTCGCTATCGCTAAAGGCCGTTTTACACGGGGCGCAGAATTGCGTAGGTTAGAGCTGCATTAATTTCTAAAATGGCGCGGAATTGTGCGAATGCATGAACGAAATTAGAACAGGGGCTATTTTGCCGTCTCGCATCCACGCATTCTCGCATGTGTTCTAGCAATTAACCGCTTTACACGACGCAGTTTTGATTGCGCCTTCGCACGTACGTCAGATAACGGAATTCCGTGTACCATGTAAAACGGCCTTAACAGTGGCCTTCCTCTTTCCATGTTTCACCGATCGTCGCGTCGATGGCACCATCGCAACGGGATTATCAACACATAAACAAAAAACAACAGCGTGGCGGCGCACGTGGTTCCATCTAGCGCTGAGATCCACTTCTACGCGGCGTCCAAGCACGCGGTGCGCGCCCTCACCGAAGGACTAAGACACGAGCTGCGCGACAAGAAGAGCCACATCAAAATCACTGTAAGTACACTCGCCTCGTCCTCCACAATACAAATGCCACCCTCTCATGGTCAACAGGAACAAGAGGATTTTAAGTTGCGTGATTATTAAAAGGAGGCTACTATCATACAAAATACCAGTCTGGCACTAATAAAAAGTAAGACATGTAAAGCCACTTTATTATTTTTTCGACGCAAGTGATTAAATATGAAGTAAGGTACTTTCCTCTCCTTAACAATGGTATGAAGGAGTATAGATGGGAATATGTAATCAATCAAATTGCGATAAAAATCATTCATTTAGAGGGGACGTCACTCCTAATCGACAGGTCGTACCTTCTTTGTGTTCCTAATGTATTGTTAACTTGAGACATACGCTAAAAAACAGGAAATTTTAAAGTAATATAGTGTAAACCCTTGAAGACATTCAGATGGATCTCAAATTTTAAAAAAATAAGTCTGAAGGAAGTGATGGGTCCCCATAGGAGAACATTTCGGAGACGGTGGCCACACCTCCGAGTGGGCACATGGTGCGAAAATTATTCGGGGCGGGGTGTATACACTGTATATCAACTATCTCCTCTAAATAAAGAGTGGAGAAACATTGAATGACGAAATTTTAACCTGGATAGCTGATGCCAGTGGTAACCAAAATTACACAGGCCAATAATGAAAAAACATTTCTTTACTGAAAATACCTTATTCTTATGTTTTAAAAGTTGCTGAATCCAAATATGATGGTTTTAAAGTTGTATCACCCACCATTTATTCACCTTTTTCCAGTAAAATTTATGAAATCAAGCAATATTTTTAGAATTTAACAGCTTTTTTATAGTTGTAATAAAATTGAAAAAGTAGGTCTAATGAACGAAGGTAATGGGGGGATAATACTTCACCGAGAAGTTCAGCAAGCGATTCATCGCAGAAAAAGCTACACAAGAAGCTTCAAGGAAAAAAGGGAAAAAATGTAGACCAATTCCAGTTGACAAGTGAACCCTGTATTATCACGCTGTAGTAAATGCAAACAATTTTATCACGATGTAGTGAACAGTAAATACAAACAATTTTATGATGTAACACAGTGTTTCATTGATTTCCCTATAGGTTTACCGTGTATGGGTATTAGACTAAATTTTAAATACATATTGCTTGGAAACTATGGGTGATACAAAAAAACTAAGGCCAGGTTTGGATTCGGCACATAAAAATCTATAAAGATCAGCTATTAAAATAAAAAAGTTTTCAAATAAAATTTTTTGCTGGCCTGTGTTATCAATGATGTTTTGGTCGAAACAGAAATATTTTAAAAAACAGAAACTTAAGAGTCATCGTTCCGATTGACCGCGAGTCTGCCATGTTGCCGGATGCTCTGGACAACTCATGACATCGAAAGCTTGGCTTGCCGGAGATCGTGATGTAACAAAGGCATCCGGCATCAGGGAAAACGAGCGGCCAATAAGAACGCTTGGCTTAAAATTTCTGTACATGGGCGTACTCACCGAGGGGCAGGAAGGGGTAGCTGCACCCTCTAGAAGCAAAAATCGCAAATTTCTTCAAGGAAAATAATAATATTTTTTCAAGCAAATAATTCAGAAAACTTATAAAGAGCTGTTAGAGCTTCATTACAATGTTGATTTCATTCATCTTTTCCATGCTTAAATCTTACCAACAACTTGAACAATCATAGATATTGCCCCCCTCCCCGGTATTTTAGATCCTGGGTACGCCCTTGCTTCTGTATTTTAAAAATTGTTCGTTTTTGGCCTTAACTTCACTAGTAATTTTGGTTCCTGTTGTCATCGGATACCCAGGGTTAAAATTTCCTAACAGAATTTTTCTCCACCCTGTAGACTATAGATACTCCGCGAATTACGACCATCAGTAGTAAAGACCAAAATAATCTTGAAAAATAAGTTTTGAAACCTCCCTATAATTTCATCATGAAAATGCAACGTAAATCACCCCCACATGCCAGCAATGCTCCCACCGCAATTGTATAGGGCCTAAACCGGGTATCTTGCCCTGGGAAATTTTATAAGTATTGAGTTTTAAGTTTTTTAAGCATTTTAGAAGAGTCATATGATCAACATTAGAACCCTGATAACTCGAATCTCGATATATGGAAACTCCGGGGAAAATCGACAAGCCTGACACATTTTTTCCTCACGCCCATAACGAATTTTTGAGGGGGCTCGGGCCCCCTCAGGCCCCATGGAGTCGGCGCCACTGCTCTTACGTGCCTGCCTCAGGGTGAATGTTAAACAAAAGAGCGCTGTTAGTGCCAAGTGGGCAGTGGTCGAGAGTCGAAGCCAACACCGGAACTCCCAACTCCAATGTAACTATGGGAAATGGACAATTTTGCAAATGAAACTTAAAATAATAGATTCATCAAAATGCCGATCCCCTATGTCTTCCTTAAGAATTAAATTAGCTGCTTAAAATGTGACGCATTTCCCCAAGAATATATGCGTCAAATCTAATTCGTCTTCTTGCTTAAACCTCTTCCCTACGGGAAAATTAAAATAGACCCTAATACGATTTCGAAAATGAGACGAAAATGGCTGTCCTATCCATGAAATACCTTTAAAATAGAGTTTACTTTGACACGCTATCGAAGTGAGTGACTTTTATGACGTGATAACTTCTTTGATCACTTTTTGGCCAGCTTGGATTTAATCCAATACGATAATTAGATCATGATTCATTTAATAGGCAGTAGATGATCTCACAGTGGCTCATTGATTCTAGTGGCTCCATAAAATACGTTTCGAAAGATTATATGACTGGTCAGAAATTAGGATGGAATCCCGAGATTCATGCAAATCCACATAAAAGTCTAAAAGCATTCTTCGAATAATTTTATTTTCATTCACCTACTTCTCTTGTTATTTCTATAGCAAACATTATATTTTCAGTCGCGCATAATGCCATTAATTCTCAACAGTCATAACTAATCAACAAAGGTGTTTATTGATTATTTTCCATTCTCAATACTTAGATTCTGATTAGCCTTGTCATTGCATCGTGTTAGTGAGCCACTGACATGCATTGCTCTAACTGACCATTTAGGAGTAATTTTTATTTAAACTTTGACTCAGAAATCTTCTATATCATTTTTACTGTATAGATACCTTTTTCTCAATTTATACGCAGCCAAACTCTACAAATGAGGTACCAAAATGCACAGAATTTACAAGAGAACATGCGACGGCATATCTTACTTCCTAAATATTGCTATTGTTTCCTAAAATTGGTTTGTAAATAATTAAAAAAAAACAAAAATCGGTAAATTTTCCTGACGTTAACGGCGAACAAACTGATGCATTTGTTCATTTGCAACAATATCTCGCATTCTTTGAATTACTTCATCAAGATGCGGCTGATTCCACATTCACGTCTCCTGTTGATACACAAGTATGAGTCATCATGTGCGTTTAACAGAGTATAATGTAATTACTTCCAATGTTGTGTTTAAAGAGGGACTCTGACCTCAATTTGTACATGAAAATTCCAATTAAATTTGTACATAAGACCCTGCCTTTTTTTCTAAATTTTAAAATTAGAAACGCGCCTATCCCTCTGTGGACCTGCATTGAAAAGAGCGGGGGAAGCCCGCTGGGAGCGGGCACAGCACGCTCGTCAGATATATATTCCTCTCAGGATCGTCTATAAACAAGAAAATAACTATGATGGTACTTTCAAAAATCACTCCATCATTCGTTTTGGACTCAGTATTTTCGCCGAACATAATCTCATCCTACTGATTTGAACCAGTCACGACTTGTTCTACCCAAAACAGGAAAGCTTGAATGTTACAGCTGTCTTTCTGTCCCAGAAATGACGGTAAAATGTTAAAATGAAGTATTATTGACAGGGAAATTACGTGTACGTTGGAATCATAACGAAGAAATGCGGTTTCTTGTTAGAGGGACAAGCACAAGGTCGTGGACAAAGATTTGCATATATTAAATAAATATTCGTCTTGACTGAGTAAAACGAGGGAGTTCCTGAGTTTTAGGATGTTGGTAATTAATGGATTTTTTAAGCACGCAAGTTTTTAATTTGTAATCAAAATTGGTTGTCCTTGAAGATCGCGCGCCAATTAAAATGCACTCAGCTCGCCTCGTATCTGATGTCGGCGCGTCAAGGTCACTGTCAAGCCCTCGCACGCGATACCTATGCCTCGCACAGTGATACGCATTTGATGTTACGTCTTCAGTTAAATCCAGGAAACAGAACACACGCATGAAGGATCTCATGTCACCTTACATAACAAGGGTTTACTATAAGAGTCTTTCAAGCGAAGGTAATCTATTTGTGGTAGAGATTTAATTGGGCCTCTGTAATTCACGTTCACATCTCTGTACTCCCAAAATTCTGCATGTGTTTTTTTTCCAGAGTATAAGCCCTGGGCTGGTGAAATCAGACATCTACGAGGCTTGCATGGGACAGAGGGTGTCTGATATGGTGTACTCCACTTTGCCGTATTTGGAAGCAGACGACGTAGCCGACAGCGTCATCAGTGTGCTCTCTTCGAAACCAAGCGTCCAGGTAAGGCAGGCCAAGGCAAGGGGAAAGTTCATTAATTACGCGAGGCGATTTTTCGATTTCCCCCCTCACGGCCCTCGGGCCAAGATATCCAGGGATTTGCCCTCTAATCTCACGTACGATTTTGAAAAACACGTACCTATTCGTAGCGTAAATAATTTGGTATGTGCTTTAATTCGTTTGATTTATTAAAAAATATCATATTCTTTATTATTTTTCTTTACGACTAATATATATTTAAAACTACTAATAACGTGCAACTGAAAAAGAATGAAGATAAAATGGATCTACCAAGTAAGTAATGAGGAAGTGCAAAAAAGAGTGGGAGGAAAGAGAAGTCTTCTAAAAATCTTGTGGAAGAGACGAAACGACTTAATTGACCACATGATGAACATGATGTTCTGATGAAAACAATTGTTGAAGGATAGGTGGAAGGGAAAAAGGGCAAGAACAATCCCGAATGAGAGAACTTTTTACAGGCCCACGGGACAGGTTTTAAAGGGTGTAAAAGAGAAGAAATACTTCACTACGTTAAGGTTAGCGAATAGGAGAGCGGAACGGATTTATGCGTCAAATCAGTCTTAGGATTGTTGACAAATGATGATGGAGAACGTATTCAATATCATTCTGAACGAGCTTCACTGACATAAGTCTTCCACTATCAGGAACCTCTGATTCGCTGCCAACCATTGCCCGTCACGTCTTTCCAGCAGCTTTTTTCGATCTCGTGGACGAGTCTTGTCAAGTATTCATCAAAATAACTTCTTTTGAATGAGTAGTGGCGGGATTTAATTGGCAGATTTTCACCTTATCCCATACTCCTACGATGTAACCGTTAACTTCGGGTTAAGCATACCAACAAATAAAATTTAATTAAAAAACTACCATGAATTGGTAGCAAATAAAAAAATAACCATGACCGAAAACTTTTTACAGGTCCACGAAATGATCATCAAGCCCTTCGGGGAGGCTTACTGAAGGGTTATCATCAAGTGGAAGGAGAAGGAGCCGTGTATATGCAGCCTCCTTCGTCGAACAACCAGGGAGAATAACATTTTCCATTCATTTCATTATCAAATGAACTCGATTCGCTCGAGTACTTCTCAATTATAAATCAAATCAATGATTAAAAATATTCTTTTTTGTATCATATGTTAATTCCTTTATTTCCTTTGTTTTTTTCCCTAACTGTGTACCCTGACCCTTGTATCACGTTGTGGGGGATTTGAACCCTCCTTAATCCTTTAATCTCCCATTTAAAAAGTTACAATTCTTCGATAGGATACAGCTATATACGAATCGGTGTAATCTCAATGAACCGAATCATCACCATTCAGATGAGCATTGAAGGCCATTGGCGAATTTTACATGCTCTCTCTTCAATTCCAGAAATGAAATTCAATAAAACCTCCGAGTTGATGCTCTACCTTACTGTGTGGGCTCTATAGCGGCTTTTCTCCGAAACAGGATACAGTGTATCTCAAATCGTAGATACTAACAGGTAAGGGAGAGAAATTTCACCTCTCCAAAGAATGGCTAAAGGTGAATCGGAGTGGTTCTTTGAGTAAAGTCTGTTTATCCCAGAAGAGGGAGATCTTGAACTGAGTTGAGCCAATGCTATCCAATGATTCAGTACCCAATAAATGAACGAATGAAATTTATTCAATGTTCTGGGTACATGCTTCTAAGAACAAAAAATAAGTACATATAGTAACTTGACATTTTGAGTTTATATTATATAAAAACAGCATTAAAAAGGTAATATTGTATGCATAATATAGAACAGACATAATTACGGACTCCTAAAATAACTTTGACAAAAAGTAAAAATAAATAATTCGTTTACGGATGTAACAGGTATTTGTAACATTTATTTGTACTTGAATGTTTACACAGTCGTGCAAGTTTTCATACCGTCAGGAATTTCATTCCATGCAACGGTAGATTTGACGACGAACGATTTATGAAACATTGTAGTTCTATGTAGTTTTTTGAATAGAGCTTAAAGTGTTCACTCCGTGCTATCACAGTCCTGGTTGTAGACGCGTTCTGGAAGATATCAAGTTAACTTTTCGGTGTTTTTGTAGTTGAAAAAAGAAAATAAAAAGATACAAAAGTGGTATTTCCAAGAAGAGAAATTTACAGCCAGTTTAATTGTTCTCTGTGAGGGGAATGTGTTCATCACAGCGAAGGTCTAGGATGAATCTAACCGTATGAGTAACGATGAGTTAGTTCTGTAACCGTTGCAACTTCAGATTCACTCCGCTTGTCAGATCTGCGAAGGATAAGGTGCCAAACTCAATATAAGGAAAGATTAAGGTAGTTATTAACAGCTTCCTTATACAGAGGCAAATTGTTTTCAGGCTTTTAAGCTTATACAATATACCATTAACTCTATTGGAAAAAGCTGTAATTGATCGTGCCAAGTCAGACAGTTGATCATAAAAATAATCAGGTTGCGTACAGAATTAGAGTTGGGAATAGCTATGCGATCAAGTACATATAGTACCGAATGTTGTTTTCAAAGTTAATCTCAATAGTAATTCTAGCATCAACAATAATCACTGACTTGGTATTTGCTACATTTAGAACTAAAAAGTTTTCTTGGGGTACACTGATAGCAATATCAGCGTTTACTAATTTTGAAATTGAATCTACATGCATAGATTCAATGATACATTACATTTTCGACCTATCTAATGCCGTTTGCCAATTAAGATTTACTTTAAGATACATATTTATATACTATTAATTGAGTTCAAGAAATGGAATTTTAGCAGAAAAAATATTTCTAAAAAATTACGTTTAAGAAAAAAAGGCCTCGTCGAAAATAGTCCTAAATGTAAAGTACCTGCAATGGTTAGAGTAATGAAACATTTCCTTAGGCATTTAAAAAATTGAATATTTCACTCCAACGAATCTAATGCTAAAAATGGAGGCACATAGGTATTCAAATTTTAGAAAAAAACGCCATCTCAGATTCCCAAAAGTGCTAAGAATGAAAAAAAATATAGAAAAATCGGGAGATTATGGCTCGGTAAGAGATCAAGGCTCTCTTAATCCACCATTCAGCCTTAAATAGATGTTTTTCTAAGTCCCTTCAAAGTTGGCTAAATTCATGGGCAGGAAAAATTGGGCGTCGAACCATAACTCCCAAAGCAAAATATACAATTTTTTAACAACTTTACAGGAAGAGTGGAGGGGTGGTCTTTGCTTTCATTGGAAATTCTGACAACTTACGTGTATCCATTGCGTTAACATTACGTAATCCAAAGATAAGATAACAGCACTACGGGAGCAAAATTTTATGCACATTCAAAACATTATTTCCGGATCCCTATGGCCGCCACGTTGAAATTGAGAACCACTGTTGCGATAGAGAAGGTACATCCTAATACTGGTTTTACAGACAGCCATTCGCACGTCTATTCTGACGTACAGATTTTTTAAAGATGAAAAAGTCACTTTTCTTGCCTTATGCCTTTTTTGTCCACGCTGTATTTAGGAGCCGCCTAAGAGACATCGGCGCAGTCAGAATAACTGCACGGGTTGCTATGGCAATAATAATTAACCCGCAGAAAATATATGGACAAAAAACTACATGAGGATTTTATACATGATTCTGCTGTATTTTTCACCTACAGCAAAAGTTTTCAGGCAAGAAAATAGGCATAAATTAAGGCCTCCACTACCAGAAAGAAAAGTTTTCACGAACTCCATTTTAGGTGATTATACTTGGTAGAATATTGTATTCATGCCTAATTAATGAATTTCTTCCTCCTTTTCCTCAATTTGGAGTTGTATCATCAACGGATTTGAAGTTGCGTGATGATTAAAAGGAGGCAACTTTCACACTAAATACCAGTCTGACACTAGTAAAAAGTGAGAGATGTAGAGCCAAGTTATTATTCTTTCGATGTAAGTGATAAAATAGTATTTAAAGTAGTTTCCTCGCCTTATTAATGGTATGAAGGGGTATCTATGGGAGTATACTGTAATCAATCAAACTGCGATAAAATCATTCATTTAGAGGGGACGTCACACCTAATCGACAGGTCGTATCTTCTTTCTGTTCCTAATATATTGTTAGCTTGAGACATACGCTAAAAACCATGAAATTTTAAAGTAATATAGTGTAAACCCTTAAAGGCATTCACATGAATCTCAAATTTTAAAAAAATACGTCAGGAAATCAGACCAGTCTGAAGGAAGTGATGGGTCCCCTTAAGAGAAGATTTTGGGTACAGTGTTCGCAATAAGGTGGTGCCCCATGCATTTCGCTGCACATGAAAATGCCATAAAGTGACGCGATCACGGAGCACCGTCCCCGCTGCCTTCTCCGCTGCCCTCCCAACCCAGCAAGTCACTCTCCACGAATGGGCGTGGGTTCGAGTCCTCCTCGGACACATCCAGCAGTTGACGGCCGTGGCGGGAGGGGATTTTCGCTTCGGCCGTTGGCGGTGGTGGAGTGGCTAGGCCGTCGTCGCGTCGTTGCGTCTTGGCGTGGTCCTTCGGCCCGGGGGCCTGTGGGGCCTTGGGGGCGACGCGAATGAAGCCCTCGTCCTCGGGGAAGAACTCGGTGGGCTCCACGTCCGACAGCCAAAAGTACTTGGTGTCGTTCCACGCCGACCACCCACCGCCACCCCACCAATCTCCATCTACAGATGCCGGGCACATCAGGATAGAGGATAGATAGGTATATTCAACGATGCATGGATATGGATATTACATACTCAACTGATAATTAAATTTGCATGAATTACATGATATCGTACATATCAACATTTATTAACGTTCATCAACGCTTTTTCGCTATCGTCTAATATAATTGAGGAGGATTCTCAGACCGGACGATTGAGTATAAATCATTATTACTACAGTATTCTACCGGTTAAGGTAAGTTCCAGGTGTCAATGAGGGTTACTTCCCTTAATTCTTTCAATAAATCGAATTCCCCTCCCTCCTCTCCCTCGCTTACCCAACACTCTTCCCTCAAACATGATTTTTAACATCCTAGATATCTTCTATATTATTTCTACTGGTTAGATACCTTATTCTCAACTTATACGCAACCAAACTCTACAAATGATGTACCAAAATGCACAGAATTTATCAGAGAGTATGGGACGGCATATCTTACTTCCTAAATATTGCTATTGTTTCCTACAATTGGTTTTTAAATAATAAAAAAAATAAAAAAATAAAAAAACATGGAACAAAAACCGGTAAATATTCCTGACGTTAACGGCGAACAAACTGATACATTTATTCATTTGCGACAATATCTTACATTCTTTACATAACTTTCATCAAAATTCGGCTGATTCCACTTTCAAGTCACCTCTTGATACGTAAGTATGAGTCATCATGTGCGTTTAACAGAGGAAAGTGTAATTACTTCCAATGTTGTGTTTAAAGAGGTCCTCTGACCTCAATTTGTACATTAACATCCCAATTAAATTTGTACATAAGACCCTGCCTTTTTTTCTACATTTGAAAATTAGAAACGCGCCTATCCCTCTGTAGACCTGCATTGAAAAGAGCGGGGGAAGCCCGTTGGGAGCGGGCACAGCACGGTCGTAAATCATTATTACTATAGTATTCTACCGGTTAAGGTAAGTTCCAGGTGTCAATAAGGCCTGCTTCCCTTTATTCTTTCAATAAATCCCATTCCCCTCCTTCCTTTCCCTCGCTTACTTCTGATCCGTATACTCCACATTCGAGTATCCTATGGTGAGTGAAAGCAATAGCCTTTGAGTCATAATTACTACTTTTAAAAGAGATTTTAGCTGTATTTTTGATGATAATCTTTTACTCGAGAAACTTGCATTATTTGTAAAGCTCACTCACTTGAATTTTTTAATATTTTAGATGAATCCATATGCTATTCACATTAAAATTTTAAATGAATGTATGAAAGGGTTTCGTATGTAGCATCAAAATTAATATACGGATCAGAAGTCTTGTTAGTTCTGCACTACTTGCCCGTAAAAGATCAAGATTATAGCGTAATTTTTGAACTGCTATCGGCGAAAAAAATTAAACCACTTGCACGAAATTCTTCCGAAGCTCCATAAGGTCGTGTCATACATCATTTTGAATATCGAAGTTACGTATGCTTTATGAAAAAATATTTCAAATATTTTCATGTAAGGAAATGTTGGTATTATTCCTATTCCTAAAAATAGCCCACAAAGACAAAAATCGCCATTTTGATAGCGTGCATTTCCGTGGGGCGATTTTTGCTTTTGTGGTATATTTTAAGTAAGAGGAACAAAATAGACACTTCCTTACGTGAAAAGTGTATAAATATTTATTGCATTAGCATAAGTAACTTCGATATTCATGCACTTTTCCGAACCTCGGAAATTTAATCTAGCTTTCGACCACTTAAAAAAATCAAGGAATGGGTAAAATTTAATTTTAAAAAGCTGCATAAAAAATACAATTAAATGCACCAATCAAATATTTTGCCCATGACGATTTGAAGAAGACGGCCGTTTCGCTGTTCTCATAGATTTTTTTCGTGTTCTTATTCACTCTTGTATTTAAACAATATTCAATGATTCATTGTTGTAGTCGAATAAACGATGAGCAGAACGATATATGACAAGACCTTATGGAGCTTCGGCCGAATTTCCTACAAATAGGATGGTTTCCAAATTATTTTTTTATTGCCTAAATCGAAAGATTATTACTCCTGGAGTAAGAATTTCACTTTTTTAGATTTTTTAATGACGATATCTATTTCTCGCGATTAAACGAAAAGTGAAAAATTTCAAGCGCGCGAAAACGAGACGGCTAAGTAGGAATGATGGGATAAGTTCGTGTGACGTATTTCTGGTTCCCCTGCCGCAAGTGAGGTAACCTTGGGGCGAGGCGTGAGCACTGATACGACGCAGGCGGCTAGCAGGTAGCAGAGTACCCTGCTAGCAGGTAGCGCTTGGCTTAAATAAGGATTATTATTACCCTATCAAACGAAGGAAACTTTCCGACCATAGGCAGTTTTAATAGGTGATAGTTAAGATATGTTTCCCTGAGCTCTGTGCCTCATGCATGCATTGGTAATCTCAAACGATGTAAAACTCCCATCTACTCGTATAGAAACTAGGTCCCTGTGACGTCACGTGGAGTGGCATCGCATGGGCGCCAATCTGGTCTTTTTCAAATGCGGTTAAAATTGATCGTTGCCATTCGTCTAAACTGGGATTTCTAAAGCCAAATTATTTGCATATTATGAATACACTAATGGTAGACAACGAATCACAATCACTGCCTTTCGTTTTCTTTGATGAAGGAAACTACCCTCGTCTTAAAGATCAGCGTTCTACCTTTTTTTGCGGCGACAGTAGCGCTACGTCACCATAGTGGTCAAAAGACGTAGATAAGGAGGGAGTCTCATTAGCAAAACGTCAATCGCTATCACCTAGTACGCCTCCTTACCTCGCGATGTCACGCCGTCCGACGGGTCGCTGGTTCGACTTCCGAGAGCTACTTCCGCGCCTTCAACCCACGATCACAACAACGCATGTCGTAAGGGGGAAAAAGCGTCGCTGCGGTCGCGTGGCAACGCTGTCTCTTGTTATCTGCGAGATGCTATTAATGGATGGCGTATATATATTTCGACGAGGGGAGATAAGTTATATAATGCCGCTCTCAACGTTACATCGAAATATGGCGGGCTATTCAACACTCCTTCTCCGAATTTTTGCGCTCGGGCGCTAAACCAACGCAATAAAACAACTGCGTCGACTTATTTCCCGAGAACTCACACCGCAGGAATAGCGTCCGTAAACACATCCAACAAAGCATTACACCACCCCTGCACGTTAACCATAACGCCAGCGTATTCCAGAGATTAACAACACCTACATGTTTATCGAAGATCAAATGCAAACCTTAAAAGAAAGCATACTTCCGAATTCATTTCAACACGACGAGAAATAAAACCATCGTTAGCTTGGGCCTCGGTGGGTTAATAGGGTGGTTTCCTATTATTTTTTATTGCCTAAATCGAAAGATTATTACTCCTGGAGTACGTATTTCACGCTTTTACATTTTTTGATGACGGCATCTATTTTTAATAATTAATTCAAAAAAGAGAAAATTTTCAATCGCGCGAAAACGCGACGGCTAAGTATGAATGATGGGAAAACTCCGCGTGACGTCGTTCTGGATCCCGCTTCCGCCGTGTGAGGTGACCTTGGGGCAATGATATTGTGCGCCGATGCGATGCTGGCTGCTAGCAGGTAGCGCTTGGATTAAATAAGGATTATTAATACCTTATGAAACGAAGAAAACTTTCCGACCTTAGCCAGTTTTAATAGGTGATTATTAAGACATGTTTCCCTGAGCTCTGTGCCTAATGCATGCATTGGTAATCTCAGACGATGTAAAACTCCTATCTACTCGTATAGTAACTAGGTCCCTGTGATGTCACGTGGAGTGGCATCGCATGGGCGCCAATCTGGCCTTTTTCAAATGCGGTTAAAATTGACCATTGCCATTCGTCTGAACTGGGATTTCTAAAACCAAATAATTTGTATATTATGAATAAATTAAAGGTGGGTAACGAATCGCAATCAATGCCTTTCGTTTTCTTTGATGAAGGAAACTACCCTATTCGTGTTTTCTATCCCTGTTGATAATTACCTATGACAATCGTTATCCGGTTTCGGAAATATATTTTCTTTAAAATTATTTGATATATATATATATTTACTTATAAAATTCGCATTTGAATTTCCCGTCTCCGGACATAATAACTTAATTAAATTATTTTCAGAACTTAAGTATTAAAAAAACAACCATTACAATATGATAACCACACGCAAAAAATATGGCAAAATGGAGGTGGCAAGAGGTGGCAAGGTTTTTCAATTTTAAATGATCTGAAAATTTTCAATTTCACGGTAACAAGAACTGAATTAAAAGATAATATAGATATGTTTTTTTAGATAAAAGATAATTTTTAAATTTTTTTTATTCCCAATCCACCGAATACAGCTCTCACAGGCCATTTTAAATCGTGGTATTCAACAAAGTCAACAATTGCACGTAACAAACAACCATGCCCTGGATATATGGCAAAATGGAGGTGGCAAAAAATATGGCAAAATGGAGGTGGCAAGAGGTGGCAAGGTTTTTCAATTTTAAATGATCTGAAAATTTTCAATTTCACGGTAACAAGAACTGAATTAAAAGATAATATAGATATGTTTTTTTAGATAAAAGATAATTTTTAAATTTTTTTTATTCCCAATCCACCGAATACAGCTCTCACAGGCCATTTTTAATCGTGGTATTCAACAAAGTCAACAATTGCACGTAACAAACAACCATGCCCTGGATAGGGTAACTTACCCAGGCGGGACTCGAACCCGCGACCTCTTGTTTGGCAGGCGAAGACGTTACCCCGCCGCCACCGAGGCCGGCGATATATAGATAGATATGGTTTAAGTAACTAAATAGTTGCTTTGACAAAGTTGCCAGTGCGCGGGGGGGGGCCCTTACTGTCATCACAGAATTCAAACTCAGACCCTTTTCATTGCATGGGAACAGCATAATAGGAGTGCAAATCTAATGTTCTAGTAATTACTGGTTAAATTATTAAAAATCTTAAACTGCTCACCTGAAAAATTAGGAAAACGGACATCTAGATTCAGAAATAAAGAATGGCCCTTTCAACGATTACTTTTAAATTGTCGACTGTGATGGATTCAGAAATACAGAATCCCTTAATTTCCCTTCTTTCGATCCATTTCCTACTTCACGAGCTGTTAGAGGTGAAATTTCATGAGCTTTAGCTCTTTGACGGATAACACAGGCCAACATTAAAAAAACGTTTTTACTGAACATACCTTATTCTTATATTTTTTAAGTTGCTGAATCCAAATATAATGGTATTAAAGTTGTATCACCCACCATTTAAGCACATATTACAGTTAAATTTATGAAATCAAGCAATATTTTTAGAATTTAACAGTTTTTTTATAGTTATAATAAAATTGAAAAAGTAGGTCTAATGAACGAAGATAATGGGGATTACTGTTGGTACTTCACCGAGAAGTTCAGCAAGCGATTCATCGCAGAAAAAGCTACACAAGAAGCTTCAAGGAAAAAAGTGAAAGAAAATGTAGAGCAATTCCAGTTTGCAAGTGAACCCTATCTTATTGCGATGTAGTAAATACAAACAATTTTATGATGTAACACAGTGTTTCATTTATTTTTCCTATACTGCACCGTGTAGGGGTATTAGACTAAATATTAAAATACATATTGCTTGGAAGCTATGGGTGATACAAAAAACTAAGGCCAGGTTTGGATTCGGCGCATAAAAATCTATAAAGATCGGCTATTAAAATAAAAAAAGTTTTCAAGCCAAATTTTTTTGTTGGCCTGTGTAATTTGATGACGTCGCGAAATACTGTCGGGCGGGTAATCGCTTCTCAGCTACTCCTCGGCCTCGCACATACACCTCGCGTGGGTCGCTGCTGCTTACACTGTCGAGAGCGATCTCTTTCCTTAATGAAAGGCTCTTCCTGAACGAGTAGATGAACAGAAACTCTAATGACGTCACCAACTTATGACCCGCGGGCGGAAACTTTTATGTTCTTTTTATATTTTGAACTAACAAGAGAATGGCTGAATGCTAAAGACTTTTTCTTCCGTCGTAACTAATCTTTCCCTTCGATCTTTCAAATTCTTTGAATGAATTGCGACTTTGAGTCTCAGTTGACGAGCACATTGGCAATGCTGGGATGTTGCCCTTATATACGCCGTGCATGAACTAGTGAATCCTCCAGTTTGCAGATTGTCTATGGCAAAGATAAGCAAAGTTCCATAACCGGATGGTTGATTTTCAAGGCAAATAAGATGTCGCGGAAGTTGCTTCCGTTCCTCATCTGATCGAATGGAAACAAAAAAGAATTGATGACTGGGGCAATGGACCACTCCAACAGCACATTGGGAAGTCAATCGAATAAAAAGTGGATCAGTGACATCGCGAACAATGAAATTGATGTTTCCACAGTCGGTCATTGCACAGGGTGGAGAAAAATAATGCCGCGAAATTTTAACCTTGGATAGGTACTCCCAACCAACCAATGAGGGTTCAGGGCGAACCCTTTGAAGATACAACGCACCGGGGCCGGGAACCAAGCCCGTGGCTCATACGCCCGATCACCCGGGGAGGGGGAGGAGAGGAAGGAAAAAGGAAAGAGGCGCCGCCGCGATAGGAGCCCGACGACGCCTCTGGGATAGATTTCGATTTTTTCGATTTTAGTTGATAATCGAGTAGTTTTACCTATACAAGCACAGGTACGCATTTTTGTCTCAGCCGCAGATGTATTACATTCATGAACAGTACCTTCTTTAGGGGTTAAGTTAGATGCAACACCAGGGCGTATTAACCAAACAAGTGTTTTTATAAACCGACCTGGTTTATTTTATGGCAAATGTTCTGAAATTTGCGGAGAAAATCACAGATTTATACCTATTACCATTGAAAAAGTAAAAACTAAAACATTCATTGACTGAATTCAAAAAATAAGAGAAGCTTCATTAGGTGACTGAAAGTAAGTAATGGTCTCTTAAACCACATGATAATAAAGTAACGAAATACTCCTAAGGAAAAGAATAAGTTAAATAATAACGTTAGAATTTCAAACTAAAATTACTAAAAATGTAGTATTCTTTGATTCCTCAAATGGCCCCAATAAGATGATTAACTTTATATTTATTATTTACCCTATCTTTAATTATTATAATAAGAATTAACAACTATCTATTTATTCCTAAGATACAAAGTAGAGAACAAGATAAAAATTGGTACAAAAAAACATAAGGTACTGCCAGTGGGAATCAGAATCAATGATGACTTTTCGGTCGAAAACGCAGCATTTTTAAACTACAGTTAATATGAGCAAAGCGCTCCGATTGGCCGAAAGTTTACACTGTTGTCGGATGTCTTGGATACGTCCCGATCTCCGGCACGCGAAGCATTCGAAAGTCATAACTTGTCCAGAGCATCCGGCAACATGGTAAACTCGCGGCCAATCGGAGCGATCGGCTATAAGTTTATGAAGTTTAAAAATGGTGCGTTTTTCGGCCTAAACATCACTAGTAATTTTGGTTTCTACTGGCACCATTTCTCCACGGTTGCAATTTCGTCATATAATATTTCACCACCCTGCATACCTGGTCATCCGTCACACATTAAAATAGGTTTTCCAGTGTCGTCGCTCGCGACTCCGACGGCAAAGTGATCAGAATTTCACTTTGGGGACATATACTATAATTATGGCTGCTAACCGAAATTATTACTGAAGATGACAATATATCGCGTTGATAACTTTTCCATGCTTTTCCTCGCGAGAGCAAGTACTCAACGGAAAACAATGAGAATAACTGCATCGCACTTCCTTGCAGAGTATTTAATTTAAAAGTGATTAAATGCGCGAATATAATTTGCAACATAAATCTAGCTCTACTGCAACTACTACTGCTCTGCAAAAATCTAGCAACATAGATCTAGCGCCGACTGTGCTCCCCTCCATGTACTCCCCTTGTGCGAGATAATGAATCACTACTCTTTTACTTTTTTTTACTGCAAGCACTATGAAATACTCGGCGATCTCCGTGGGATGAATTCCGTTTCCCCTACGTCTCGGGAACTTGCTCTACCATAAGCCATTCCGGAGTACAAGATTTCCAGATGAGTTTGATTCTTACTCCCCCTTGTATTTTTATTACTATTATTATTATTATTATTATTATTTAATTGTGACAAATAGGCCATTGGCCTGGTGGTAACATGTACATTGTACATATGATGCAAAAACAATAGAAAACTTTATAAGAAACCCTCGGTCCCTACTTCTTCAACCGCTTTTTTAAAGATAAGTAATTTTTTGGGAAGGGCTCAAATAGTTTTGCTGGTAGGTCGTTCCAGTCCCATATGGTCCTATTCAAGAAGGAGAACTGCTTCGCATTTGTCCTTCGTGATCGGCACTTTATCTTGAACTGGTGATCATTTTTTCCAACAAAGCTCGGTTTTGATATATCCTTCCCAAATTCTTTCCATGCTTTTTCCCCACTCATTATTCTAAACATGCCACACAGCCTGCTTCTTTTCCTCCTCTCTTGTAAACTATCCCACCTTAGAACTCTGAGCATTTCTGAAACACTTTCCGTTTTTTCATGCTTTCCCAACACATACCTAGCAGCTTTTCTCTGCACCTTCTCCAATTTCTTGACCTCTCCTTTAAAATGTGAGTCCCAGACAAGAGATGCGTACTAATGCTCATAAACAACAATAACTATATATGCTCATAAACAAATGTTATATTAATTAATAAAAAAACTATAAGAGAAACCCTGTAAAAGGAATATTCCAAAAAACGAGCTACATGCCGTATTTATGCATAAAAAGTCTACCCTCATATCCAAAAAACTACCCCATGCAATAATGAACACAGGTGGCATAGGAAATAAAATTTTTTGAAACTGAAAAGGCCCTTTTACACGGGGCACGGAATTGCGCAGGTTAGAGCTCGTTAATTTCTAAAATGGCGTGGAATTGTGCGAATGCATAAACGAAATTAGAACAGGGGCTATTTTGCCATCTCACGTCCACGCATTCTCGCATGTGTTCTAGCAATTCGCCGCTTTACACGACGCAATTTTGATTGCGCCTTCGCACGCACGCCAGATTGCGCAATTCCGTGTACCGTGTAAAACGACCATTGGCATCATCAGTGCAGAGGATATCGGGACAGTCTCCCGACGAAATTATGCCTCATTCACATTATGATTGTTCCAGCGATTGTTGGAGCTATCGTGCATTCACACGACGATCGTTAAAACCTGTGCTGACATCTAAAGTGAACGGGAAATTGACGGTGAGCAAAGCTGTTGAGGTATGCAGGGACACGACATTACTGTGTTCAACTTGTATTTACCGAATATTTTTCTTCCGCCCATATTCTTCCTTCCTAGGTCAAATCCATGAAAAAATAGAGCTCCACGAGCTTTTCGTCTTTCTCTTGCCGCTTCCGTTTCCGGTCTCCCAGCGCCTAACCATCGTAAAGTGGCAATGTTCGGAACTACGTCAACTATTGTCAGGACATGCATTCACACGGCTAGTTCGGCCAACTATCGTTGGAACGTTCGCTCGGACAATCGTAATGTGAACGTGGCATTAGACGTCCAGACCCGAGAAGATCCAACCGAATGAAACGTCTTAATGAAGGCCTTGGATCGCACACTGACCACTGGCCGCGAGAGGGGCGGGCGGTCAGGACTCACCGTAGACTCACCGGCATCGCCCGTCTTCTGGGCAGAGGGCGCAGGCAGCGTCCCTGCAATCAGCAGTAGCAATGCCCCAAGGACGCCCAGAAGACCGCCTAGGCCGAGGGGCGCCTGCCTCATGATCTGCACTGAGGCGTCCACGGCCTTCCCCGACGGCCAAAGACGCTCAGATGGCCCTAGCAGATAAGCCGCCGACGCATCTTCCACACCGCAAGTGACGCACGCAGAGAGGAACGGCGGCTATCGGCGTGCGTGTCTGCTTGTGGCCAAAGGGCGGAGCACACGACACATAGACCCCTCGTCTTTATTACGCCATTCTCCCTTTTAGATAGCTAAATCGTTGCTTAACTCGTCGCCCTTCAAATTCATCAAGGTGTTTTAGAAACACGTCCAATGTCGGCGACACAACTTCTCCATTCCACCATTGGACTTCAAGGAGCTAGGTTCCATTTCGGCCGAGAGAACCAAAGCAAAAACTGGCCTCGGATTTTTCTATTATCATTTCGGGGAGGGGCTCTCATATCTCTTATAAACCCTTGTGGGGATTACAATTATCAACTCTAAATATTGTTTTGACCCCAGAGCAAAGCGTAACCTTGGTGACATTAAACGATGACGAAAGTCAGGAAACTTCAGGAATATTCGTCAAATTCATTCAGGCAATTCCAGTCCTTTAGGATTGCCTCTCTCCATCTATCACGGGTACCAAGACTAATAGTTCAAGGGGACCGGGTTGGTGTGGTGGCTATGATGTTGGCTTCCAACCCCGTGGGATCGGGTTTAAATCCCGTCAGCGGCAGAGAATTTTCTGAGACTGCCCGATCCCTGGTTGAGTGTTGTGTGGAGGACGTTGCAAGCGCAACACTCCGTCCGTCGGATGGGACGTTAAGCCGTGGTTCCCTTGGCGCCTTTCGTTAAGAGCGGGCTAATGCAGACGCCGGGTTTCTCTCCACCCTTCCTTCCAAACCCTTCCCTCATGGCGAAAATGACCTCAGCTGTCGGTCGCCTCCGCCAAATACCATACCATACCAATAGTTCTATGCAGTAAATGAAGATGAGAGATTTACGAGTGTAGAATGAGAGGGCCAAGAGTATTGTAAGGTTGAGTTTTTTTAGTTCGCTTGAGCTCTATGTTTAATACTGATTCAGTGTCTTGGAGTAGAGGCCTTGCACGACCTATGCTCGAAGACAATCAATCAATATTGTAAGGTAGTGTAAACCACTTTTAAATAGATATCACCTATGATATTTTATATTTAACACTAGAACTACCGATGGGGTCATTTTGACTCCTCGCGATTTTTATTTCTCCGCCCTGACTGAAATTTTCCGAATTCTGACCTGAAATTCCGTGACTTTTATTCATTTTTGACACAAAATAAGGCTTAGCGATTAAAATAGTTCTAGAAAAGAAAATAGTACACGCTTCCAAAAAAAATCGCGAGGAGTCAAAATGACTCCATTGGTAGCTCTTGTGTTAAATGTGTACGAGTAATGTGTCCACCTTACCCCATGCAAGTACCCTTTGCAAGTAGGTTCAAAGATTTTTGGAAATGATAGTTCATGACTCCAGACTCATTCAGTTCATGAGAATCCCATGGCGCCCATAACTGGGTAAACTGTGTCAAATGTTGTAACTAACTGACCAAAATTAATATCGTACAAGCGTAGCTCCCTGTACGTGCCCCCCCCCCCCCCCAAATCTCCATTTTTCTCCATTCTTTTCCCCCTTTAGTAAAATTTCTCCTTCAATTCAATAGGTCCACACTCACACCAAATTCTTTGAGGATAAAGTCAGTAGGGAGGTTTCCTATTATTTTTTTATTGCCTAAATCGAAAGATTATTATTCCTGGAGTACGTATTTCACGCATTCAGATTTTTAAATGACGATATCTATTTTTCGCGAATAAATGAAAAGTGAAAATTTTCAAGCACGCGAAAACGCGACGGCTAAGTAGGAATGATGATAAAAGTCCGTGTTACGTCGTTCTGGTTCCAGCTATCGGCGTGTGAGGTGACTTTGGGGCGAGGCACTGAGCGCTGATACGACGCAGGATGCTAGCAGGCAGCTGAGTACCCTGCTAGCAGGTAGCGCTTGGCTTAAATAAGGATTATTATTCCCCTATCAAAAGAAGGAAACTTTCCGACCTTAGCCATTTTTAATAGGTGACATGTTTCCTTGAGCTCTGTGCCTCATGCATGCATTGGTAATCTCAGACGATGTAAAACTCCTATCTACTCGTATAGAAACTAAGTCCCTGTGACGTCACGTGGAGTGGCATCGCATGGGCCAGCTTTTCCAACCAGTGCATTTGAAAGCTCCGGGGAAATACTTTATGCGTCCTTTCAGTGTCACTCCGTTTCCGTGGGTCGTAGATAGCAGCAAAGATTTTATTTGTGCCATACGATTATTGTATTACTTATACTGCATGCCGCAGCCATACAATCGCACGTGATTTGTTAAACACAACACGCTTCTCAATAAATAAAACTCGCCAATTTTACTTCATGAATTTTTATTAAAAACACGGCCTGCAGTTTCAATTCAGGCCGTGTTTTTAATAAAAGCGAATTTGGAAATATTTCCTTATTTTCGTCATGGCAAGGCAATAATCACCCCTGAAACCGTCACATTTGTTATAGTATAGTTAATTCCAGTTATTTTTTATCTACATTCTTGATTCGCGGAGTACCTTGGTCCCCTTGGCACTCCCTTATACTCGCCCCCAATATACGATACTTACGTGGCATGAAGTGTGAACATTCCATAGAGGAAAAATTATTTGCCTTAGCCAGGATCGAACCCCGGGCCAAGGCAAATCATTTCTCCTCTCTGCAATTTCATGTGCACCTGCGTGAAGGTGCGCCGCTCACTATCCCCCAGTTATTCCTTGAATTGTACCAGCTTGACAGCTTCTTGCTCTCAAGCAAAATCAATATAGTGGCGTGTTGCAAGACATCAGAGGTTTTTCAATGCGTGGAAGTTAAAAAATTAAACCTCCGCCACAAATTCAGTTCACTAAATAAGGTGTGAAGCCTAACTAACGAGGAATATAAACTATCACGCTGTCCTTCAAGCAACTCTTGCTCAAAAAGAGTCTCTCTAGTTCTCTTTTCCTTTACATTAATCTTGCCTTGATTATGGGTCCCATTATTTTTTCACTGGTGGTACTTACATGTTTTTTAGGCATTTTTTTATGCTTTTTCATGGTAGAGAACAGTTTAAATCCTCAGGGTTTTCCCACGATTGTGCGCCTTCTATAAGGCTCTTTTTATATCGTCAACGACGACGTCAGTGATACGAGCCTTTGCTGCCATCGTAGAGATTCCTGGAAAGGGCGTTATTTGTGGCTCCTACCGTTGGCTGGCAAAGCCAGAGGTCAGAAGTAATGTTCTACCTCGGGTGAAGCTAGAAGTCACAGGCTCTTATGATTAACATGGCAAAGAAAACACAATTTTTCTCTAATGACAATAATATAATCTTCTTTAATACGTACGCGAAAAAAGTTAGTTTAAAAATGCGCATCTTTATAGCTGATTGTTAAAAGAGATAATTATCCATCGTATGGATGAAAGGTAGTTAAAATTATAGCGTGCTTTCTGAATCCTTCGGCAGCCTCCGATTGCAGCAAAACTGACTATTGATTTATTCTAAGTCATTTCCCATTGACTTAACGAAGATTTTGCCATACTTGGCGCTGAAAATGAAGTGATAGGAGGAATCAAGGGCCTCTTACAGATTCAATTCCCCCTTCACTACAAATGCCCATTTATCGATTGGCAAAAATTGAAAAAAATCACCATACAAATATCCACTCCTTATGCAAGTCACAACTGGATTCTACCACAGTCGAAATGTTATTGAACAAAAGCGTGTGACTACTTAATCTAGTTCTAGTTTCTTAATCTAGTTCTTGTTTCATTTGTTAAGCTAAATTTCCTTTTTTAAGGTTGTGTTATTTATTTCTTGGTATGTTTAATGTTCGTTTTTCTGTTAGAAAAAGAAATTATTCTTCTCCAGTTTTACTATGTTTATTCCAGTTTACTATGTGAATTGTACTGCTCACCACTTTAACAATATCTATGCTCCAAAGGAATTAAAACTCCTAGAGCAATAAATGAGTTAATTATTATTATTAATTATTGCTTAAGCGGATGGGGCCGAGAGTGAAATTTAAAAAACTAGATCATGAGATGGATTCGATAGGTATGACGTCATTTGAGTTTAGACTCATTATCGTGTTACCAGAACCTTCGATAAGAGAATAAATCGTTCATAGGAGTCACGTCAAATTGCTCACATTTCAAAAAACATGCGGAGCCCGTAAGATACCTCAAGGGCGAAGAACGTCTTGGTATGAGCCCACGACTCATATCAAGCGATAAGTGTTAATTTATCCAGGGTTAAGGACAGGGTTAAGGCCATCTATTATTCGCCGCAAATAACTCGAGAAGTCTTAGGTTTTCCCGGCGTATCAGTTGCAGAAAAGTTTCTCGGGTTTTCCACCGGTTGATGTCGTCCATGTCTCCCGACGTTTCGATCCGCGACTTG
This sequence comes from Ischnura elegans, assembly GCF_921293095.1. Lineage (NCBI taxonomy): Eukaryota > Metazoa > Arthropoda > Insecta > Odonata > Coenagrionidae > Ischnura > Ischnura elegans. Next base: position 133,149,284 of record NC_060247.1, on the reverse strand, counting down.
CTGATCATCCTCAGGGGATCTTCCGAATGCCGTTCTTTGAAATTTTTCCTGTATTCGATCTACTTTCGGCATTCGGAAGATCCCCTGAGGATGATCAGTAAGTCGCGGATCGAAACGTCGGGAGACATGGACGACATCAACCGGTGGAAAACCCGAGAAACTTTTCCGCAACTCGAGAAGTCGGCAACGAATCGGAAAACCGAACAAAATACAGGTGTCTTAATATTCCAAACTCTATCAAAGTAAAGAAAATTTTAAAAATTGTTAAGTGAGCAGAAGACCATAATGAATGCTGAAGAGCCGTTTAGATTAAGGGGATGCGTCGACGGTGTCTTTGAGTTGAATATGCGCTGAAGTTTTCAGTAAAGCAAAAACAGCGACGCCCATTCTCGGAGTCCTTTTTTTGCCACAGATATTTCCATTTTTCTCATCATTAAAAACAACTAGAGAGAAAAGAGAAACTGTGAGAAAGTACGAGAGCAAAAATGACATATAATAGCGTCGACTTCGGTCTCAGCCAGTGCAAAAACTATTCAGAACATGCAAGTTGACGAGATAATGTCTTAGAGAGTGCTCGTGCCATAGATGGCGAAGGGAGTCCTACGCTAAATCTGCCTAAATCGCCACTCGCTTGGTTTGTTGTTTGCTGTGCGACCGTGTGGTTAAAAAATTTTATTTCGTATTTGTCGGCCATGAACGGAGCATTGGCCATTCGGTCCTCGTGGAAGCAGGGCCTCGAGCCGATGCCAACTTCAGGAATCAATGGACGGGAGCTCGACAGTCAGGTGACTTGGAAAGTGTGGGACTCCCGGCGTACAATATATAGTCGATTAATTAATACGAGCGTGCTGCGCCCGCTCCCAGCGGTCTTCCCCCGCTCTTTTCAATGCAGGTCCACAGAGGGATAGGCGTGTTTCTAGTTTTAAAATGTAGAAAAAAAGGCTGGGTCATATGTACAATTTTAATTGGAATTTTCATGCACAAATTGAGGTCAGAGGACCTCTTTAAACATAACATTGGAAGTGATTACACGATCCTCTGTTAAACGCACATGATGACTCATACTTACGTATCAACAGGAGACTTGAATGTGGAATCAGCCGCATTTTGATAAAAGTTATTTAAAGAATGCGAGATATTGTTGCAAATGAACAAATGTATCAGTTTGTGCGCCGTTAACGTCTGGAATATTTACCTGTTTTTTTAATTTTTTTTATTTTTTAAAAACCAATTTTAGGAAACAATAGCAATATTTAGAAAGTATGATATGCCGTCGCATGTTCTCTTATAAATTCTGTGCATTTTGGTACTTCATTTGTAGATTTATGTTGCGTATAAGTTGAGGAAAAGATATCTATAAAGTAGAAATAATGTAGAAGACTGTCGTACCGTGCACAGAGAGCATTAATGGTCTAAAATGAGAAGAAACTTCCGTACATATCAATGCTATGAGTTCGGTGAACAGCAATGTGTTGATTTTATGTGTACATTTTTTGGGTACTCGTCCGCGTCTTCTTGTTCTTAGCCATCAGTTTCGCTGAGTAATCTGTCTTCGCCCATTGATTATTTGCGATTTCGAGGAATAGTATTAACTGAATGATATTTTTAATAGAGCATTTGCAATTGCTCGCGAGTGAGCTTTAAGCCACCGAGTGCGTACAACGTGTTGCGGATGGTCTGGTCAACCTCTAGAAATAGAGTTTATCAGCGATACAAGGGAGTTCGCTCGTCGAAGAAGCAGCTTCGATAAAAATCAAGGAAATTCCGAGGTGGTGTGTGTCTATGCGGGGATTAAGGTGGGCAATCTAAATTATACCTGGCAACTTGACAATTGGAGGCCGCCAACAATAGAGTAGTTTCCTTTATCAAAGAAAACGAAAGGCATTGATTGCGATTCGTTACCCACCATTAGTGTATTCATAATATACAAATTATTTGTATTTAGAAATCCCAATTCGGACGAATGGCGATGATCAATTTTAACTGCATTTGAAAAAGGCCAGATTGGCGCCCATGCGATTCCACTCCACGTGACGTCACAGGGACCTTGTTTCTATACGAGTAGATAGGAGTTTTACATCGTCTGAGATTACCAATGCATGCATGAGGCACAGAGCTCAGGGAAACATGTCTTAATAAACACCTATTAAAACTGGCTAAGGTCGGAAAGTTTTCTTCGTTTGATAAGGTATTAATAATCCTTATTTAATCCAAGCGCTACCTGCTAGCAGGGTACTCTGCTACCTGCTAGCAGCCTGCATCACAGCGGTGAACACATCCTCGCCCCAAGGTCACCTCACTTGCGGCAGCGTGAACCAGAATGACGTCACACGGAGTTTTCTCAGCATTCATACTTAGCCGTCGCGTTTTCGCGCGCTTGAAAATTTTCACTTTTCATTTAATCGCGAAAAATAGTTATCTTCATCTAAAATTCTAAAAGCGTGAAATACGTACTCCAGGAGTAGTAATCTTTCGATTTAGGCAATAAAAAATTAATAGGAAAACACCCTATAATGTCTCTCATCACGTGGGTTAGTAGGCAAGAGGTCTTCTTCGTATGAGTGAAGGTGGAGACTATATTGGTCGAAACAGCGTCACACATTTCACTGCGGGCTCGGTGATATTTAATTCAACTACTGCGATGTGGAAAGCAAGGGATAACCACCACATTACCATCCTGAGGAGTCGCAGCCACTCTAATTACTTTATGCCACTGCATGATGGAATTCTCTCGAGTGAAGTAAATATTCCACAAGTAAAGTACTCCCCCATTCGGATCTCCGGGCGGGAACTACTCGAGGTGTTACTCCGTTTTAATGAGATGGAATGCCAAGGACATTGAACGTTTCTATAGCTTCGTACCTGCGGTAGGCTTGAGAACTTTATGGAGGAGACGCGAAGAATTTCTTGAATTCCTAATTAAAAACGCAGGAGAAAAGACATCGAACCAGGTGTACGAAATCTTAAGTGAAATGTATTTAACAGGTGAGACATCAAAGGACAGATTGAGGAATATAATAATCCCTAATTCCCAAGAGAAAAAGCAAAAGCGCAAGATAAGCAACATTGGCCCTTAGGCTGCTCGTAGAGAAGAGAATACAAAAGAAAAAGGCAACGTTCGTTGCATTCGTGGACTTAGAGAAGGCATCTGAAAACGGCATCTGAAATAATAATGGCATCTGAAATAAAAAGGCATCTGAAATAATAATGCCGGGAATCCTGAAAGAAATTAGTGTTATTCACAATGACCGGAGAATCGTCCGCAGTTTATGCAAAAACCAAGTAGCGGTGATAAAATCAGAACCGAGCTGTGAAGAAGCAAGAATTATAAAAGGAGTGAGGGAAGGCTGTGCATTGTCACCCGTAATTTTTAAAGTTTACATCGAGAAAGCCATAAATGAATTCAAATAAAATGCCTCTGGAGTGATATATTCATTGAGAAAAAACATGCTCAGATTTGCCGATGAAATAGCTGTCATACCAGTGACAGAGAAGACTTTAAAAAGGATTTTGGTTAATACGTGTAGGGTAATGTGCAGATATCGCATGAAAATAAGCACTGAGAAAACCTAGATATTAGATGATGCAGCAGAAGGGAAGAAGTCAAGACTAAATTAAAATAGGGAAATAAAAACTGAAAGGGGTGGATGAATTCTGTTATTTGGGAAGCAAGTAATTAGAAAAATATCAGCAGTATAGCCCAGGCGAAGAAAGAATTCCACAAAAAAATATGTCATGGCGGTAAATTTGAACATAGGAATAAATTAATATTTTATGAGAACTATACCGAATTCGTTAAATACTTAGGAGTCACCATTACCCGGGATCTTTCGTGGGGTATAACATACGTGAAATATGCGGGAAAGCTAACCGTAAACTTGGATTTGTAAAAAGAATTCTCGGTAAATGCCCAAAAAAGGTGAAAGAAATAAGCTACCTGAGTCTAGTGAGGCCTCACTTGGAAAATGCTGTTAGCGTGTGTGACCCTTACGAGGTAAGACTAATAGCTGAAATCAATCGAGTACAGCGCAGGGCGGCCAGATTTGTGATGATTGGTACGACAAAAAGTGCAGCGTTTCCAGTATGTTACACGAGTTAGGATGGGAATCTTTACAGGAACGTAGATCGACGTATAGGCTTAACTTACTTAGGAAATTCGAAGAAGATATTTTCTCAGACGACGTGAATCATATCCTTCGTTTACCATCGTACTATAGTAGACGTGATCATGAGAATAAAATAAAAGAAATAGACTGAAAAACAGAGAGATTTAAAATGTCATTCTTCCCTCGTACTATTAAGGATAGCTACGTTGTCTCAATTGATAAGATTAATGGCGTCGCTCGCTAGGATCACTCATAGCATGTTTTTTCATAGTTCTAACCTTGCATGTATTTGCCCTAGGGATTACTAACCATTAGCATTTTTTTAATGAATAAGCAAATATATTTTTCTGGTGTGCGTATTATTTCTATTACCGTGCGGTGTGTATGCGGTGGTCCTCTTGAATGCTGCATGTTGGTGAATTGTCACCCTCTGCCAAACACCCTAGAGGTGGCTCGGTATTATGTAGATGTTGATGTATACTTTATACTATATAGGAGTATGCTTCCATACGGAAGTGAGGGATAGACAATGACAGGAGAGGAACAATTAGGGGTTGAAGCAATCGAAATATGGTGCAACAGAAGGATAATGAGGATTTGAATGGATCGACTGAGTAAGTAATGAGAAAGTCCTAAGAAGAGTGGGAGAGAAGAGAAGCCCCTTGAAAACCTTGACAAGAATACAGAACAACCAGAATAGGCAACATCTTTCTATGCTAAATTTTGTAAAAACAATGTTGTTTATAATAATTTTGTCACCAGGGCAATGAGGTTATTTAACAGTGCATCACATGTGACTGATGCTGACATATTTTATGATTTTTTTGACTCATTTAAACGAAATATGTTAACATATTTGCTGTCAATACACTACCTATCGACTTGATGTAAATTGTATATGATATGCTACCTTTATTGCACAATAATTGTAACTTTAAATGTATTACTTTTCTGTTAATTTTCCTTACAGTTCATATTTGTATATTGGGTTTACTCCCGTAAAATAAATATTATTATTATTATCTTTAGACATGATGGCCTGATGAAGAATATCGTCGAGACGCAAGTAGATGGCAAGAGCGGAAAAGGAAGACCCCGAATAAAATATATGGAACAGATAAAGAAAGATGTGAAATAGATACGTGGGTGTGGAAAGATTAGCTGAAAGAGATTTGATTGGATAGCTGCGTCAATCTAATCCGAGGGTTGTTGACCGCCGATGATGATTTGCAATATCAAGGAAGAGTTGACAAGTTATGAGTTCCATAGATCACATCGCCACGAAAATCAATTTCGGTTGAAAGCCCTCATCATAGCACATTTTCTCGTAAAAATTGGGATCGCTCCTTCGTCAGCGATGCGAGTGGCGACTTTGGCAAAACACGTTTAAAGTCGCGGCGAGTGACAGCAGCGACTGGAGTACTGCCTCGTTCACATTACGATTGTCCGAGCGATCGTCCTAACGATAGTTGGACGAACTAGCCTTGTGAATGCATGTCCTGACAATAGTTGACGTAGTTCCGAACGTTGCCACTTTACGATGGTTAGGCGCTGGGAGACCGGAAACGAAAGCGACAAGAGAAAGACGAAAAGCTCGTGAAGCCCTATTTTTTTCATGGATTTGTCCTAGGAAGGAAGAATATGGGCGAAAGAAAATCATTCGGTAAATAAACGCTGAGCACAATAATATCTTGTCCCTGCATACCTCAACAGCTTTCCTAACCGTCAATTTCCCGTTCACTTTAGATGTCAGCATTAGAGGGCAGCACCGGTGTGAACGCGCGATAGTTCCGACAATTGCTGGAGCAACCGTAATGTGAATGAGGCATATCCTCAATTGCAATATTCGTGGCAATGACATTGACTTGGTTTGCAGGAAAGCGCTCGCGAGCAGCCTGTCGCACGAGACCTACTTTCAGGAGGCGGAATGGACCATGACCTTGGTCAAGAGGGGCGCGGGGTGGGGCGTTGAACCCGCAGCAGTCAACGGAGAGTCACCTTCGCTGCGCTGCGCTCATCACAATAGAGGCACCACCGTCTCAAACAGGCCGTGATGCGCGCCCGCTGCTCTTTTTTTTCTTCTATTTATCACCCGCAAATCCCTCGCGGCCTTTCTCCCGCGGCACCCACCGCGCCGTGATGCAGTTTTTCTCCCGCCACTGTCGTCGCTATGTAGATCGATTTCCAACACCCAAGGCGGGAGAGAGAGAGCGGGACACCTCAGAAGAAAAGTCCGTTTGAGAAAGAGAGATATTTCTTCGAGCGAAATTTACAGAACTTCTTTGGCTTTTGTAATATCCGGCACGCTCTGAAAGTTTCCTCATAAAACGTCTTTCCAAGATCCAAATTCAATCAAAAAAAGGCTCTTTCAAAAGAGATGATGGTGGTTTATCGACGCAAATACAAAATCATTTATGTAGGTCATTCCAACTCGATTGAAAACTCTATTGGTTTAAAATTAGAGGATTGATGCATAAATACCTCAAACTAGTTGTTTTTTTAGAGAAGTAATTCTTGAAAGGATAGACGCTGATATAGTTGAAGTTATACACAGAATTTTTTTTCCTTATCTTGACCTCGTTTAAATCATGTTAAAATAGTTATTGGAGTGTAGGTCAACGTATGTTATGCAAAAAAGTTTTAGCCAACGTTTCTGTTTATTTTAAACTATCATCAGGGCTTATATTTGCACATATTTATTGATATTATTATATGTGCAAAGCTAAGCCCTGATGTTAGTTAAAAATAAACATAAACGTTGGCTAAAACATTTTTGCATAACATACATTGGCCTACACTCCAAGAACTATTTTAACATATATCCAGAATCCCAAAAGGTCGCGTAGTCCCCCATTTAATTCATTATTGAGTTTACAAATATTCTGACATTGAAAGCCTCTCATCGGACCAAAACAAAGTAGTACTTGTGCGAAGACAAGGCTGGGAGCAAAAAATTCATCTCAACAAATGCGAGGCGACACATTATTTTAGAAGGACGTCATTGAACTATCTGCATGAATGTGACATGGATGGAGTCATCATAAAGGTATCAGATGAAATTAAACCGAAACTTGATGCTAGTACTTGGTGGAAGGGCTCCATATTAGCAATGAAATACACTTCGCTACTTCCAAAATGTATTTAAAAATTACTACCGCTTTCGGCTGCCACGCCATTATCGAGGACATTAAATCAAAGACATATATCATTTATGATTTATGTTCTTGATTATGGCTTAACAGCCGAAACTAGTGGTAATTTTTAAATAAAATGTAGAAATAACGAAGTGTCTTCCATTGCTAGTATCAGATCAGTGACGCCGACTCCATGGGGCTTGAGGGGGCCCGAGCCCCCAAAAAAATTCGTTAAGGGTGTGAGGAAAAAATGTGTCAGGCTTGTCGATTTTCCCCGGTGTGTCCAGATATCGACATTTGAGTTATCAGGGTTCTAATGTTGATCTTATGACTATTCTAAAATGCTTAAAAAACCTAAAACTCACTAATTATAAAATTTCTCAGGGCAAGATCCCCGGTTTGGCCCCCCCCAATATTTTTAGTAAGTCGGCATCCCTGTATCAGATGAAGTCATTAACCAGGGAGTTACGATTAATTCAAAGCTATCGAGGGAAGACATATTTGTGGCACAGCCCTGAAGAAACTACGATTCGCCAAGTTTGTTCTGAGAAAGTTTTCCGATGCTAAGTGAAATAATATCATTACCGAATCGAGCGATACTCATAGCTATTTAGCATTGATGCGAGTGTGCCTGCATCATTTTAAAATAAAAACCAATAAATATTTAAGAAATTCCATCCGTTAAGCTAGTAATTCTCATAACAAGCAGCCACCCAGAAGTCGCAGAAGCACAGTCGTCAATACGTCTCGTTTTAGTGCTCTCGCGTGCGGCGTCGCGGCGCCGTTCTTCGCTCTTCAAGGCTCCGATTATGATGATGATGATGGTGGCACTAATTACGCCGCCCTCTTTCGACTTAAGTGCTTATCCTGACTAAATAGGTCGCCTCGCAATTAAACATCCTCCTCTCAGGTGTACGATGCGGATAATTTGGGACGAAAGAGGCGACGAGCGATTCGCCAAAGACGGATCGGATTAACACGAGCATCGAAAAAGAGTTCTAATTCCACGTAGTGTATCTGAATAAAGGCCGTTGCCAGAAAATATTTCCGGGGGGGGGGGGGTTTATGGAATAGTAGACAAACATAAAATTATTTTTATAAGATAAATAAAATAGCGTATACGGTTAAATATACATATTTATTAAAGGAAAATATAAAAAAATTATCATCAAATTGAATTTAGACTTCTAGATTTTTTTTGCAGCAACCAAATGAATTAACTCCTCGGTGTCGATGTTAATTCTGCGTTCCTTCAGGAGACTCTTAAGTCACTCACCTCTCTACTAATTCACAGCACTATTATTTCACACACTGCACCTACAAATTCGCTTAGATAATTATTTACTTAAGTCGCATTGGACTACTAGATGTCCCTGCACCGCTATATAATATCGTCGTGTGAGCACCAAGCGAGCATAAAGTATCTATTTAATTTTTTTTCATTTCGGAGGGGGATCAATCCCCCTTGATCCCTCCCCTGGCTACGGCCTTGATCTGAATGACGGCGTACAAGCGATGAGTGTTGTCTGAGGGTGAGTTACATGAATTTCATAGATGTCATAAGCGTCAATTGGTCCGTTGGGGGCCATGAAATTCCTATAGTCGATTGAAAACTTATTTCTTGGCAGTTTCGCTGAAACGATGCCTTTTAAATATAAACGATGGGTTTTTTCACTCATTTTTTTTACTTTTTCCAAGTGTTAAAGAGCTAAAATAAAGCTGGCTGCATTTTTCCATTTTGATAAACGTTCACAGTGGAATGAAATCGAAAAAAACTGGCCCAAAATTTCAAAAACATTTTTTTTTAGAGAAGAAGTTGAAACTTCTTCTCAAATACGTATAATGTTTATAACGTATCACATTTCTTCTTTCTTGTGCTTGAGGGTTAGCAATACACACAGGTTGGGTCAAAGTTGAACGAATTTCGAGGAGAGCGATCCCTCCTGGCAGCACCTAAATGATTCGATTTGTGTAATATAAATCACATAATTTCAATATAAATTTCTTTTTGCTATATTTAGTGTTTTTCAAATATTTCAAGTCAATTCGCCGCTCAAAATTTAAAAAATAGTTGAGCCTGTACCCAGGCAATATTATTTGCACATATGCAGACACAAAGTAGGTAATACCGCCGAGTGAATTACACCACGATATTTTGTTAGGTAAGCTTATAGACTGAGAGCCTATCGAAAAATCCTTTGCATACTCCCCGAATTATATTTCATATTTAAAAGCTTGTGGTTATGCGGCAAGCTAGATCCAATTAAAATCGCCTCTATATTTCCACCTTGGTAATTAAAATAATACAGATCAATACAAGTCACTGAATATGTAGCTACTTAAATAATTATCATAATAGTAGAATCCATTAACACTGAGGACCATAAAATTTGGAAAGCTAAATTAATACGAAATAAATGTCGGCTAAAAAAATAAAATAAAAAATAACGTCGGCTTATACGAAAGAATTAACCTGGCTGAAAACCCGAGAATAATTCATATAAATAAATAGCTTCACGGAAGACACCCTCATGCACTGGAGACACCTGAAGTTTATTTCGACGTACCGATCGCATGGCTCAGGCAAACCCTCCAAAAAACAGAAGAATCTACGGTGGAAATAAAAGACCAGGTGTTGAAAACAAAAATTTGTGAAAAATATGTGATCATAAATCTAAAAGTATCGGATGACGGAAGGAAAAAATTTCATAATGCCTGCGAAACTATGCAGCGTATAACAAACGCATGCATTAAATTATACCAAAAAGACTATCTACACAGACGCAATAAAATCTGCAACATCATCCACCAGAAATTAGCTCTAAAATATTAATTAATAGAAAATGCAGTACTCTAGAATCATAGAGTAAGTTACTCTATGCTTTTGTACATAAACACCTATTATTACTCTACGCTAGTATACATAAACACCTAAAACCATCCTTGAAAATGGCTTACGTTCGATTTATTAAGACAATAATAAACAATCCATAGCAATCGACCTGATTTGGTGCTGCCCGATAAAAACCACAATACACCACACCTGATAGATATTGCTATACCTAATTCACGCAACATTAGGAAAACCAATTCTGCTCTGCCTGTTCAAGATTCTACCCACCAACTTTTCTCTCAAGCCTGGTCTTTGAATAGGGGTGTATTAAATACCATGAAATTACGGGCACTGCAATCGATTCAGTAAAATAATTTTCCCTAACCCATATCCGCCCAGAAAACTTTCTGCTTGCAATTTTGAAGATATGTAGGTACATTGCTCCTATGGTAGTCTTTAATATTCCATTGAAAACATCAAATTGTTTCTTTGGAATGACCCGCAGCCACATGGCTACAGTCGGTGGTGACGAGGTCAAAATATAATGTTTTTCAATTTACACGAGCGATCTGATAGAGAGGATGAATCGGGCGGGGAAGCATATTTTAGGATGGAGGAATGTTGAAATGATCTATGCTATGCGATTTCCTTCTTACTTATAAGATTATAGCGCGTAATTCATAGGCATCTGGCATCCAAATTGAATTTCCGTCTCTCACCCGTCTCTTTCCGGTAGTGGCCTCATTTCGACTGGCTTTAAAAATAAATTGATACTAAGTGGATTAAGTCATTCTAAGCTTAAAATACATATTTTTGACAATTCGACAGCGAAAAGGAGAGTGCATTTTCTTCAAGAGCCTCATATGCTCAGAATGGTAGGATGTGGCCATTAGGCTACGATGGGCGGAAATGAGTTAAGGGAAGGTAGTCGCCAGATAGGATTGGTCGTAAAGAGAGGGTTCAATGAATTACTAGCATATCAATTTACTGTAGGAGGGTTGACGCCACAGCTATATCATTTCTTAGGTGGAACCCTGAACTAAACACGAATTTTGTTTTCCACTTGCTCATTCTTTTTTCCAAAGCTCCTCCATCCATTGCTTTTGAAGACCAATCGTCGTACTATTTCATGTTTCCTCACTTTTATATTCATTCTGTTCCTAAAGCCTTAGTCACACGATCATTTTTCTTTCCCTTTTGAGTGATGGCTACATCGATAGTTTTCCAGGGACCAAAAGAATTATCGCTCACTGACCCATCATCATTTTCTGAACCACTAGGCCATTCCCACCGTACCTTTACCCGTAGCCCTTTAGCTACCCGTAGGTATTTACAACTGAAGTTCAATTAAAAGCCGAGCGTGGCGTTTCGATTGCTGTTAGCGGCCGTGCGTTCTGATTGGCTGAAAGATGATAACAGCGACGGAAAAAGGGATGTGACTAATGATGGTATTTCCATCCCTGGAGCCATCTTGGAAATCGATTGCCTGAAACGGTCATTTTTCCGCCATCACTGGAGTGATCGCTGGAGCTGTCCCTCGAAAGGGATGGGAAATAATGATGCTGTGATTCAGGCTTGAGAGAATAGGACTTGGATCATTCTGAGGGGCATTATATAAACTATTAGGTCCCTCATGGTGGCCACTTGCACACACTTCCACGGGTGGGATCAGATCTTCAATGACCTGCAGGGTTTTTCAGAGTCTCATAGGATTGGAGGCGTCGGAAACGGATTCATTCCGAGTCGATCGGGAACCTATCCTACGCTCGTCTTCCGTACGTTTCACACATACTATCGGAAATCGTTCCGCTTTTGGTATGACGTCAACAGTCATCCTAAACGGGAAAGGAGAAAACGTCACAATTTTCAAGAGACAAGTGAGCAGCGAAAATAACCTCCCGCAAGGTTTGACACTTCACAAGGGAGGCGAAAGGTATATATGAGCATACATATGTGCTAATTGATACATTGTTACATATAATTGACGTTGTTGCGGGGTAAAATTAGTTTAGAATTGTTCGTCAGTAGTTTTTTAAATGTAATACCCTGTCGTTTTGAGCAATGCCCCGTTTAAACATCGATCGTCGCGACCTTGATCCGTACGCGCGTAACCTCAAAACGTCGTGTAAACGCGCAGAGTTACCATCGTAGGCCTTAGTACCTAACACTGCCGAACTTACGATGGTTAGCGCTAGTGTGCCAAGAAAAAAGAGTTAGGAAATGAATATCGATGCATATACGATTCTTTCGCGCCGTTACAATCTTGATACAATAATTGATATTTCATAAATAACTCTAATATATCAAAGATATATGGCAACGATTGAAGACATTATTGAGCAGGTAATGGAAGGACGTTATGGGAAAGTTTTTTCTGCTGTTCTATTTAGCAAATGATATCGGATATTCTATACTATACCAGTTTTATGTATTTACAGATTAACCCATAACCATGTATCCTTACATTATACTTCACAATTGGTGGAAAATAACAAACAAACTCAAATATTAACCAATTAAAATCGTTGTGTACAGGATTTCACGATAAAATTTGCCAGAAATAACTAACATTTAGATGAAGACATGGAGAAATCAATACTTGTGCCGAATCAAGCCGAATTTTAAGCATTTTCTAGTTAAATAATAACAGCAATATGTACTGTCTTTAATACGTGAATATTCTTGAATGTTTTCTCATATTGTTCGAAGAATCTTTTCTTCGAGAAGATTCTTAAAGGCTTCACGGACTGTTATGACTAGTTTTAGTTTTACCTCATCATTCTGGATAGCTGGGGGTTGAAAACATAATTTGCTCTATGGTAATTAAAACAAGCAGGTGAGGATTTGTATAGCTATGACGGGATCCATTAAAATTTACTAATGAAGGAGATAGGAACAATCTAAATATTAATTGATAATTTTGTGGAGGAATATGCCTTTGTTGGAGGATCCTTTGTCTTGCAAGAGTTTTCAAATTGATTAGGGAAAGAATATATGGAGTGTTTTAATAAGACAGTGGGATTCCTAAATCGGAATTATTTAATTTGAGAAATTTATTTTGGACACGTTCAAGCCGGATTGAGTCGATATTAAAATAAAGTGACCAGTTAATATATTCCAATTGGGAACGTAGCAAAGCGACATATCTACTATCTTTACCGCATGAATATTGTTAAAATTTGGACCGATTCCCATAATGAATCCTACATTCTTTAAAGTTTTACCAACAGTTCGGTCGACCTTTAGTTATAGCACTCCTCCATGATAGCACATGAAAACATGAATATTCTTTTGCTTCTTAATTTCCAAGATTTCAATTTTCTCACGCAGTCACATCGTCAGTTGTTATCTGACACAATTCCCCAACGAGGGCAACACTGAGTTACGATGGTAACTTTTAGACGTGTAAACGTGCAGTAGTGGCGATCAACGTCGGTACGTTCGTAGTGTAAACTGGGCACGAATTACGGGAATGAAGGAACATTTTGAACGAGTTTGTTCTTTCATTCTTGTGAGAGCATAGTTGATTGTTCTTTAGATCTAAACTACAGGTACTCGCGAAATCCATCATTTTTTCCAACAACATATGGTTTACTTACTTAATTTTTTAACCAAATTGTCATATTTTCATTCAGTATCTCAATTAAATATGAATATTGACCATAATAAATGATGTTATGGCCTTCATGATATGCCGTAATCGTCTTACAAATTTTCCGTAAAAGTGGAGGTATACTGGAAGGAAATACAGCGATTAAATCAGGTTGAATAGTGTCCATTATCATTAATGGCTCGTGTTATGTACGTTAAAATAACACAAAATAATGTGGTTAGTTTGTTATCTGTTTTGCACGTACCAACTCGGTTATTTTTATAACACCATTTTATTTGGTACGAAAATGACAAACAGTCCCTATTGTTGCACCTTTAAATACATCTTCTAAATTATATTTCAGTGTGCGATAATTCAACAGAGGAAAAAATGACCGCTGCAAAAGGGAATAGAACTCCCAATCTTTACCTCACGGCCTTAACCTACTGCGCGACCATCGCTCATTCAAAGAGTAACGAAATTTGTGGACTATAGATGACACGATGGTGCTTTCGTAAAGTTGTTACCGTGGCTATTAGCGGTGGCGTGTCGAGTTCTCGAATGGTGAACAGTCGCCTAGAAGGCGGCAGCGTTTATAGACACGCGCTCTAAGCACCGTGATGAGTGAAGGTGCACCATGAAACACGTCGAGAAAGGCACCAGTCACATTCACGGAGCAGTAACTGCAATTGGCGTAATATCTCGGCGGCGCACTCTCAGAGTAGGGTCACAGACTCATAATAATTGGCTATTTAGAACAGATATCTCTCAGAGAGATAAGTAGAACACCATCATATGACCTTAGTACGTCTTTAGGTCTGACAGATAAAATAAGAGAGATATTTTGTCTAAATCTAAATCTATATATTACCCTGCAAGCCACCTACAGAGATGTTTGGCAGGGGGTGAACTCACCAGCGTGCACAAGATGATTAAAATTTACTTCCACTAGCATGCACTACGCGTCATGTACGCTACATATGACACATCTACATAATACCCTGCGAGAAACCTCTCGGATGTTTGGCAGGGGTTGATAAATCACCAGCATGCAAGAGGATTCCCACATGCGTGCCACACGCATGCCAAATGTTAAGGATACTAACAAATTATTCTTCGACATTCATGCATAGGCAAAACTTTCCAAATACTCATGAATGCAATCTGCTTATGAAGCTAGAGCATGCTGTCATAAATACGAGGAGAATTCATAAACATGCAATTAGGAATACAGAGGTTAGTTAGTTACACGATTAGCCAACTAGCCTATTTCTAAGTCTTAACACTGCCGTTATAGTCGATCGCAGAAAGAACGACATTTTTAATTTTTAGATTTTACAGCCTATGTCTAATTTTGTTTTTATGATCTGGTAGTATATTGGTGTTCGTAGAATAGAACTAACTTTGTCGGAAAATAAACTGGTCTTGAATTTACACGATATGTTTAGTATAGTTTTCAATCTACGTGTGAATGAATAGGTGTAGGAAATTATTTCTTCCCCCAGTAAAAACGACTTACTAGCGTTGTTTACTACAACTCCGTTAATTTTAGTGGTATAATAATTTGTTTTCGGCAAACTGCTAATAATAAATGTTGCTTCTTTGTGTCAAAACTGCATGTTATTGGAACGAAAACTACGGGAATGCCAAGCGCTCAAAGTTGGGGAACTTGATTTTACGCGCAAAAAGCGGGTACTTTTTTGAGAAAAAATTAAGTGCAGGAAGTAGGCCAAAGATTTTTTAAAAAGTACATGATACAGCGTAGAAATAAATTCTCTTTCGTATGCTTTTTGTTGCATTGAAATTGATAGCTTGGTTTAGACGCTAGAGCTCCTCAAACTCTGGTATCTTGCTTTTTTTACAGACAGACTCTTAATAATTGGCTATTTAGAACAGATATCTCTCAGAGAGATAAGTAGAACACCATCATATGACTTTAGTACGTCTCTAGGTCTGAAAGATGTGATAAAATAGGAGAGATATTTTGTCGAATGAATTGGTGTACGAATTTATTTCTTCACCCAGTAAAAACGGCTTACTAACGTTGTTTACAACAACGCCGTAATTCCAGACGGAACCCCCTGGTCAAATATATCCAACGCTCCCATTATATATCTTTTCTTTGTTTAGATATGTTGCCATCCCCCACCACTCACCTTTTGGGGTGGCTTGCAGGGTGGTATTAAGATGTGGGTGAATCGGGAAGATATGGAGAAATTCCATTCCGTGGAAGTATCCTTAAACAGTTTCCGGGCGCAGAGGGGAGATAAATTCCGACGATAAGCGCTCTTTATGATGGGAACCGAAAATACATATAGTTTGAGCACACGCAGAGAAGAGCTATACAGCAGGGAGAAACGAATCCAGCGCCTTGAATTTAGAACATGAATGGGACATTTTTTTGAGGAAACAAGGGCCGGGGAAAAAATCTGATACCCTACGACGATAAAAAAGGAACTAGTTTTTTCCGGATTTCCGGCCGTCTCTCTTCAGGTCAATTTCCGACGTTTCGGCCGTCGTGCATGGTGTCGTCATCAAGGAATAAATAGCAAGGGTTTTCTTCTTGTAATTTCTGGCCGATAGGTATTCTTACTCTCTTAGCTATTTGCTGGTGATCGGCTGAGGTTTCCTTCGGCGCAGTGGAAATTTGATTTTTGTCAAATTCTGCAGTGCTCAGTGACACCACAACCAATCATATTTTTTGAACAAGTTCAACAGATTCAGGCTTCGATTGGTGGAAGTTAGGCATAATTAAATAAATAAAAGATCGTAGCACTTTTCCACAAGATTTTTTAATGCGTACAACGCGTTCCGGCTCACTGAGTCTTGTACTTGATGATGGCTCAGTGAGCCGAAACGCGTTGTACGCATTAAAACATCTTGTGGAAAAGTGGTACGATCTTTTATTTACTTAAATATTTTTGACCCTGCGACACTCATATTTCTATTTGATAATGCCCATTATTTTCCAAAGATAAGGATGAACTTTCCACAGATAAGTATAACTTGCCACAGTTATCACATGAACTGATAAAAAAATTGCTAATTTTTACGTAAGTTCACCATGAAATACAGCGCATATTTGCCAATTTTTCCATGTTAGATATAACACAGAAAGGAAGGAGCCTCTTTTGAAATTTCCAGGAAAATCATATACGGCACAGTCTCTGAAGTCAGGCCCTCTGGGGATCTGGTAATGCGGCACTCCGCCAGCAATCCGCCGTCCGTCTCGGCTAGCGACCTCCCATCCGCTAAAATTAATTTCGCAAGTTTTGAATGAAAGATTTTTCTACGCAGAATATTTTTTGTTGCTTTGTGTGTAAGCGTGCCCTTGTTATGTCTATCATATGTAGTCTTTTTCACGTGACCTTCAATTTCTGGAGAAGAAAATAAAGTTATTTAAGGAAATAAAAGAGGGGAGAAATGGTGAATGGATAATTTTCCAGTAATGATAATGCAGTAGCAACAAAGTAGTAGAAGTAGTAAGCAAGATATCAAAAACACAATTGCGAAGGAAAAAACTACCATATAAGCTCTAAATTACATTTTATGGGGCCAAAAGATTGAAAATAAACAATAGTAAGAATACATAAAGTAATAGTAGAAAGTGTGATCACGAATGGAGCAAAGGTATGGGACACCAGGTGGCCCAAGCAAATATTGGATTTGAGACTTCCAGAAAAACTGAAAAGAGAAACACCAAGAGTTAATTGGAGAATGGAGGGAATACAGAGAGCATTGGAAACAAGAGGAATGAGAGGAGTGTCATCACTGGACATTGGTGGAATCGAAGCTGAGTGCAGGAAAACGATGACAGCCGTACACAATATGTTGTGTATTGGTAGACCAAATCGCTTTCAAAACCCTCACGTCGTTTACAAGGGAAATGCAACTTGTTTATCGTGGGGAGTCCGTTTATAAGTACTGATTTTATACGCGGGAGGAGATGGAAGAGATTTGCAGAAGCAGAGAAAGCAGGTGCGCCTGTGGGCTTGGAGTGGACGCGACCAAATATTTCCTGGGAGGGGGAAAGGAGGAGAAAAGGATGGTGTTGCGGTATCGAGTAAATCCGAATTGAGCAGCTTGGCTTAAGTGATAATTTCCAAGCTGTCGATAAAATCTAGTTTAGCAACTTTTTCAACCACATAGTAGGAACTCGTTGGGGCTAACAAAATACAAAAGTGTGCCTCAATGATTTCAGGAATTTTTCATATTTTTATTTAACCGATAAATTTGTCCCGCAAACTATTGGAGATGTACCTATGCAGTCTCTCCATGTACTGTTTTAGCTGCTAATCCTAAGCACGTCCTCCCATTAGAGCTGGGGGCCAATTTGTTCAGCCAATTAATTAATTAGTAGGGGATAAAAAATGAAGGGTCGTTGAGGCAATGATGCCTAATTAACTGGCTGGTCTAACTAGGAAGGAAATGCACAGCAGACCTCCAACAGGAAAATACATCGCAAAAAGAGAAAAATAAGCACTGTGCCCTTAAGATTCCGCAAAAAAAACAAACTTACGTACGCGCTTTTAAATTCACCATAATGATAGAATGTATATCTAAGATACTCGGTGCAGCTATTTAGCCTCTAACTGAAGAACAATTCGTAGTTTATTACCTCACTCTTGACATTAAAGCGTCTGGATTGCGCAATTTCTCTCTAGCAGATAGCAATTTTTGCACGTCTGCGTTACCTTAAATGCAGTTTTAATTCTTATCCACCTAATCTCTGTTCCAGCATCATTAGAATGGAAATGAACAGAAAACAAAACACGGAAACGGTTTGTTAAAACCTTAGTGTCACTCTACGGATCAGAGACTTGGAAAACTGGAAAAGCTGACCGTAAAATATTTGAAGCCTTCGAGCATAGGAAAATCGATCAATATCTCATCAAGGTCACCTCAGAGGGCGGCAGAGGGAACCAGAAATACGTCACACGGACTTTTTCCCATCATTCCTACTCAGCCGTCGCGTTTTTGCGCGCTTGAAAATTTTCACTTTTCATTTAATCGCGAAAAATAGGTATCGTCATTTAAAAATCTAAAAGCGTGAAATGCGTTCTCCAGAAGTAACAATATTTCGATTTAGGCAATAAAAAAATAATAGGAAACCACGATGACAGCTAACTTTCGGGTTCTCCAGTCGCGTCTATCGTTTATGGTTGACAACAGTTTCGAAAGCCATCCTGCTTCCGTCTTCAGTTCGAAGGTGAGAAGTTTTCATTTTTTGCCGTCTTATATAGCACTGGCCGATCTCCCCATGGGCGCTGATTGGTCAGAACTCTCTTCCTGTAGAGTTCCTCCGATAATCGGTGAAGGTCCAGCCTCTTTTGGTGGATTCGTTCCCTCAAGAGTGCTTCGCTAGTGCGGCGAAGTATTTTATTGGCTGCGTAGGTGTTCAGATGTTGTTTTACTTCAACACACGATGGTAATGCCGAGGTCCCATGCTTAGGGAGCCCCAACAATGCAATGCTCGCATCGATCGTGAAGCATATATGAAAAGCGTAATAAAAAAGGCTAATTACTTGAATCAATTTTTAAAATTATAAAATTCTATGCTTTCATTGTCTCCTTTACACTATATGCATACTCAGAGTAAAAGTATTACATAATAATACAGAGTAATAATATTTCGATTTGGGCAATAAAAAAATAATAGGAAACCATCCTATTTCGGCGGAGAGTGCAATGGAGCGAGACAAGATGGACATTAGATACGACCTCAGCGGAACATTGGGCGAATAAAAGCCGAAATTAAGGCTGGGAGTTTAAAGGCGCATTAAAAATGATTTCTCCCGTACTCAGATGAGAGATAAATTCACGCGGAGATGGGGGCGGGGGGCCGTAACAATGGCAACGCGAGGGGCGGTGGTGGTCTCGGGTCAGCGGAGCGGAGTGGACCTTCCTCGCGAGAGAGCGTGACCGTGAAAACGAGAGGGAGGTGGACGCGCGCAGCGATTCTTTTGCCACTTTGTCGACTCTGAGAGAAATTGGAAAATATAACAATAAAATCAATGGTTCACTAGTCCACTTTTTGGAATGTTGGTTTGATAGATTTAAACAAACTTTGATCTCTGCATTCTCTTCGGGTTTTCACCGCGTCCGTTGGGTTTTGGCGACAAAAGTTTCGCTGACATTGCAATCAGCGACTTCAGGTCGAAGGTGAGGTAACTCGGAAAATGTTCCGCCTTAATATAGGCCTCTTCATCATTTTAGGCCTGAGGACGCTGACTGCAATGTCAGCGAAACTGTTGTCTCCAAAACCCAACGGACGCGGTGAAAACCCGAAGATAACGCAGAGATCATCTGATCAACGCCGCGAAAATCTTCGAACCTACAAAAATAAACTTTGTTGCATTCCAAACAAGTGTCTATTTAAAAAACGCAACCGGTTAACTTCTTTCAAGGTCATCAAAAGGTCCCACGTTTACATTATGTACCATAAAAGAAAAATGTTTTTTTTTACATAAAAGACTACATTTTCAAAACCAAAAACGTGGTTAGCGTCAACTACAAAACATACATATTATATCCCTGACTAGTGCTCCAGTGAATTGGCTCTGAAAATTAAGCGCGCCACGATTTTGGTTTTGAACATTTGGTCTTTCATCTGTAAAATCTTAACTGGGGGAAATGGGCTAAGGCAGGATGGTTTATTTCTACTATCCGGTTTGAATAAAATCATGGGTTTATCAAATAATTTTAAAAAATATTCTAGCATCTGTTCTTTTTAGTTTCAATTAAAAGATTTAATTATTTTTTCAATCTTTACAATATAATTTTCACAATTTTATTTCATAAAACTGAGGCCCATAAGGCCACAAAAAACTCTGGCTAAAAAGTCCGAAATAGCAAAGTCTAATACGATGGAAGACATGCAGAGCCAAATTGTAAAAACGTACATAACACGAGGGAAATTATGCGAGAGAAAAACGACACTGCGAGGATACCGCTCACTTGAACTAGAAATAATCTACTCGGTAACAAGACACGCTAATCGTTGCAACTGATGAGGGCGCCGACCAAGATAAGGGCGATCAACTCATCAACATTTATGCTGCACCTTAGCGATTAATAAAAGTTGCAATTGTCGAAAATAGTTGCACATACTCTCTCAGAAGAACTATAATTATCGTGAAAATGCATTTTTATCCGGAGCTGAGGTGTAGCGAATATTCGATAGATTACTGCTCATAACATCCAAGAACCCTTCCTCCTTTTTCACGATCCCTACGATAAATTTCTACAAAACGTTCAAAGGAATAATTCCCTTGAACTCCAAAGACACTACTTAGGAATTCCCTGAAACTCCATTGAAAACTAGAAGCCCGACGGAGCCCGTGAGAAATTCTGCAGGAATTCTTTACCGAAGTGGGAGCTTGATTAAGGAAGCTCTGCAGAAAACCTAAAGGAACTTTTGTGCAGAAGTCTAAGGTTTTAACGAAAGTCTAACTCGTTAAAAGTCTACTCTTAAGTCTAAGTCTAGTTTAACGAAATTCTAGCTCTTTAAAAAAAGGTTTTAAGGAATTTTCAGAGGAATTTTCTAAAAGGAATTTTCTTCCCTAAATCAAAGTTTCCTATTCCCGACGACCGTTAGGGTAGTTTCCTTCATCAAAGAAAACGAAAGGCATTGATTGCGATTCGTTACACAACATTATTGTATTCATAATATAAAAATTACTTGGTTAATTAGAAATCCCAGTTTACAGAAATGGATATGGTCAATTTTAACATCATTTGAAAAAGGCCAGTTTGGCGCTCATTCGATACCACTCCACGTGACGTCACAGGGACCTAGTTTCTATACGAGTAGTCAGGAGTTTTACAAGGTCTGAGATTACCAATGCATGCATGTGGCACAGAGCTCAGGGAAACATCTCTTACTAATCACCTATTAAAACTGCCTATGGTCGGAAAGTTTCCTTCGTTTGATAGGGTATTAATAATCCTTTTAACTTTTCATTAATTCGCGAAAAATAGATATCGTCATTTAAAAATTTAAGAGCGTGAAATACGTACTCCAGGAGTAATAATCTTTCGATTTAGGCGATAAAAAAATAGGAAACCACCCTATTCGTCGTCCTTGCACCCCCCCACAGAAACACTATCGTATTGTATTTTGCGAGGAGTTATCTTGCTAAAAGGCTAGTTCCAACAAGTTCGGGTTAATCGACATTCAGTTGATGGAAAATAATTTCCTTACCTATCGGAGATCAAGTCCAGCGTCCCTTCCAAAAACACTTGATCAAAAATCTTGATTCTGAATCACATGATGCGCAATCGCGTAACGTATTTTTCGACCTTCGACACGCATTTTCATTAGCGGACACCATCACGTGATCGACGCGACGTGACTACGTGCTTGACAACCGTGGGAAATAAAAGTTTCATTCCCTCTTCAAAGTGAATGGAGTGTAGTACCAGTAGCGCAGCGAGGGGGGGGATTTGGGGATAACCCCCCCCCCCCTCAGAGCTTCGAGAAATATTTATGTTTAATCCATTTTACGTAATTGAATTAGCATTACTTATAGAATTAATCTATTTAAGAATATAAGTGTTAGAATTAATCAAATATCCCTCAGGAAGCCGTAAAACTCGCCATTTTTAACCATTAATCTAAAAACTTTTTCTGGAGGAGGGCCCCCGCAAATCCCGCTTACTCTGGTGGGTATGCAATACCCCCACACCCCTAAGTATTAGTTGCACCTAAACCCCCCCCCTAGCCTTAATTCTTAGCTGCGCCCCTGTGTAGTACCACGCGTATACCTCACAAAATAATAGACCTGAACTTAAGAAGGGGATCACATGAAATAGGAGGCTTTCATTGTTTCCCACCGGAAGGAACGCAGTGCGAAAATATAAGTAGACGAACGACTGCAAAGAAAAAAACGATTGTAGAACTTGGAATAATCTTACCAACATAAGGTTTAAATTCCAATGCTCTATGTAAAGCACGTATTCATTATACCATTATTGTTATTGACACTCGTAAAATTCTTCAATGATTTCTAACGTGGATATTCTTTTGAGTTGTTGGATTTGCAGTACATGATTACTATCAGGAAATAACGACTAGATTACGAAAAATTAGTTGAATTTCTGGAAAGGCCGCCACTTTTTCACAGCAAATAATTCTGGAGTCAGGTGAAAAACAGAAAAATACGGATGTCTCTAATTGTTTTATCTCTCTTAATCGAAAATAAATTGAGATTTAGCCCACTATGGTGCGTAATGCTCTATCTGTTTTCTTAGATGATCAGGCAACAGGTGAATGTCTGGGTCAATGGCAAAAGGTCACGGGCGAAGGCGGACAAGGTCACCCCTTCAAACACACCAACGTGTGAGTGGCAACTCGCGTTTCCGGCACCCCTTTCATGGACGCCAGAACCTGAGATTGGCCATTGGAGAGGGAAGAGCTCACCCTAGACTAAACTGAGGACGAGTGATTACCGCACATACAGGGTGGGTGTAATTAATTTCCTTGGGCCACCATGAGGAATTTCAAGTAAGGGGCCTCGTCATTTGGACCAGATGCCCTTCGATGAGTTCGGTCCACCCACCCCCTTAAGGGGAGCCCAAGGTGCTCCCGAAGAAGCCGATTCCCTACCAATAGCCGGAATCCCACCGAGCTCATTTTCTCTCGACGCCCGATGTTAAATCCTCGTCTCTGATGTTAAATAAGAGTTTTACCGAAAGAAAACTAAGTCTATCCACCCATTCCTATGATATTCTTAGCAGAGAGGTTAGTCGATAAGGAGATAAAGCTTTAACGCGAGGCTAGAAGACGCTAGTCCGGATTTTCGGCGTTTCATTACGGAAATTTTGAGTTTTCTCCGGCGGGTTTATTATAGGACCTCGCGCATTTCGGCTTCACACGAGGTAGGACAGCATGGCCGAAGGATTGAAATACCACGCCACCTGGATTCAACAGCCAGCATAAGTAGGTACAGCAACACCCACTCCGGGATCTCAGATGATTCATTCAGGCTCTTATCATGTCTACAACAATGGTTTCTCCCCGTAGATGGTCGCCTTGGCCTATCGAAAACCCGTTCGGGTTTATTATCAGGTTTCGGATCGTTCCTTCTCCATAATATGTTCACCGGATGGTAATTTGGGAAACAGGCAGTACGCGAGTCGCTGTTATGAGGGGCGTGGGCGGACGACATGAAGATGGAACCGCGTCTTTTCTGGCGGAAAGAGGATTGCGGCGACAAGCAGGTCTCTGCAGTGGTCGTGGGCGAGAGAGAGAGACTCCGATTGCCACCTGCGGATGGGAGGAAGTGGAGCGTTGTTTGTGGCAGGGGTGAGAAGTGGGTTAGAGCGGCGTGCTACACCAGTGTGACCCTCCGAAACCCCCCCCCCCTCCCACAGCGTGGGAAGGAGGAAAGGAGGAGAGGGGGATGGGCTTATTCAGGGCATCAAAGTGAGACTTAAACAGCGTCTGCCACCGCATGCCACACTGCCGACACTTTCCGAGAGAGAGAGAGAGAAGCAAAACGATGTCCCTTTTTAAAGAGAGAAAGAAAGATCGCATCCGCCCACCCCTTCCCATGATGCACTCGTTTCCAACCAACAGAGGGAGAGAGAGATAGACCCACTTTGCCCCCCTCCCCCTTCCATTGTCTTATCCTCCCTTCCATTGTTGCCTGGCCTCCCTCTTCGGAAACTCTCGAAAACCGTGATTTTTTTGTCTCATTAGGAGGGTAATTAAATCCCTTATTCCTCCGCCGAAACCGCTCCTATTTTCTCCTCTCTCTCGCGTATTTACATGCGATCACGGACGGAACTTTCTCGCTGGATTGAGGCCTTTCACTCAGCACACGCCATCCTTTCGTGACGAATCGAGTCCGACCGATTTCCTCTCGTGACGACTCCACCAAACCAAGCGATGCGCGGAAAAAAAAACAAAGCAGCAGCCGATGGAGTGGATCAAAATACGGTCGCTCACTCGACGGACTCGTGCAGCTCTGAAATCCTCGATACGACAAACTACGATAACCTCGAACCTCACGTGGGGAACACATATAAAGAATATTTGCGGCATAGCCCTGAAGAAATTAGGATTCGTCAAGCGTATTGTGGGAAGATTTTCGGATGAGAAAGTAAAAGAAAGGTGCTATTTCGCTCTCGTCCGACCGCACCTTGAATATGCAGCGAGCGTATGGGATCCGGTGCAGAAAGACTTAATCCGCGAACTGAATAAAATACAAAGGAAGGCTGCACGTTTCGTCAAAAACTGCTATGGGCGTACAGACAGTGTTACCCAGATGTTAAGCGAATTAGGTTGAGAGCCGTTGGAGACTCGGAGGCTGCGCGCTAGGCTTAGATTGTTTGAACAATTGAGAATGGATATCTTTAAGAGCTACGCAGAGAACATAATATTAGAGCCACACTGTATTTCCAGGTCCGATAGAAGCGATAAATTGAGAGAGGTGTTTTGCCGAACGGATAGATATGGGAATTCGTTTTTCCCCCGAACCATAAAGGACCCTAATAAACGCTAGTCCCAACTTCGTTAGAGCACTTCATTTTTATGTGTGTACGGCTGGTGTCCTAACACCCCCTGCCACACGCCTTTTAGGCGGCTTGCGGTGTATTATGTAATTGTAGATGTAGATGAATCCTCCACTGGGCGTCCGACGCGACGGATTCTTGGCTCAAATCTCTGGACATTAACAGTGAATCACTATCGTAATGAAAAGAGTGGTTGAGGGCTTTCCTGGAATAGGTAGATACACCAAGTACAACATCCCTTGAAGGGAACTTTGAGGGGAGAACAGTAGACGCCTTCACTAAGGCTTAAATTGAGTTTATTCGGCAAAACTAAGGAGTAGAAGAATTGAAAAAAGTGTACGCATATTCACAATAACTTAAAGTGACGTAACTTGGGCAACTTGGACGTCATTAGTTGAGGAAAGGAAAATTAACTTGTCTAAAAAAGCCAGAAGTAGGGAATGCAATAATGTCAACAAACACTTATGTGAGCAATCGAAAGTTCTCTCTCGTCTATTTAACGATTAATACACAGTCTGAGATTTTATTTGTGAAATATTACACTCACTGAAGGATATTAAGTCAATTTACGCCAAGTTTAATTGGTTGTGGTTGGAACTTTGTTAGGATAGGGGGGAGGCTGGATTTGGCATCGACTCTTTTACCACCTCTAATATAGCTCAAATATTTAACTGAGCGTCCGAAAAATTCAATTCCTGTACGTTAGACGAAGAGAATGTCGGTAATCATATTTAATGTGATCATGAGCAGTCGCCTGAAGATGTAACTATGTTACGATACCCGGGCCGTGTCCATTAAACAAAAATAGTAAATTATACTGCGACATACTTCGCCTGCCGGACGCATTTGGACGTTTTATTTTTTTTCCTTTTTCCCTGACAATGAGTCAGGAATATAAAAATATTTGTCTCACCTGAAATTGCAATAACCATAATTCGACTCCAGTTACGGGGGCATGTGGCGTACTTCGCCTGCTGGACGTCAATTGTTTCAAAGTATGTGCTGTAGGGCAGCTACGTTGTGGGGCACGTGACCGAAGAGGAAGCAGGATTGCCGCACTTGGAGAGAAGGGATGAGAAATTACTAATAATTTAAATTATTCCGACAAGAATGCCAGTTGACTTAACGTAAAAATATTTTTTCTTTGTGCTTTGTCATTTTTGCCACGACCAATGTGAAATAATTCTAAGGACAGTGAACTAAATTTGTCTTTTACTTTATTTTACTTGATTATTTTTTATCCTCTTTTTTGGGTATCCTCACGGTTTTTCGGAGACCTACTCCGCACAACAATTAGGTAAAGCCGGAGATATTACAATACTATAATTATATACTTTTACTTTCCACAATGGAAACAGGCCTGAAGTTATTGGTGAGGTATTACCTATGAGAAGAGAATGATTCCATTTCCATTATCTGATTCCACGGTAGCTAAATTGGTTAAATGATTGCGATACGAAACTATCGCTAATGGCCGTCGAACAACCGCTTCAACAGCATGAAACGGATAAGTAAACATGGAATGATTCCATTAAAGACTTGCCGGGATAAATGCGATGGTGGTTGGCGTAACATGGTGGAACTCCTTCATGATGCACAAAGGCTAAGAAAAAGACTTCGCTGTTCCACAAAATTTGTGGAATAGCGAAGTCTTTTTCTTAAGCTTTGTGCTCCTTGCCGGAATATCAGGAACACTGAAATTGAAGACGCATTCCTGAGTAATCTTCTTCATTCTTGAAATGTTTCGATTTAATAATCTGGGAAAGAAAAGGAGACCACAGGGGAAAGAACTGCAGTTCCAACAGAATATCAACGTGGAATTTAAAATCTTTGAGGCCTTTCGCCTGTTCCCTTACCTGCGTGCCATTTAAATCCCAAAAAATGTGTGCAACCTCTGGCTTTTCCTCTTCAAGGTAGCAGCCTTCAGATTGCTATGAGCAACTCTCCACCCTAGACGTCTCTCTGATTTTTAAGCTCAGTGTGAGTTGAACAATTAATGTTGTACATCATCATCATCATCACTGGTCAACAATCCTAGGATTGGTTTGACGCAGCTCTCCACTCTGTTCTCCTATCAGCTAATCTCTTCACACCTACAAATTTCTTCTCTTTCTCCTTCTTTACTTGCTCCATATATTTTGCTCGAGGTCTTCCTTTTCCGTTCTTACCTTCCACTTGTCCCTCGACGCTTGTATTCATCAGGCCATCATGTCTCAAGATGTGGCCTATAAGGTTGTTCCGTCTTCTTGTTAGGGTTTTCATGAGGCTTCTCTTCTCTCCTACTCTTCTTAGGACTTCCTCGTTACTAACTCGGTCGATCCATTTGATCTTCATCATTCTTCTGTAGCACCACATTTCGAAGGCCTCTACCCTTGCTTTCTCCGCTTCGGTCATTGTCCATGCCTCACTTCCGTATAGGAGCATACTCTAAATGTAGGTTCTTATAAATTGTTTCTTTACTTCCATATTTAAGTTTTCCACTGTAATAGAGATGGGTCAAAAAGAACCGAACTGCCAAAACGAACTGTTCACTGAAATGAACCGGTTCGAAAATGAACCGTTCTCTAAAACACCCTGTTCACTGTTCATGTCGGCACTGCACAATTGCGGCGTACTCGGTACAGTAGGTATGATCATCAAGAGGCATTTTGAACTGCAGCTTACTCGAGCAAGTGCGTTGTGGGTACAACAGATGGCGGTTACGACGGAGGCCATCCAAGGCCGCCGAAGTGCGTCGTAGACGACCGAGCCCCTCCCCTTCTTTCTCTACTATTCCCCTCCGATAGCCACTGAACGGTTCGTTCCAACTAATATTTGAACTGATATTTAAAATATTAGTTCTTTCGAATCGTTCGTTCCAACTAATATTTGAACTGATATTTAAAATATTAGTTCTTTCGAACCGTTCGTTCCAACTAATATTTGAACTGATATTTAAAATATTAGTTCTTTCGAACCGTTCGTTCCAACTAATATTTGAACTGATATTTAAAATATCAGTTCTTTCGAACCGTTCGAAATATTAGATCAAATATTAGTTTCCTCGGGGCGTTCAGTTGGGATATCGCGTTCATTTTGATTTCGTATTTTGAATATTTGTGGATCTGTGGATGCATTTCCAAAAATATTGTTTAAAACGTGATTCATGAACTCAGGAAACGATTGAACTCATGATTGTGGGACATTTTTTTCGGTCCCTTTACCAAGTTGATATTTGGACTTACTCTTTGGCGCCTACGATGAAATTTTTTAATGCGGATGCATCTCCAAAAATATTGTTTAAAACGCGATTCATGAACTTAGGAAACGATTGAACTCATGATTGTGGAACATTTTTTTCGGTCCCCTTACCAAGATGATATTTGGACATTTTTGGCGCCTACGATGAAATTTTTTAATGTGGATGCATCTCCAAAAATATTGTTTAAAACGCGATTCATGAACTTAGGAAACGATTGAACTCATGATTGTGGGACATTTTTTTCGGTCCCGTTACCAAGATGATATTTGGACTTAGTTTTTGGCGCCTACGATGAAATTTTAATTTTTTAAGTGCGCTGTATTGTGCAATGTGGATGCATCTCCAAAAATGTTGTTTAAAACGCCTTACGATACCACACTAAGCTTTCATGTACTCTAAACGTATGATAAACAATATTTTCTACCGAATGACCCTACCTGTTCACTATGAACCGATATTTTGAACTGTTCTTTTTACTGAACAGGATCAAAGTGAACGGTTCATAAAAATGAACAGTTTAACCCACCTCTACACTGTAAGCAGGTCTCTCTTTTGGTGGAATGCTCTCTTCGCCTGAGCAATTCTGCTGATAATTTCTTTCTTAGTACATAGCATGTTATTATGTGGTCCAGTCGTGGTTTTCTTCGATTTTAATGATTCTACTTGCAGGTCCACTATGACGAAGAATATATCCAAAGAAAATAGCTCATTTATTTTTCATTTGCTGCTCGAAACTTTTGTCTTCCCCAGCTCATCTAAGCACCATTTCATTAGTAATTCTTTCCACTCAACTTGTCTTCAGCATTGCCCCAAATTACCATGCTTCAAGACCCTTAAATATCTACATTTATCCTTTTCTTCATGCCTATGTTTCACTCTCATTCAGGCCCATACTCCATTCAAAGATTTTTAAGATCATATTCCCATTCCTAGCTTACATAATTTAAAAGCACTTATTTAATAAAATTTATCTATTTTCAGTGGCGCCGACTCCATGGGGCATGAGAAGGCCCGAGCCCCCTTAAAAATTCATTATGGGTGTGAGGAAAAACTGTGTCAAGCTTTTCGATTTTCCCTGGAGTGTCGCGGATATCGAGATTCGAGTTATCAGTGTTCTAATGTTGATCGTATGACTCTTATTAAATGGTTGAAAAACTTAAAATTCACTTCTTATAAAATCTCCCGGGACGAGATCCCCGGTTTGGGCCCCCCTAATATTTTTTGTAAGTCGGGATCCGTGTCTATTTTTTTAATATCTCACACTAATTGTTATCCCCATTCTATTTTGTTGATTGTGGAGCAAATTAAAACTCCTGTCTTTATCCACAGGTTAAGACATTAAATTTAAAGAAGACTAAGGGACAAAAAAGTTCACGGGTAGGACAAAATTTTTAAAAGATATTTTCACACTATTGGTTGAAAGGTTTAAGATCTTCCTCCTTATAAATAATACTTCTTATAAATAAAAATCGGTGGAATATTATATAAAGGAATAGTCCCAAATCATTTTAAGAATATATACATTATATCCATTCCTCGGATGAAAACAGTCAAAAATGTGAAAAGCATAGAATCCCAAAGCTCTCGTCACAAGTTTCAAAGACTAACTGTAATGATAAAATACAGAGCGATTTCCCTCCCCCATGTCATTCCGGGTGAACCACGACATTAGTGGAAGGAGTAGTAGGGGGGCTGGCTTCGGGAAGAAGGAATCTATATGGCCAACCATCACTCGGACGAAAAAAAAGCGAAGACCAGCGCGATCAACCCACGGAAGTCTGCAAAACGGATTGGAACATTTACTTTCAACGTATGGTCAGTAAAAGATGTATTGGGCAAAGATAATTTTTTTTAGATAACATTATTTTAATTCTTAAGAAAAGTGGCTAAGTATTTAATTAATTAATTGATTGATATATATCTAATTAAATAATTGACTAATCCAAAATAATCAAATTAATATATTATAATTAAAATGGACCTGAAAAATTTATGAAAGTATGAGACTATGTTCTTCAAAAGATAAAATTTAACGTAAGGGATTAAAGAGGCAGCTTTACTTTGTATTTTAATTCATCAAGGACAAACCTGTCCCCGATTTACCCAACACCCACCGCGCCTCTCAACCTTCGGCGCCACTCAAAAACCACCCCGCCAACACCAACCGGCATCCGTAGCTGTCAATCAATCAAGGCACGGGATAAACGCCTCGGGTGGAGTGAGGGGATCAGAGGTTTACGGTTTATGCGGCCCATCTTTGAAGAACCTTCTTTTGTTTTAGGAAGAGGATGAGTACTTGGATCATATAAAGAAGAACACAAGGGAAAGGAACATTTTGGCCCGTTTGGATTTTAAGAATTTTCGTGGGAGTGGGAGGCAGGGAGGGCTGTAGTATGTATCCCCACCTTGGGAATGTATTTCTACGTATGTGTGTATGCGTGTTTTCGTCAATAGGGAGGTTTCCTATAATTTTTTATTGCCTAAATCGAAGGAGTATTACTCCTGGAGTGCGCATTTCACGTTCTTAGATTTTCGAATGACGATATCTATTTTTCGCGATTAAACAAAAAGTGAAAAATTTCAAGCGCGCGAAAACGCGACGGCTAAGTAGGAATGATGGGAAAAGTCCGTGTGACGTCGTTCTGGTTCCAGCTGTCGGCGAGTGAGGTTACCTTGGGGCGAGGTTTGAGCGCTGATACGAAGCAGGCTGCTGGCAGGTAGCGCTTGGCTTAAATAAGGATTATTATTACCCTATCAAACGAAGGAAACTTTCCGAACATGGGTATTTTAAATGTGTGATTATTAAGAGATGTTGCCCTGAGGTCTGTGCCTCATGCATGCATTAGTAATCTCAGACAATGTACTATGTAAAACTCCTATCTACTCGTATAGAAACTAGGTCCCTGTGACGTCACGTGGAGTGGCATCGCATGGGCGCCAATCTGGCCTTTTTCAAATGAGGATAAAATTGACCGTTGCCATTCGTCTAAACTGGGATTTATAAAACCAAACAATTTGTATAATATGAATACACTAGTGGTGGGTAAGGAATCGCAATCAATGCATTTCGTTTTCCTTGATGAAGGAAACTACCCTATTTCTGGAGGCCCGGGAGCGTTGAGGGAAGAGTTCTAGTGATGGATGGATCTCTTTGGGGCTGCTCTCAGTTTCGGGCCGAGTGCGGTGAAAGTATATCGACGCGGCGCGCGGTCGCATCCGTCATTTTTTTGGTCGACCGGAGAGCGATGAAGCGAGCAGAGTGTGCTTATGCTCCACGACCGTGTTTTTCGTTGGGGGGGGGGGAGGACCCCTGATGACCTAGAAGAGCAATACTGCAAGGCAAAGCCTCCTCTCTGGATCGCAATGGTTTCGATCGTATTTTTCCCTTCGACCTTCGGGTCCACTTTCCTCTCTCGAATGTTCCGTACAGGAAACAGGGACGCCGACTTACAAAAAATATTGGGGGGGCCCAAACCGGGATCTTTCCCCGGGAAATTTTATAAGTTGTGCGTTTAAAGTTTTTTAAGCATTTTAGAATAGTCATGTGATCAACATTAGAACACTGATAACTCGAATCTCGATATCTGAACACTATGGGGAAAATTGACAAGCCTGACACATTTTTTCCTCACACCTATAACGAATTTTTGAGGGGGC
Organism: Ischnura elegans; assembly: GCF_921293095.1. Taxonomy (NCBI): domain Eukaryota; kingdom Metazoa; phylum Arthropoda; class Insecta; order Odonata; family Coenagrionidae; genus Ischnura; species Ischnura elegans. The sequence goes on along the minus strand of NC_060247.1, from coordinate 133,117,204 downwards.
TCAGGCCCCCTCAGGCCCCATGGAGTGCGCTCCACTGACAGGAAACAATACGACCTAGTAAATGTAACACATGCTGTCTTACGGCCGGAAGTGGAGTGGTTGAATAACATTTGTTAAATCACTGATTTAAAAACGCAGTGAGATGTTAACATAAAATATTCCACAAATATAAGACCGTATGGATTTTGTGTGCCCCGTGAAACTAACGTTGTGCAAAAGTGATTCAACGTTCAAAACAAGAAATAAACACTCTGGTCTTTCCATACAAATCATAAAAAAGACATTAATGCAAGGCAATGTTTTAAAAGAAAAATCAAATATGAGACATACATTTTCGTTTCTGATAGTATTGTCTGGTTCATAATAATTGGGGATAATCCAGTTTTTGCAACAATTGCCTTTGTCGCCATGTTTTCAACATAGCTATGAATTACAATTGTGATAGTTCAAGACTTCAGCAATTCCTGCAATGAAGTATTTTTTCCGACGCATTGGTTGTCAAAGTTCATGATTCGTTCAAACATCATCAAAACAGGTACTTTGTTCGATTAAACCGGGATAAATACTATTAAACCTTAGTGTCCCCATTGTGAAAATTTAGTCTATAATTACACACAATAAAAAAATAAAAGGATGGACCACAAGGTCCTCGAAGGCCTCTCCTTTCCATTCAACATACGTAAAAGCATCCCGCTAGTAGTGGATGAAATAAAGTCCAATCAATTGCTCCATTATGCCATGCGCCTCACATCATCACTCCACCCTTGTGCCAGCAGCCAGCACTTCTAAGTATCCCTTCCTTCATCCTTCCTTTTAATTTCATAGCACACACGAGGTGCGTCCCACTCCCATCGTGTATACTTTTACGGATTAATTCCTCGGTCATCCTATCTTCCTTCGGCCTAGAATTTTTCCTACCATACCATTTCGTATGAAGTTTCCCTGCCTGAGTGGGTTAGTGCGAAATGACGGGCTTAAATTTTCTCATTTCAATCGCTTCAAATTTCTTCTCTCCTTCTCTCTCTCTCTCTTTGAATGGATTTCATTGAGGACTTGCTCATTACGTTTTCTGTCATTCCACCTAGTGCTTGAGATCCTGCACCCAAACCACATTCCTGTGACTTCTGAGCAAGTGTCAACACTAATTCCATTATTTAATAGGGTAATACCGTTTTTTTTAGTTTTCTTCGGTTAACGTTGTTCTTTTGACTTCAGAGGAGCAGTTATGATTCTCTAACATGCTAATTAAGTAGCAGAACTATGCAACTTCCTGCAGACACCCTCTGCAGAAGAGTAAATTCGAAGTGAAAACATATGGTACTTTCCTTCCTAATAGCAATTTGATACAACCATGAAAAGTTAATCCTTGATTTCATAACCAATATTTATTTTGCATTACTTTTCCTGAAATGCTATCCACACCAGAGAATTGATATTTCTTCAATTTATTCAGAATTTTTGAAAGGGGATGAGAAACCCCCGGATGAGAAATATAATAATTATAACAATAATTTCATTTATTTTCGTAGGCACTGGGGCCCATGAGAAAATAAATGTACTGCATTCTACATTTCCAACTTGGCAGATAAATAGAAGTAAAAAAGTAAATATATATAATTACAGACAAATGCAACCAGTGCAGATCGCCAATAATAGACTCCAGGTGGCTATTAATTCAGCTGTAAGATTTATTTACGTTTTAAAAAAATAGGACCATATTAGTAACTCTTACAACCGCCTTAACAGGCTTAAGTATAAAGAGCGTCGCACCCTTCTGATAATAACTAGCCTTAAGTGTCTTCACGACCGGTTACCCGCCATACCTGTACGAGAAATTCGTTAGAAAATCTGAAGTAAATAATATACCTACCCGTAATCATACCATTAACCTCCATATTCCAAAACATCACACGCCTCATATGAACAAATGATTCATAGTAACCGTCTCACGAATATAGAAATATAGCTCAGGGATACACAACGAAAGACTTAGGTGAATGTTAAAATGAGAGGAGAAATGAATGGTGAGCTGCGTCGAACCAATCTTCGGATTGCTAACTGATGACGATAGTGCTACTCTTCTCCCTCCACATAATGAACTGTGCTTGGAGCGCGTAGTTCAGGTGGCAGCGGGAAGATGAAATCGGGTGGGCAGCTTCACTTTCCGAAGAAATGATTCCGTGCCTATTGTGGGCTAATTTCGCGGCGTCGCCTTCCGCAGAGGCGTGAGAGAGGTGTTGGGGCAAAAGAGGCCTCTCTCTCTCTCTCTACGGATGCAACAACATCCCCCTCCCCCGCCAGCCCCCCCCCACCCCACCAACCCCTCTCGCTGCCCTATATACGCGCGCCTTTGTCCTCTGGAGGCCTTCAGTCCGCTCCACGACACACAGCGGAGAGGTCCGGAGAGGTCTTCCTCCACATCCACCCACTCTCACTCTACTGCGCCGACGGAGCCAGCCTGCGCCAAGGTCGCCTCCACCCAGCGCAGACTCATCGCGGATCGGCGCAGGGATCCCAGGAGGACGACCTCCGCCGACGGGGATATTCCTTGTGAGTGAGTGACATCGGCGAGAGTGCTTCTTCTGACCGATGTGTGTTTTTGCGAGTGCCCACGTGCTACGGACGACCTTTAACCCATTATAGCCCAGTGTTGCTTCTAAGCAACATCAAAAATGCGTAAATTTTCTTCTCTATTTAGAAAATATCTAATCTACGCATTATTTTATGGCGTAAATTGTAATGGCAATATATTTATCTTCCACGATGATTATGATCGAGTGCAAAATTTTCAACTTTTCGAAATGAAAAATCTTGAAATTAGATTTCTCCCAGAAGCAGCTTTGGGTTAGAAAGGGTTAAGGGAGGGATAGGGGTCGCCCTGACTTGGTTTTGAATCCTAAGAGAACGCATCCCTCCCTCTCGAACTACCCTCTTATTTCGTCTTTTTTGATGACGAGATAAAGAGCTTGAAACTTAGGCCAAAATTTTATCGTTTTTCAAACATTCAAGATTTGCATCTGAGATCATACCGAGGTAGAGTTTTAACAATTAAGACGCAGAAAAAAATGGTCAACTTTATGCCTTTATCTTTAAAAACATTTAAGTTTTGAGCGAGTGGTTTATCATTTTTTTGGTGGTTAAATACCTGCTAAAAACTTGCTATGCTCTTATCTTGAAATGGTCAAGTTACATAGAGTAGACCTCAAGTAACATTCGTCTGATTTGCCAAATTAAAAAAATATCATCGGTATTTTCTCGTTTGTTACAATTTTACATTTGAAACGCATACAAATGCTGAATTACGCCTACTCAGTGAGCTCTGAAAATTTCAAGATATTTAAGTAAAGTACAAATGAGCAATTCGTAGACATAAGGGAGAAAACGCGTGCGGTCGAGAGGACATGAGTCCTCAACAAGGGATCCGGTAGGTGTAGAAGTTGGAGCGTTAAGTTCCACAGCCCGTGGACCTGGGTTCGAATCCCAGCAGTGACGTAGATTTCTCAGAGGGTGGTGTGTGGAGAGCACTTCAGGTGCAGCAAACCGTCCGTCGGAGAGGACGTTAAGCATAGGTACTCAATCAGTGCCGCAGCGAGGGGAGGTTTTTGGGGATTAAACTCCTCCCCCAGGCCTCAGAGAATTCTTTAAGTCAAATCCATTTTACTTACAATTAGTTGAATTAATATTACTTACAGAATAGTGTAAAGATAATAAAATATCCTTCCAAAAGCCGTAAAACTAATCATTTGCTTATTGAGAAAACTGGATCCTAAAAATATGAAAAAATGTTCTAGAAAACTTTTAGGCCCTGTTTTAGACGACACTTTGCAAGGTAAATTGCAAGGTAAATTCTAAAAAGAAGAAAATAAAGAGATTATCACTCCCATGCAATGGCGCAGCGAGGGGGGGGTTTGGGGAATAACCCCCCTCCCCCAGAGCTCAGAGAAATTTTTCGGTTAATCTATTTTAGTTAATTGCATGAATAGTACTTATAAAATAGTGTGAGGATTAATAAAATATCCCGCAGAAGGCAGTAAAACTCACCATTTTGAACCATTTATCTTAAAAAAATTTTTGGAGGAGGTCCCCCGCATCTCCCGCTTACCCTGGCGGGTATTCCATATCCCAACATATCCTAGCTGCGCCCCTGTCCTCATACTTACCTTAGTTACCATCGTGCTAATGCTGACGCCGGGTTTATTTCCACCCTTCCTTCCCTATATTAATCTAGCAGCAACAAGAACTAAGATATTGGCCGCATCCTCCAAATACCAACAATAGGGTGGTTTTCTATTATTTTTTTATTGCCTAAATCGAAAGATTATGACTACTGGAGTGCGCATTTCACGCTCTTAGATTTTAGAATGACGATATATATTTTTCGCGATTAAACGAAAAATGAAAAATTTCAAGCGCGCGAAAACGCGGCGGCTAAGTAGGAATCATGGTAAAAGTCCGTGTGACGTCGTTCTGGTTCCAGCTGTCGGCGTGTGAGGTGACTTTGGGGCGAGGCTTGAGCGCTGATACGACGCAGGAAGCTAGCAGGTAGCTGAGTACCCTGCTAGCAGGTAGCCTTGGCTTAAATAAGGATTATTATTCCCCTATCAAACGAAGGAAACTTTCCGAACTTGGGTATTTTTTATGTGTGATTATTAAGAGATGTTTCCCCGAGCTCTGTGCCTCATGCATGCATTCGTAATCTCAGACGATGTAAAACTCCTATCTACTCGTTTAGAAACTAGGTCCCTGTGACGTCACGTGGAGTGGCATCGCATGGGCGCCAATCTGGCCTTTTTCAAATGTGGTTAAAATTGATCATTGCCATTCGTCTAAACTGGGATTTCTATAACCAAATAATTTGTATATTATGAATACACTAATGGTGGGTAAGGAATCGCAATCAATGCATTTCGTTTTCTTTTACGAAGGAAACTACCTTATTGAACCCAAATTGGACTTCCAACCGCAAATGTTGAACCCAAAATGGTAACACTCCGATTTTGTGTATGATACTATCCCGGAAATTTAGCTAGGACATTATGTGCATATATTAGACCGCTGGGGGTACTAAAATAATCTCAGGTTCAAGGGTTTAATTGCTAACAACTCGGTGAAAGCATTTGAAGAGAAAAAGGCCGATATCGAAGATAAAGCTATATTAGTTTCGTTATCTCGCGCTTTTCCATGATACAGAACTGTAGTTCCTAAGTTCAAACGATAATAATTTATTTGTCACCGTAAACCTCGGCTTTACAATTGAAAGTAATGTAGCTAAATTTTTACGTGGGCGGGTGAAATACAAGATCTGGACCGCATAGTATAAATTGTGTAGTTGAACAAAGTTCAAAATTTGTAACCAGCTTCCTTACATTTCCATTCAATTTATGGCTGACCTTGACCTATTTTTAATTATATGTCCAGATACGGATCCGAAAAAAATCTGGATCTGTCCATTGGTAATAGGTGCATAGGTACTCTCCTCTTCAGTTTTGATCAAAAATGGAAAGCCAATGTATTCCGCTGACAACGGTTCGACAACTTTATAACCTTTTTTGAGACTAAATTTCGTTAAAATATATGACACAAAAAAGTTTCACAATCAATTAAACCTTTGTAATTTAAACTACACAAACAAACAAGCCAAAACTTGGAGCACTGAAGATTAAGAGGTTAGTAAATTAATGCTATTTTTCCATAAATACCTAAAGAAATATTGTGTAAAACGATGAAAACTTACCGTGCACAAATTGATTGATGAACCCCATTAAATTAAAAGTAATACATTAACTTTAATTTCCCTAAAATCGACTATTTCTACGCGTTGGACGCTTTGCTCTCAACATGTCCATCTTTCACGGTTTCCATAGGTGAACATAGTAATCACATAGGACCCATCAGATAGGAAATATTGTAATATCCGTATGTACCATTCAATACTTCACTTAATGTTTCTCTTGTTTTTTCAACAAAGTTTTCTTTACTTTTCATTATATTCAAAACTTCCTTGTAAAAAGTCGAACATGACTTATCGCTTTTTTAGCGCATACTTTGTGTGTATTGTGTTGTTTATGTGAACGAGCTTAAAAATTCAACATTGAAAACATGAATCGGTGAACTTTTTAACAATTGTATACAGACCGTTATTAACAAGGTAAATATTTTTATTATTTTTTATTATTACTTCCTATTTTTTACTTTTTTGTTGTAAGTAGCAATTTTAAACATTTATTCGCCCTTTTTTTATATTTTAAACATAATAAGCATAGTACAACAGATTCAGGCTTCAATTGGTGGAAGTGAGACATATTTAAATGATGTCTTGTACCTGCTGATGACTCAGTGAGCCGAAACGCGATGTATGCATTAAAAAATCTTGTGGAAAAAAGCTCCGATCTTTTATCTATATATATAAAAGAAAGTCGAAAATCGTGTTAGTTAGAACACTTATAACTCGAGAACGGCTGCACCGATTTCAATGAGATTTGATTCTTTGGATTCGTCTCGGGCGGGGTTAACATATAGGCCATTAAAAAAAGGATAATTTCACAAAAAAAATTCATCTCTTTCCTGTGGGCATGCTTTTAGGAGTTATAGTAACACAACAATTGATAAGTCGGTCAAAACTACAAATTAAATAATTTGTTTTGTTTTTACCACTTTAATAACTGAATTTAGTAACAATATAACATTTTAATTACTAAATATATTCAAAATATTAATTAAATTGAAATTACATTTTTTAAATTTAATTCGAACTGATTGTAAGCCCAGCCGTGGCCCAGCTCGAGTTGACACTTCACTACCGTGTTTGTAAACAAATCTCCAAGCAATTGTTGACAAACGGTAATTTCCGTGTTCCGAATCAAAGATGGTTGATTTAGCGAGCAAGAACGAAGATGTGGATGACTAAAACGAGGTAAATTCAAATAGTTCGTACTCTGCATGGATTCGAATCTTTTAAATGTGTAACAAACGAAGACGAAATCACCAACTATCTATCTGAATATTTTAAGTCCTTGGACGTACCTGGCTTACCAAGGCACGATTTACAGAAAAATGTAGTTTCTGTGCTCATGATCTTTCGAAGCCTAAACCAACCATAACTATCCAACGGAACGTGTTTGATCATTAAAAAAATTGGTGATGAATGTGATTCACGCGACTTTACTCAAAGGAAAATTCAAAGGTTAGGAAGTCCTCATTCCGTAGATTCCATGATCTCAACTCATATGCCCTTTTGAGCTTAAACGTATTCAATTTACAATTCGTGTTGCATTCGTGATAACGATTAAAAAATCGCATGGTCATTCTTTCAGTTTTTGTGTTGTTTGTGCTCATGTGCTAATGAAAACCCATGATTTTCTCATGGTCAATTTAGCGTGCTATGTTCACGAGTCGATAAACCATCCTCTGTATTTCTTCCTTCGCTTCAAGTGCGTAGCTAGGATAGGGGGTTTTGGGCGCAGCTAATACCACGGGTCTGTAGGGTATAGAAAACTCGCTAAGGTAAGCGGGAAGTGTGGGGGCACTTACCCCAGACATTGTTTAAGATAAATGGTTCAAAATAGTGGGTTTTGTGGCAGTGTTAATAGTTAAATATGTTTTGTTTGTTAGTCATCCGTCCCCCAAATATTAATAACAAAATCTTTCATAAAAAAATCTCTAAGCTCTTGGGGGGGTTTATCCCCCAAAACCTCCCCTCGCTGCGTCACTGCTTTGCTTCGCTATATTTATTTAGCTTCATCCGCTTCATCTTGCGCCTGATAACAAAACAAAAACTGTTGTTTCTCAGAAGGTGCTTGACGCAAGACATTAAACCCGAATGTGTAGGGCTCACCGTGGTGCGTTTACGCATGCAGTACGTTTACGCAGTGCATTTTTTCCAAACAGAGATAACTGGCGCGCCTTAAGTCATTTAATGCGAATGCTGCTTCATAGGGGCTTTTCTTGCACGATTTTGAGCATCAGTCAAGCGTCGGTCTGGGGTCGTGTCAACCTGCCCCCTGATTGGGCCAAGTGTATGCAACAGACTTGGACCTAGAAACATTTTTCTACAGCTAATAACGCAAATAGCCAACAACTGAATGCGTATAATTTTTATTTCATGAACTGCTTTATTAAACCACAATGCCCAAAATTTCTTAAGCTAAAACGTAAGAAAATTTGTTGAAAAAAATCCGCGTAAACGTGCTCCGATTCACCCTATGTAGATTCAATAAAGAAAATGTCTTTCTGACAAGCAATTTTGGTACTCATTTACGTAGTTTTATTGAATTTGTATCCTTATTTTATTATAATAAATTAAACATGATTAAAAACGATACAGCCGCTCTTGATTTATAAATTATGTAAGTAAACTGAAAGTTCATTGATTGTTAGGCGGTACGAAGTTCGCCGGGTCAGCTAGTTTTTTTATATAATAAACATATTCCACAGATGACATTATTAAAACAAGATGAAGTGAAAGGCATTGGTACCACTCAAAGAAGAGTAAATTGATGAGGAAGTCTATATGCATTTGGAAGTGTAGGGTCACAGTGCCAAAGGTCTGTAAGTAAGTGGTTGCCCCGAGCCTTAACATTATTGACTAGATGAGTATTGACTTTATTACGTGGGGGAATTTTGTGGGTGGAAAGGACATCGAAATGAAGACCTCTATGTGTACACCACTGTATCTACATAATTACGATGGTGCTATAACGTCCCCATTACGATGCACAGGGAACAATTTAGGCATGCACTAATGTGAGTTTTAAGCTATCAGCTCAGAGAGCGTGCGCACACTACTAGCTAATTAGGTCGTCCATTGGTAGCGGAACATGAGCAGCCTCACTTTCCACTCCCAGATTAGGCTTTTTACCACACCGGTATAATGTATGAGAAAGACAGGCTCCACTTGGAACTTCACACTGAGAAAACAATGCCTTAAGAAAGACTGGACAGTTAACGTAGCGCAGCAGAGTCAGAAACGGTCTGTTTCATTACCCATTGTCGTAAACAGCTACATTCGCCAGCCTTCGCGGAAAAAAAAACTTAAATTAAGTGGAATACATCTTTAATGCTCCCATCTAAAATCCTCTATCGGAATATCCTCTAAAATCTACAGTTACCCAGAGGTAACTTTAGATTTTAGAGTATATATTCCAACCTAACGGAGTCAGATCTAATGCCTAGCGTTCATCACTTAGTCATCATAGAAATCATCGAACGTTCGCGACCAGAAACTTGCTGAATTCGAGGAAATATTCTCAATGTTAGATTAAATTATACATAACTTTCAGGAGGGCATTCCTAATATTAGGATAAACGACACAACTTAATATCAAAATAATAGTCTCACTTTAAACATATTATCTTAAAGTTATCACTATACTCATATACCCTCATATTTTAAGAAATAATTCTGGGCAAATATTTAAGAGGAGCATGATCTAATATCAAGTGGGTGAATATCACTTAAAGACATTTTTTTCCGAATTAACATTTAATAAGATAAAAATTGAGCCCAATTTAAAATTTTTAAACCTGCAGCACCGCCTCGAAGAGAAGTCTTTTTTTTTTTAAAAAAAGCCCGTAATTCCCAAAGTGGAGCGTGGAGTGAGTGTCGATGAACCAATTTGATTCAATTCACAGGCGCATGTGAGAAGTGTTGCGAGCAAGTCAGAGCACGTGAGTTTCCCAGGGTGGTGGAGATCTTATCGGTAGAGGTCCCTCTTTCCCCCATCAAATGGATCCCACAATTCTTTGTTTTGTTCTTTTTCAATATCCACGAGTATGAAGTCCCTCCGCGAACCAATCGCACATGTATCCAAATTATTTAATCATAAATCATAACTTAGGAAAAACGAAATATCTAAGGTTAATTTGACGATTATTTACATGAAACTTTTTATTGATGTAAAGATCCAGCCTGGTTGCATGTTAGTGTACAGGAGCAGTGGCGCAGCGAGGGGGTGTGTTGGGGGATAAACCCCCTCCCCCCAGAGCTCAGAGAAATTTTTAAGTTTAATCCATTTTACTTATTTGGATCAGTATTACTTATAAAATAGTTTTAGTATTAATCAAACATCCCTCAGAAAGCCATAAAACTCGCTATTTTGAACCATCATTCTTAAAATTTTTCTGGAGGAGGGCCCCCGCAACTCCTACTTACCCTAGTGGGTATGCAATACCCCCACACCCGTTAGTAAACGTTGCTCCAAAAAAAACCCCTAGCCTTAATTCTTAGCTGCGCCCCTGTACACGAGTAAATCAAGCGTATTCGATGAGAAAACTTTCTTGTCTTTCGTTCACATTAACCCGTTAATGCCTAGCGGTGCCAAATGGGATCAGCTGGTAGTGCAGTGCTAAACGTAACTTTTTTGTCATTTATCGTAATTTATTAGGGTTTTTGAGAATTTTAAATTTATAAGAATATTTTTAAAACCATTTTTCCGAGAAGTTTACTATTTTAAAGTTGTAATTAACGTTTTTAGAGCCGTTTGAAAATTGAGAATTATCAACTAGCCCATACAAACGGAAGTTTTGGAGCAAGCATTTCGACTTTCTTTACTTACACCTTATGAACCGTTAATACTACGGTTTATTATGTAATTATGTTTTCTATAACATGTACATCTCATATAAAGTATGGTTATTTGATGTGAACCTAATATTTGGGATGTTATGATGCAAAGACTTTTTGTGGTAGCATATGGTACCGCTAGGCGTAATTATTAGTGGTAAAAGAATGAATTTCACACCTACTAGTAATGACACAGAATTTCATTGATATTTAGATACATGATTACCACAAAAATCGCAGAAACTTTTTAATTCAGGCTTTACTGGGTTAAAAATAGCCCTGTTTTTCACCCAATTTGGGAGAAATAAAGTTTTTTCAAGGTGCAATGACAATGTCCATTACTTTCCGGTTGAAGGGCTCCTTAGAGAACTCAGTTCCTTTGATTGAGATATCATAAATCCCATCTCAATTTCATATGTTTCCCTTTTTTGTATCTCCACCCCTTATTTTTCCCTTTCCGATACATTTATACTGTCGACTCTTCCACAATACCTCTCCGTGATTTTCCGCATAGATATTCATAAAAAATGAGACATTTCCATTTTTGAATAAAAATTCACTTTAATGCCTTCACTCACAAGATCCGTTGCCGCAGCAAGACAAAGGTTTCCGAGGTTTACTTGAAGGAAGGGATAATTTTGAGGTCCATTTAGAGCGTGTACCTACATCTATGATTGCATCTCATGAACCTCTCCAGATGGATTAGAATCCCTTTGAGCCCTGCCCCCCTAAATCTCTCCTTCTCGTTCCTTACTGTCTTGACGAGAGCACCAAGCAAGTTTCCTCTAACAGCTTTCAAATTTCCGAATTAAACCCTCCTAGAGTTTTAACAAAATGCGAGAGAGCGTAGCGGCGCTAGTAGAAGAAGAGTTAATCTTTCAATTCCCAACAATTTTGAGATCTCCGTCTTGCGGAATTTTGATTGATCCAGTAAAATTTAAAAAGTTCTGCTTGGATACAGCGGAAAATTTTGTGAGGCATTATGGATGGTTTTACAAGCCACCCACGGAGTACAAAGTATTTATGCATGGTGCAGATGTCATAGAGTCGGCTCTTCTTCCTATTGGAGAACTATCGGAGGAGGCCCAGGAATCTCGCAGTAAAGATATTAGAAAATACCGTGAGCATCACGCGAGAAAAATATCTCGAATTCATACGAATGAGGACATTTTCCGGAGGCTGATCCTAACATCGGACCCTTTTATTAGCACATTAGGAACTGACTGAACAAATGCCGCAACCGTAAAGATCTTTCGCAGGAGGTTCGTGATCTCTTGGTCTTGCAAGAGTCTCAAAATTCTGCGAGCGAATGCGAAGAGGAGGTGGATGGGTGGGATTCAGAAGAATCTGATGATCAATAATTATAATACATAATTGTAAAGTTATAAGGCATTAACCATGCTTATATGAGAATAAAAGAGTCACTTAAATATTATTTTGACACTTATTTAAAAATTACTTTTAGTCTATACATAAGAATCTCACGAAATCTGGAAATCGCACCTCTTTAGCATAAGTCAATGAACCCAACAACCCTACTTTTAGCCGTTTTTTTATTGACTAATTTCAAAGATCATTAACTCATATTATATAACTAATTATCATTTATTTTCATGTTTTATCGAGATTTGCGTTTGTCTATACAGTCAGCGTTACAATTAGCCAGTTAATAAGTTAAAGTTCCACGATATCGCCTAAAATAATGTTTTTTTTTCGTGAAAATAACTGCATAAATGAAAATAGCATGCCAAAAAACATGCATAGAGCAATTTTCAAAGACATCCAATGAAAATCTGATTTTTGTCCAACTTCTTCGCGATCCGGACCACTGTGCGTCGTCGTTTAACAAAACGTGAGACGGGAGAGCGTCGTCAGTTCCGCAGAACGCGTTCCTTATCCACAGAATTCTGCGCAAAACTGGATCATGTTCCGTACAAATTTATACAAATAATTTCGATAGAATAAATGCGCGCTCTCCTTCACTGATTCCGTATAATCTGCTGCGCAGAGAATGATATTAAGATTTACTTTTCTAGGGATTTTTCCCATAACACAGAGTCATAAACCCCGCAGAAAAATCTGTTCGCCCTTGTCGACTGATTTTGATCAATATTGTCCATCGGACGTTTGTCTTATAAAAGGGTGAAAAGTAAAGCAAGAGAACGACACTCTCCCGCCACTTTTATTTACCTCCTTACTTGAATATATCATTTGATATTTCGACTAAAACAGTGCCTAAAAGTTTTCGATAACATTTTTTCATGTCTTTAGTATCCCAGTTTTTAATACACGGAGCTCAAATTTTATTGAAAGAATTTCTATATAACGCTTTGAGACATTGTGTAGCACCCTAAAGAAACTGCTAAGGAATGCTGTAATCTAAAAAAAGCTCTATGGAACTATATCACTGCTAAATAACTACGTAGACCTTTGATTGAAAGTCCTAAGGAATTATCTTATACATCTACAGTAGCTGTGAGCAATTTTTGAAGTTTCTTGAAAAATGAGTTTCAATGTTTTCAGGAACTCAGAAAAATTATTTACACGATTCTGGATATGACAAAAGAAAACTAGCAAAGGAATTCGAACACACTTTTCAAGCATGGACGAAAAATATCGAGATTAAACTTACAACTTTGAATCGCCGTCACTGTCAACATAGACACGTTCAATACGAAATCTCTCTCATAATATGTATGGGAATAGGGTGGTTTCCTATTATTTTTTATTGCCTAAATCGAAAGATTATTACTCCTGGATTACGTATTTCACACTTTTAGATTTTAGAATGACGATATCTATTTTTCGCGATTAAATGAAAAGTGAAAATTTTCAAGGGCGCGAAAACGCGACGGCCAAGTATGAATGCTGGGAAAACCCCGTGTGATGTAGTTCTGGTTCCCGAGGCCGCCAAGTGAGGTGACCTTGGGGCGAGGCTTTGAGCGCTGATACAACGCAGGCTGCTAGCAGATAGCGCTTGGCTTAAATAAGGATTATTATTACCCTATCAAACGAAGGAAACTTTCCGAACTTGGGTATTTTTTATATGTGATTATTAAGAGATGTTTCCCCGAGCTCTGTGCCTCATGCATGCATTCGTAATCTCAGACGATGTAAAACTCCTATCTACTCGTTTAGAAACTAGGTCCCTGTGACGTCACGTGGAGTGGCATCGCATGGGCGCCAATCTGGCCTTTTTCAAATGTGGTTAAAATTGATCATTGCCATTCGTCTAAACTGGGATTTCTATAACCAAATAATTTGTATATTATGAATACACTAATGGTGGGTAAGGAATCGCAATCAATGCATTTCGTTTTCTTTTACGAAGGAAACTACCTTATTGAACCCAAATTGGACTTCCAACCGCAAATGTTGAACCCAAAATGGTAACACTCCGATTTTGTGTATGATACTATCCCGGAAATTTAGCTAGGACATTATGTGCATATATTAGACCGCTGGGGGTACTAAAATAATCTCAGGTTCAAGGGTTTAATTGCTAACAACTCGGTGAAAGCATTTGAAGAGAAAAAGGCTGAAGGAAACTAGCCTATTCGTTTTTCCCTCGCATGATAAACGACGATAGTAAATGTTCGGCGTAATTTCGTAGGAGTATTTCCTTTATATGTGTAAGCGGATGGTGTCTTTGCACCCCCCGCCACACGCGGCTATTGAGGCGGAGTATATACACGTATATCTCTTGGCAGCCGCCGTACTTTCTGACGATTACGATGGACCAGAGCCGAGGGCGACTGAGCAAGATGCATCGAAGTCGACGAAAGCTGCGCCATTCGTAGAAGAGTGCTCCGAAGGAACACGCTCACACGCCTTTCATACGAATAAGGCAGAGTCCCGCTATTAGAGACTTGGAGGCTACGTGTGAGGATTGACTGAACAAACTAAGGGCAGATTTCTTTCAGAGCGACACGGAGAAAGTCATCGGAGAACCTCACTACGTTTCTAGGACCGAGATAAACTAAAACATCAGATATTTATTCTGAGGAACGGATAGCAATGGGAATTTGCTCTTCCCCCAAACAATACACGAGTTGTATTAAATTCTACCGGGACTAAGCAGTCAAAGTACAACAACGCTCACCTTTTTTGTAAACGGCTGGTTCCCATACACCCCCCACCACATGCCCATTGATGTGGCTTGCGGGATATTATGTAGAAGTAGTTTACGTGCATTATAAAATAAATAACTTTGTTTTATTCCGCACTTTATTTTAAATAGCACGACCCGGGTTTCAGCATCTAGTGCTATCATCAGGATAGCACTATATGCTGATACCATATCCTGCACTATATCCTATGTAGCACCATATCCTGATGATAGCACTAGATGCTGAAACCCGGGTCGTGCTATTTAAAATAAAGTGCGGAATGAAAAAAAGTTATTTTATTTTATAATGAAGCAATTCCACAAAATAACGCCTCAGACCGTGTTTTATATTAGTTTACCTGCGATCGCAATTAATCACAGGCATCTCCTCTTCACAGACCCAGCAGCCGACTGATCGGATGATGACGATGGACCAGAGCTGAGGACGAATGAGCAAGATGTGTACCTTGCTGCCGCTGCTCCTGCCCGCCCTGCTCCTCTGCAGCGCAGCGGCCTCCGACATCCGCTCCCCGCCCCATTTCCTCACCTCCCCAGAGGGCGGCGGCCAATCGGATC
This sequence comes from Ischnura elegans, assembly GCF_921293095.1. NCBI lineage: Eukaryota > Metazoa > Arthropoda > Insecta > Odonata > Coenagrionidae > Ischnura > Ischnura elegans. The sequence continues at coordinate 133,101,959 of NC_060247.1, read as the reverse complement.
GCCGCGAGTCGCTGTACAAGGCGCCGGCGCCATACCGGGCCCTCGGCAGGCCCCTGCTCAACTCCTTCATCGTCACCTCGAGACCACTCGACCTCCGAAACCTGTTGAGCAAGAGGAAGAAGAACGGCGACAAGGATGAAGGGGTAGCGACCACGCCCTCCCCCAGCGGCGAATACCACTACATCCCACAGTTCAAGATCGAGTGCGTGGCTGGCCGGGGGCCGTGCAGCGAGACCATCACATCTCCCTCCGTCCCAACCACGCCCCCAACCTTCAAGCAACACTCACAGGTACGCTAAGGCAGCGGCGCTGCGAGGGGGGTCTTTGGGGGATAACCCCCCCCCCCCCTAGAGCTCAGATAAGTTTTAAGTTTAATCCATTTAACTTAATTGGATTGATTTTACTAATAGAATAGGGTAAGGATCAATAAAATATCTCTCAGAAAGCTATAAAACTCACCATTTATCCTTAAAATTCCGCAACTTATTAATCTCGCACCTACCGCTTATCCTTGTGGGTATTTCTTACCCCCACACACCCTGGTATTAGTTGCACCTAAACCCCCCCCAGCCTTAAGTCCTAGCTGTGCCCCAGCGCTAAGAGCCACTTTACACGACAATTACTACAAATGGTAAATACTAATTCAATAAGTAATCTCTCTCCCAACTCCTCAACTTACAAGCTTACCGTAATACCTCACCAGAGATGGGTTAAATACCCATGATCAAGACGCAGGTTTAAATACCAACGAATCTTAGCCATCCGCTCACAATAAACATGTCAAAAAACACCTCTCCGACCATCCCCCTTCTTAAGCCCTTAAATGACAATGGTGTTCACTAAAATCAGTGCCCATTATGAATTCGTTGGAATATATATTGCATATCACCACTAAATTGGGTCACAATTCACTGAAATTGAGGGAAATTAGTAATATAAATAATCAAGTGGAAAATGACCAATGGAGTTCCATTGAGGGTGAATTTAAGACAAGGGATTTTATTTAAATAGGTACTCTCCAAACTCAATCTCTCTCCCTCTCAAAATCTCATTATTCTCAAGAGCAAATACTACCCGTATCGAGTTAGGTAATCCATATGTTTACCATGAAAAACTATCAATAGGACTGTAGATCATGGGCATACCCAGCAGGGGGAAACTGCCACCCCCCCCTAGAAGCAAAAGTAAATTTAATCAAAACGAAAGTTTTAGAGCAAATTTTCTTTTAATCCAATAAAAGTGATATTACTAAAAACCATGCAATTAAAATAAATAAATTTTTTCGAGCAAGTAGTTTTAAAAACTAGTAAAGCGCTGTTATAATTTTCTTGAAATTTTGGTTTCCTTAATCTTCTCTGAGTTACAACTTGAAGGACCACGGCTTGCCCCCCTATAGTTTTGAAAGAATTTCTATTCTGGGTATGCCCTTGCTTGCATGAGAGTGTAGGACAGGATGGGCAATGGACTAAGGAGGAAGAGTGAAGTGGTGATCAACACTCTCCTCATTAACTGGATCCCCAGAGGCGTGCAAATATTGGGATGGTAGTAGATAATTAAGGTCTTGATCACACATAACTGGAGATGGAAAGGGAAGCAGGGATGCCAACTTGCAAAAAAAATATTGGGGGGGGCTCAAACCAGGGATCTTGCTCCAGGAAATTTTATAAGTAGTAAGTTTTTAGTGAATTCAATTGATTCGGCTTTAACTTTGTGAAAATCCATGTTGAAATGAAAATGTACAACCTTGGTATCTTTTCACAGGAAAATTTATTCTTACGACGCGTTTCGACGCTGAGGCGTCATTATCAAGTACACTCTTGTAATATCTACAATCCAATATATAGCCAATTCTGGCAGGGGTGGAGGGAGAGGGTTATACAGGGGGGGAAAATTGGGAAGGAGTGGGAGGGTTGGTGAGGGAATGGTTGGGAAGCGTGATTAAGCCCACGCTAGGAGAGGCAGGTAGGGTTCCTGGGCCGGGGGAAAGGGTTGGTTTGGAAAGGGGTAAAGGGGAAAGGGGTTTTTTCAGTAAGTTTTTAGTTTTTTAAGCATTTTAGAAGAGTCATATCATCAACATTAGAACCCTGATAACTTGAATCTCGATGTCTTGACACACTGGGGAAAATCGACAAGTCTGACACATTTTCTCCTCATACCCATGATGAATTTTTGAGGGGGCTCGGGCCCCCTCAGGCCCCATGGAGTCGGCACCACTGTCAATAACTTTCCAGTTCTGTGCTTATTTAGAAACTTTGATTCTAAAAACATGAAAAAAATGCTCTAGAAAACTTTAAGGCACTTTTTTAGATGAAACTTTGCAAGGTAAATTCTAAAAAGTAGAAAATAAAAGATATTATCACTCCAATGCAGTGGCGCAGCAAGAGGAAGGTTTTGGGGTTAAAATCCCTCCACCCACCAGAGTTAAGGGAAATTTTGAAGTTTAATCCATTTCACTTAATTGGATTAATATTACTTATAGAATAGTGTAAATATTAATAAAATATCCCTCAGAGGGCTGTAAAATTCACCATTTTGAACCATTTATCTTAATTTTTTCCGGATTTTCCGGATGGCCCCCACGATTCCCTCTTAACCTGGTGGGTATTCCAAACCTCCAGTTCCCCAGTATTAGTTGCGCCTTCAACCCCCCCCTAGCTTTAATTCCTAGCTGCACCCCCGCTCCCATGGCCTTCATTTTGATAGATTCTCGCATTGACAACAAAACCATTACTTCACAAAACATGGATCACAAATATCCTATATTTGTGTTTCGGATTCACACAATACATATTCAATAGAGTGTTCCAAATACATATGTAATAAATGCATGACGATGGACAAATTACAAAGGGTAGACACCCTTGGGGAAAATTCTTGAGTTCCATCAACTGGGGTGATTTTGTTTACCTTGAGGTGACATATCTATGATGAGGTTATTAGTTGAGAGACTTCTCATATATTCTTATAGGTACGGTAATTACTTCTACAATGGGTGGTTATATTGAGTTTCTATCTTAGGTTTACATAGATACAAGGACAGAAGTTCCTTACACTCTATTACTAGTACTGTAATTACTAAACTACACTACATGCTATAATTTTCAATATAAATTCACCTCAATTGAAAGTTGGACTAATGTCCACATCATGTCTACCCCCAGGAGTCCATCACCAGATTTGTGCAGACACTTCGGGATGGCATAGGAAACGGGATCCGACGGAACGGAGACCATGGTTCAGAGGAGGAGACTGGTCCAGAGGGTGAGATGAGCTCAGGAGAGGGGACTGGAAGTGGGCAACATTCCAGCAAACTGTCCAAAGCCAACCTGTGGTACAGACCCTCCCCACACCGACCACCGCACAACGACAAGAAGGGCTGGGTGGCCCTAGACCCCGTCCCGTGGTCCTCGAGTAAGATATCCAAGTGGGCCCCTGACAAGAACAACCCAGGGAGCAAGCCTCCCGAGGCAACGAGGGCTCCCTTCCCCCAACGCACCCCTCACCCCACAGAGGCCCCATCATACCACAGACCCCCAACCAATGCCTTCTACCAAGGTGGCCAGCATTGGCACAACCAACCAAAGCCTCCACGACCACATGACTCATTCCAGACGGCCTCATCAGCAAGCAGCCCTATCATCATAACGGATGGGAAAGACCCGGAATGGCCCTCGACACATAGTGGCCCTCAGCGACCAGTTTACAACAGTCCGACCAATGACAGGCCCACCGTCTACTCACAAATCAGACCGGAAACAAGCAATTTCCCAAACTACTATCCCGACCACCGTCCATCAATGAGTCACAGACCGCACGGGTGGGGGGCATCCGGTCAGCAGCAGGACGGCTCCTCCCGTCGACCCCAGCACTACCCCACACCCGTTGTGTACCATGACGAACCCTCCTCATCCTCTGAAGACCATTACGCTAACTCAGGGGGAGGCCAGTGGGTGGTCTTGTCTGATACCAAAGAGTACAAGCCGAAGACGGCGGACCGTCGCTCTTATGGGCGTGTCACACAAAACGAGGACACGGCCTTGAAGAATAAAAGAGTGAGGACGAGCCGACGGATGGTGAAGTTGATGGTTCTGCCATCTGAGGGGAACATCACGACATCTCACGGTGGCATGCTGGAGGTGGATGGCTCCTTCGACACAGTCGACGAGGACCGGAGGAAGAGAATGCTCGCTCAGGTTGGAGGCGGCGCAGAGCAGGGCAATGAAAACAATGCAAAACCTATAGTGGTGCGTGCTCTGGTTCCAAAGTACGGAGGCCAGGTAAGCAGAGCTGATCACTCAAAGGCAGTGATTGCAGCTGTTGGTGCGGGAATGGTTCCTGCGACGGTGGCCGCCATTTTGCCAATGGTTCTTGCACGACGATCCCGAAGAAGTGTCGGTCTAAGGTCCGCGACAATGCAAGATAGGCTAGTGAAAGATTTTGAGAATTTTCCAAAGAATATTAAACCATTTTGAAAGTTGGGCATGTGCACATTAAATATGTGTTTCAAAGGTGAGAAGGGAATTGACTTCAGTATTAATGAGTGGCATTGAAGACTGTAAAAGGGCATGTTGTGCTCCAAGAGGAACTATTACATGCAAGTGCACTCAATAAGTGAACATTTTAAGATATTGCTATTTATATATTTTATATTTACAAATTTATGAGTTATTTCATTAAATTAATACACTGACTGTATGTCTTCATTCATTGTCATCTCATAACCACTGATTATATGTATTAACATTCAGATCAATTGCTTATAAGAAGCCTATGTAATTCGTCATCATGACTGTTACCTTGAAAATTAATGATTGTAATAGCAGTGTGAATAGGGTTTATAGCAATCTCTTCCATTAATCTCTAAAGAAACTTCTTGTGCTCTTTGATTCTTCAACCCATCAATGCCTGAATTATTTTTATAATCTATTTTTGCTCATATTCCGTCATGTATTTTATCATCTTATTTTAATTTTAAATCCAAAATATGACTAAAGTATTCCTTGTGGATTGTGAGATATAGGCTGCACCATTAAGGGTACATTACGTGCTTGGGGGTGATTCTTGTCGAGTCTGATTTCTCTACCACTGAGTCCACTCCCATTCTGAAAAACTTGAAACAAAATGATTTGAATCATCTTTATGGACTGTGTAACTAACCTGACTATACATGCTACTTTGCCTTGTTTTTGGTTGTTGCACTTTGTTAGAGATGTGAGATAAGGCCTTACAATTTGCCTTCCAGGCATGAATTGAGGTGGATAAAGATTTTCCAGCATTTCTCATTAAAACCTATGCATCGTGGAACACCATATTGATCAAATAGGACTTACAAAACCATTTCTTACATTAGAAAGCTTTCTGATAATTTGCTATATTTTCAAGCATACAATCGGTAATCCCCGAGAACATATTGCACTGACTATTGTGTATGGCTGGGGAAAAGCTACCAGTGGCGGCGTGTGCATATATGCATGTTAGTAACTGCACACCCACAGGTGAATGAATTATAAAAGAAAACTATGTATTCCTTTGCAAAGAGAAAGATAAAAATCCTTTCCACACAGAGATGGGACATGAAGCTCCAAATGCTACTGCTATCTCCTTGGCGAATACAATGTTCTACAAGTGTGCGATCCTGTGGCATCGCGCCGGTCGCATATTCGGTTTATGGGCTTATGGGTGCTCGGGTGGGATGAGGTAAGCAGGGGGACATGTACTGTTCTAATGGGTGTTGGGAGCAGACTCAAAACTATGTGAGTGTGCACGCGCATATTTGGTGAGTAACTTGCAGGTAGTGTAGCTGCCACCTAAACTACCTGCGCCCAGGATCCTAGTCTGTCAATGCATCCAATGCCATTCATTATATTCATGGCGGTATAAATTGAACTTCATGCTAAAAATGCTTTCCTTCGTGTGCTTCTAGATGCAATTTGCTGGTGTTCCTTCTATACTACATTGGGAAAAGTCTCAATATTTCTAAATTTCAATGGGAATAGGTGAAAGTCTTGGTGAAGTGGTTGGAAAGCAAATTTCTGGCGTGTCAAATGTGAGGCAAAATTTTAAGTCAGGGTTAATTGATACCATTAATGTGCACAAAGATTCATTGTTTGGAATGTTTGGGGAAGGCTGAAAATAGCAGTAGACAAAGTAGTGCTATTACTCAAGTAAGAGGATTATGTCTTAAGATTGAACAGCCATCTTTTAGGCTTTGGCTAAAAGTCTTCCATAGAGTAGTGCCACACGCGACTATACTCTATAATCAGCTACAGAGAAAATTGATAGACTCAGTGTCAGCAAATACAGCCATTAAGGATTTCGAAATTGCAGTAATGAATGTCCGGGAGAGCGTTGACACTATTTGCAATAACTCAGAGACAAGGCATAAGAAAAGAAGACATGAGAACACTTTCATCTCAAGAAACCTAACTGCAAAAGAGGAGTGTAATGTACTAATCAGTCAGGCTAAGGAATAATTCTCTTTTATGGGTCACCTTATGGCATCGGTCCTCTTCTCTTCCAAAAATTTCCCGAAATTCAACCAGGCATTCCCTGGGAAGTATTTGCATAGTTTGTGCGATTCATACCCTCTCATAGAACAAATTCCTCAGCAGACTGACCTTGAAATAATTTACATTGGTGAGGAGTTCCGGAAAGTCTCCAGTGTTGTTACCCTACTAGGAATCATCATTGACAATAACATTCAAAGCACATTCAGTGAAACTACTAAACTACTGAAAATTCTTGCGACAATTCCAATGGCAACTAGTGAAGCAGAGAGGAGTTTTTCAACCCTTAAATGTGTTAAAAAATTCTTACATAGCCAGAAGGTTGAGGACAGGCTCACTTCTTTGGCGATGTTATCAATTCAAAAAAAGGTCCAGGATTGTATCAAAGGTTTCAATGACAAGGTGATAGACAAGTTCGCTCAGAAGAAGGAAAGGAAAATGAATTTCATCTACCATCACTTGTAAAGGTGTGGTTAGCATAATTGCATTCATTAGCATGCTGATATAATTTCTGTTCATGCAGTTTTAAGGGTAGAATTTACCAGTGATATTTCTTCCATGCAATGTATTCTATAATGCCAAAATATGATGCTCATGGATAAGAATTAACATAAAATAAGTACCTATATCATCCTGTACCTGATCTAATGCATAATGGCTAAATTACTACCAGCCGCTACTGATAGCTACACAGGTTTTCTTTGAGTTATAGTGCTGTCTGACAAGTGGTCTTCCTATCCACATTTTTTTAATTTCTATCCATGCAGTTATAATCAGTACAGTGAACAAATTGGCATATTTGAAGTAATCTATTCCTTTTGATAGCTTTTACAATAAAATCACTACAAAAATCATCCCACTTTCTCAGTATATTTATTTTGCAAGGCACCACAATGTAACCCATTGGCACTGAGACAGCCAAAGCAATTGAAATTCATCACATTTAGTGTTTGGATAAGGTCAGTTTTTGAAAAGTACATATCCAGAAGTTTCTCTACAGAAGACTTCTATGACATCTACATCAAACACACTTTATGAAATGTCTACCTGCCATGCATCACGCTATGAAGTAAATTTTGGCTCAGAAGACACGCTGAACTCTTCATGCTCAAAACATCAATTTTTTAGGAGCTTAAAACAAAGTTGAAGTACATATACCTAAAAATCACATTCACGATTAAATTAATGCATGAAAAAAATCCGACATAAATAAAAAGAAAAAATAATTGTTACAAAAAGAGTAGAATTACTTGCCAAAACATCATAAAAAGCAAACAGTCTTCAATGAAGAGACATGAAAGATGAAGTTATTCATTTGGTCAGAGTCACACCTACATCTGCCAGGAAAATATCAGGAAAAGCTGACTAAATAAAATACATACCTATATGTACATATATACTAAGAAATTTACCTAAATGATCACATTGGTGCCATAGCAAGCATACCATCTATGGTACACCATAAATTAACTGCACATAATCACCAAAAAAATGCATAGAAGTTACTCATTTTTTTCTACAAAGGCAGGTGAATAATGTGTACTGAAAAATTTTAATGAAAAGAAAAGGTAGGTAATAAAGGGTGATTGAAGGAAGAAAAATGCAAGCAGCCTGATGACATCCCCAAATTTCCTTCTTTTCCCAGAGACAAAAGACACTTCTTCCTTTGACCATGCGTAATGTGTAGTAACTTAATCAAAAAGGCAGCATTCAGGAAAAATAATCCACTAGAAGAAAATTTTAACTAATGCAGCCACAAAATTGATAGGGAACATCACAATGTACGCATAATTTAGCATCTCCAAAAACAAGCCCTGCAAAGTATATCATTTACATATGGTATTCTAAGTGGAACGGATGAAGATAAAGCAATATTATGCAGAGATTTACCATGGTTCTTGCAGAGATGCTCCATTAAAAATGGTAGATCATATGTGAGCAAGTTCACATATCCCCTTCTTGTAAGTGTTCATTCAAGAACATTAAATGACATGGTTCCAAAACTGATGAACATTTTACAACATTGTAACATAGATTAAAACTGGATACTAAGGATCAGCATTTATGAAATTAAAAGAAATTGTTTCAAAACCATTAAAAATTTAGGAGCATCACCTCAGAGCCTGCCAGGCCCAGGGCCAAAGTAGTTTCTTATAGTAGACTGGCCCTACACCCTATGTTCCCCAACAATCAATATCCCCCATCTCTCAGGTACCTACCCAATGCTTAGGCTTTAGCATGACAACAATCTCACTTGTTATTCCCCTAACCATCTTGAGCCATTTCAGGTGCTAAGCTGCAATGTCTCTATCCTTGTATCCTATATCCTTGTAGCCTATCTTAACGGCCTTCTTTCCATATCTTACATTGGTCTTCCAGAGGTGCCAAACTTCAACACTGAGAGAGTGGAATAGTGCTTGTGTCCGTTCAGCATTCAGACCTTTGATGCAACATTACACACCTCCAAGGGGAGGAGACTCAAAGAAAAATATGGCACCCTGGGAAGTTGTGGATGAAGATTATCAGACTGTAATGAAATAATTATACTTGCAGTTTTCCATGATTATAAAATTTATTATGACCTAGGCTTCAATATCGCTACCTACATCATGGATTTCAATGTTACTAAGAACCAAGGTTTCCATGTTACAACATCATCATGATGTAGCAACAATGAAACCTAGCTCGTAATAAATTTTACAGTTGTGGAAAATTGCAAGTATTTATTTCAATATGAAATATTTCCACTCCATTTCCACTCTTAGGATTTTACTATCAGACTACTCAGCATTCTCAAATTTCTTAACACGTTGAGTGCGGATGGCATAGCATTGATGCCCAGCGTAGGACCTGCCAACGGGCGGGTGGCATCATATTGCTGCCACGCCGGCCTATGTCCCTCAATCGCTCCATGCACTCCTCCACTCTGTTCTGTCTACTCTCATGACAGTTTCCCGTACACGCGCTGGATTAGGCTACCCTGATAGGTATGCCTCCCTTTTTTAAAAATAGTTTATATTTTTAGAGGTCTTTGTTTACATTCATGGAGTGCTTTTTAATTTGTAAGATTTTTCGTCATTACAAAAAAAATTAAATGTGATATTTTCTTTACTCTTCTAAACATTTGTTCTAAATATTACCACAATTGAAGGTTATTATTTCCATTTTAGTCCTATTAAAATTTTTGTAAACAATATTTAGTCATAATCTTCCTTCCATCTAATCGACGAAAAATATTTTTGTATCACAAAATACAGTCACTATACACACGTTAATAATCAGTTGAATAATCTGTTAATTTTTTATTATTTTTTAAACTTAATATTTACATAATCCCATTAAAGCTCATAACATTCTTCCAGAATATATTTGCAACTCATTTTCTAGACGATCCTTTCAATTATTCAATTTCATTACATTGGTTACAGAAAAAGAAATAGATTTTTTTGACTTTTTCTCATTTATTTCGTATGTGTTTGTTAAAGTTAATAGGTGGGAATAATTCATCATCACCACTGGTCAACAATCCTAGGATTGGTTTGACGCAGCTCTCCACTCAATTCTCCTATCAGCTAATCTTTTCACACCTACGCATTTCTTCTCTTTCACATCCTTCTTATTCCATATATTTCGTTCGAGGTCTTCCATTTCCATTCTTGCCTTCCACTTGTCTCTCAACGATTGTCTTCATCAGGCCATCATGTCTCAAGATGTGGCCTATAAGGTTGTTCTGTCTTCTTATTAAGGTTTTCATGAGGCTTCTCATCTCTCCTACTCTTCTTAGGACTTCCTCGTTACTAACTCGGTCGATCCATTTGATTTTCATCATTCTTCTGTAGCACCACATTTCGAAGGCCTCTATCCTTGTTTTCTCCGCTGCGATCATTGTCCATGCCTCACTTCCGTATAGGAGCGTACTCCAGATGTAGGTTCTTATAAATTGTTTCTTTACTTCCATATTTAAGTTTCCCGCTGTAAGCAGGTCTCTCTTTTGGTGGAATGCTCTCTTCGCCTGGGCTATTCTGCTGATAATTTCTTTCTTGCTTCTCCCGTCACTAGTTATCTTGCTTCCCAAATAATAGAATTCATCCCACCTCTATCAGTTTTTGCCTACCTATTTTAATGTTGGTCTTGACTTCTTCTCTTCTGCTGCATACTAAGATCTTGGTTTTCTTCGTGCTTATTTTCAGTTGATATCTACCCATTACCCTACCCATATTAACCAGAATATTTTTCAAATCCTTCTCTGTTTCTGCTATAACGGCTATGTCATCGGCAAATCTTAGCATGCTAATTTTTTCTCCATGGCTATTCACTCCCAATTCCTTTTCTTTGATTTCATTAATGGCTTTTTCAATGTAAACGTTGAAAATTACGGGTGACAATGTACAGCCTCATTGCACTCCTTTCTTAATTCTTGCTTCTTCACAGCTGGGCCCTGATTTTATCACGGCTACTTGGTTTTTGTATAAACTGTGGATGATTCTTCTGTCATTATAAAGAACCCCAATTTCCCCAAGGAATAATTATGACCACCAATTTGTTATTCACGGGAAATAATGAATTTTCTAGGAAAACTTTTATATTTTTTCATTTTGATGAGAAATTGGAATTGGGGAAAAAATTATCGAATTTTGGGGCTAAAATAAAAGAGTTGTTTTACGTCACCGCGAAATATACTGCAAGTTGCTCTGTGTCGCCTGTTATCTCTATTTTTAAAAGAAATTTTGCTATTCTCATGAGAAATGAATGCAAGAATTCTGTCGTGCGCATGACGTGGAGAGGGTCAGCTCTTCCTTCTCAGTTTTTGTGACTCTCGCTATTAGTAGTCTTTCGTTCGGACACCTTTCAATTGCGTGCATTTTCACTCCTCTATAAAGATTTCATTTTTTCTAATATTACCGTAGGGCCTTTTTCTATTCGACATTTCAGTATTTTACTTATATTAAGCCACTTACATGGAATATGGGAGAAACCTTTATTTCTAATTTTATTCCTATTTTCAAACCCCAAGGATAGTTTATGTATCAGCCTTTGGGGAACTAGGCTTATAATATCTGCTTGCAATAAAATTACCTCTGGCACAATTTACTCAAGTGCATATGTGGAACACTGCATTGGGTCTTCGCAAAGGTTTTTTTTTTAACTTTGAAGCAATTTACATATTTTACTTCGACCAAATAGAGCTATTGTAATCAGAAAAGAAAGTCAGCAAAATTTCTATACGAAAAGAAACAATTGTTTTTGGATCATTATACGTTGCCGTTTTCCCTGGAACATACACCTTTAGATATATCTTGTGCGTCGGTTCTAAATATTAACGCTTGCATCTTTTTCCAACTACAAAAGAGCAACCTCATCAGTCTTGTGTAATCCGTAGGTATGTATTATGTTGTGTATTTTATCATAATATATGTTGAGGATGCAAGTATGTGAGAGCTGAAGCAAATATCCTCGTCTGAAAGGCTTTGGTCCATATTGCCAATGCATCTCAACGTGCAGTTCTTCAAGGATAACCAAGCATAGGAATCTTACTTGTGGGGATTGGGAGACATTTATAGGTCTGATATACCTAATGTATGATTGTATGAAATATTGTAAGATTGCCATCCATACCAGATTATTGGAAAAGGTAGGAAAATATCTTCGATTTTTCTTGACTTCACAGCACTTTTTCCCAAGACCGATTTCAACTAATTTTCCGTTGCATGCATTTTGGCAGGAAACCTGGAGTAGATGATCCGATACTTAGAGTCCCCTTGCATAAAATTCGAACCCTTTATTATTAATAACATGATCTTTCTGTTTGTCTTGATAATGACCCTGAACTGTTGAAACTAGCAGGGGCGGATGCAGGATTTCCTTCTGGGAAAGGCACAAGCAAGGCTGTATCCAGGATTTTGTTCTGGGGGGGGGGGGGTGGGCACATAGTTACTTCGTAATTACAAAATGAATGCAAGGATAATGGGACCGTATTAAAAATCTTGCATATTTTTTAAGCGTCTGGGGGGTGCTCCATGTGCTCCTGTCCCCCACCCCCCAAGATCTGCCGATGGAAAATAGTAAACAGAAAAATTTATTTAAGAACAGTAGTTTGACGTAAACAATTCATGGGTTTCCATCTGGATTAGATCCTCCATCTCAATCCCTGCCGACATTTCGATGAATTACTTATTTAGCATCATTATGATGCTGGTTCTCTAGTGGCCAGGTTTATGTAGTGTTTACTCTAGGGTGAGGCCAATTCCTTTGGTGGATGCATTTTTGCTTTTTCTTGCCACATTTACAATAGGGTTCGAGGTCCTACTCAAGTAGAATCCTTCGCATCTATTGAAATAGGGTGGTTTATATTAATTTTTTATTGCCTAAATCAAAAGATTATTACTCCTAGAGTACGTATTTCATGCTTTTAGATTTTGAAATGACAATATCTATTTTTTGCGATTAAATGAAAAGTGAAAATTTTCAAGCGCGCGAAAATGCGACGACTAAGTATGAATGCTGGGAAAACCCCATGTGACATCGTTCTGGTTCCCGGTGCCGCCAAGTGAAGTGACGCGCTGACACGACGCAGGCTGCTAGCAGATAGCAGCAGGGGCACAACGAGGGGGGGTTTTGGGGGATAAAACCCCCCCCCAGAGCTCACAGAAATTTTTAAGTAAAATCTATTTTACTTAATTGGATTAATACTGCGTATTGAATAGTGTGAGGATTAATAAAATATCCCTCAGAAGGCTGTAAAAATCACCATTTTTATCCATTTATCTTTTTTTTTCTGGCGGAAGGCCTCCGCACCTCCCGCTTACCCTGGCTGTGCCACTGGGTAGCAGAGTACCGTGCTAGCAGGTAGCGCTCGGCTTAAATAAGGATTATTAATACCTTACCAAACGAAGGAAACTTTCTGACTTTAGGCAGTTTTAATAGGTGATGATTAAGAGATGTTTCCCTGAGCTCTGTGCCTCATGCATGCATTGGTAATCTCAGACGATGTAAAACTCCTATCTACTCGTATAGAAACTAGGTCCCTGTGACGTCACGTAGAGTGGAATCGCATGGGTGCCAATGTGGCCTTTTACAAATGTGGTTAAAATTGACCATTGCCATTCGTCTAAACCGGTATTTCTTCTTTAACTTTATATAACCGGTCAAATAATTTGTATGTTATGAATACACTAATTGTGGGTAACGAATCGCAATCAATGCCTTTCGTTTTCTTTGATGAAGGAAGCTACCCTATTCTAGTCCTCGAGGCAGACCCCGATTGCCTCATTTGTAAGTTGGCCCCTATACACTTCGGAATGGCCCAAGAGTGCTCTTTTCTTCCATTGAATATCAGGGTCGAGGTTGATGGAATGCTCTGCAAGGCCAGATCAAAGGGGGATCCGGGCCCTGGGCCACCCGCGAATTACGGGTGGCCCAGGCCCCCTGGACTTCAGAGGCATCATCACCGTTGTTGCCGCAAGAAAATCTAGGAAAGTGCCTGGATTGTAATGCATTAGTTATATGTATAGATATTGGCAATAAATATGCTGAAAATTGGGTTACTTCCAAAATTTTGGGCAAAATTCCAGTTATTAGGTTCCAAATTTCAACGCCTTGAAACAGCGGCACCTCCCGGCCTCCCACCAAAATAGGCCCCACATCCTAAATACGGCCCTGATGCCCTGCGACCGCCGATTCATTGGGTTGACCAAGTCGGAGGTGCCCCTGGTGCTCCTTTATCCTTGTTCCGATGATTCTACTTGTTTCTCCATTCATCGAAACGTCGGCAAGGATGGAGACGAAGGATATAACCCGGATGGAAACCCGAATACTGGTTACGTCAGTCATTCGCCGGGAGATAGTCCAATCTTTCAGAACTGAGGTTAGCTTTTGTTTAGTTCTACTGTGGATACAACGATAAGAAATCTTCGGTGCGGTTGCAAATTCTTCCCTTGGTACTATCAGATTGCGCAGCCCGCTCTGACTGCTCTCCTTATCCCCATTCCCCTTCTCTGCTTGCCACGCATTACAAACACTCCATTCCCTTTCCTAGAAATCAGGGGCAGTGAACTTTCACAGGGACTATGCTGAGATAACGATCGCGGGACTCGAGAAGCCATGGCTTGATATGCGGCTGTGACATAGCATAACACCCTGGAGTCGAATGGCACGCGAGCCAATTGAATGCTCGAGTAGGTATGTCAACCTCCGAGTCAGTGTAACAGTAGAGGGCAACTGGAGAGCGAAGCCCGTGGAAATAGCTGCTGTGGACAGCATGCATTATTGACCGTTGCACTTGCGGACTGAAAAACATTACGGGATAGTTTTCACGCCGAGTGATAACCGTCAAGCTTCATATTTGGGATAGATCCACGAGTTGCCTGGTGAATGAAATAAATTTGTAAATATTCATTCAGCATGAATTTTCGAAAGCCGAAATGACCGATTGCAGGAGTTACTGACAGTGAATCTTTTAGACTTTAGCTCGAATGAAGTGTTTATTGGTGCTAGAATTAAGTAACACATAATCCGTAAACCAGTGGCGCAGTGTGGGGGAGTGTTTTGGGTGATAAAACCGCCCCCAGAGCTCAGAGAAACTTTTAAGCTTAATCCATTTACTTCATTTGATTACTATTCTTATAGAAGAGTGCAAGGATTAATAAAATATCCCTCAGAAAGACATAGAATTCACTATTTTGAACCGTTTAACTTAAAAAAAATTCTGGGGGAGGGCCCCCGCATCTCCCGCTTATCCTAGCGGGTATTCCACCCACCCTAGGTCTACTTGCGTCTAAAACCCCCCGTACCCTTAATTCCTAGCTGCGCCCCTGCCGTGAACTACAAAAACCTAATTCTACTTTAAACTACTACCCCTAAGGCGTTGATCGTTGCTCTACTGCAGTTTAAAATATCAAGCGATAGCATTCATATCATATTCATCATATTCATAAGACCTTTTTCTTCTTAACTGGAATCATGAAAATTTTTAAGTACTGTTATTAAAGGCAGAAGAAAGTGATATTAATAACTGACATAGGCATGGACGGAACTAGGAGTTTTTTCAGGGAAGCAAAGATCAATTCGCCGCCTCCCCGATCCCAGACCCCCCTTCCTCACTGCTTCCCCCTTCCCAACCACATTTTTTAAAAACATATGCAAGCTACATTTTGAGATGCGGTAGTTGAAACTCATATTATTTTTAAAATTTAATAACTATCGTTAAATAATTTAATCAGAAAAATTAAACAAATTTTCAATATCCTTTTCAAATTTTGCCACCGAATTTTTTTCGAATCGGCCTCTATCACTTCGCATGTGGAGGCAGTGTGGGGTCTAACGGCTGCATGGTGGTCAGGAAGCCTCCGTACACTTGGTGATGTGTTTATTTTGGGGTTTCTTCGACCGATTTATTTTTATTACGATAGAAAACTTAGTCCGGAGGGAAGGTATTCTTTGGTCGTACATAAAATCGATGATCGAAAATGTTTCTTTATAGAGGAGATCAGTGGCGGATCTATGGGGGGGGGGGGGGGGGGTAAATGGGCTATGCCCCACCCTTGGGTATCCAATTTACACTAGATAAAATTATAATTTTTCGGACCCCCAGAACTGCTGGGAGATTACCCCCACGTAGCCCCCCTCCCCTTGTTCCCATCCTGGATCCGCCACTGGAGAGAATCCTAGCGTGTCCCGTGGTCGCTTCGTTTATATTGTCACATTGGACGAATTTTAAATGGTTTATTCTATAACGCTCGTATCCCGGAGATCTTATATATTAGAGTTCAGAATGATTCTTGCATTTCCCTTTCTATTAGCAATGAAGTATCTACAATCGCGTGGAATAACGTGGAAGAGAAATTAATTTGATTGATATAGCATTTCGGATGTGATTTTCGGTTAAGATCCTAAGAATACATTATTTCACCGAGAAATTCGGATGTCTCTTTCTTTTTTGAGCCGTTTAAATGCTCGGTGAGGGGCAGCTGGACATATATTCCACTATTTTGTAATATTCGTGCCACTTACATTAGAATTTGCAGAAGCTTTGGTGTTTAAAATAAATGGGCCGAGGGACTTCCCACACGTAGCAGTTCACAGTCACCTTGGTACGTCTCATGGGTGACTATGCTTCAGCTGACGATCGTTTTTCTATTTAAAAGATTCATGAATCCTCGTCTAACCTTTTAATACCACATGCCTTTTTTTCATTTTGAGCCAACTCTATCGTATGCCGCGGCGAGGGCTGATCTTTTATCCCTCGCTTCATATTATTTTTGGCAACCCTCACGAAGAGAAGATTTACTCTGAATTATGAGCGAAGTCATCGTGAATAATCGCTAGCATTGCACACGCACGGCTAACACGGCGCATCACTGCCACTCAACCGGTCGTGTTTGCTTTATTGCTTTCGGGCAAAAGAGAGTTGTGAACGGTGATCATGTTCTAACCAATAAATACTCACTCTATGTTCTAACCGCAGGAGGAGGTCGTGTCTTTAGGCCTTCGGCATGACTAAATTCAGAGTAGAGGGTGGAGAAAAAAAAGAAAGCCACTCGGAATATAGTTCAGTTGCTGGATAACCATGTGGTGAGAGTAGAGATTCTAATTATTGAGTGATGCGTTTTTCCGTCATGTGAAGTGATTATTCCCAATTTCCAATAACATAAAGAAGGTGATTTAAACATCCAAAAGATGTAAATAGTTCGTTGTGCATTGTGAAGAAGTGCAATGGTATAAGTGTGTGTGTTATTGTGTATTCGATGGTATGTGTGTCCAAACATCTTGTGGTGATCGTGTTAAATTGTGAAGATTGTTGTGTTACCATGAGAGTTACAGAAGAGGAGTGACATTACAAACGATACTCGGATCTTAGGATTTAGCTTCATTCTTGTGGAAAGAGGTAAATGGCTCCGAATCCATGGAAATAACCTGGCAATGATAATTTTCACCTCTTCAAACTAATTTTATCCATGTACTTGTTCGTGAAAACAGTTATATTGGATTTATTAACGACACGACAGTGTCCTTAGAATTATTTACCTTCACGGTACAACATTATCTCATGCATACGAATGACTCCGAAAATTATGTAATTTTGTGATTGATAAAACTAGATTTAATTCCCCAATAATCATTTCAGTTGGCGCAAGAGACGATCTCAATTTCTTATTTTCTTTTCAACGTTTTATTATTGGTAAAATGCCGATTTAAATAAGGTGCCTTTCCGTCTTAGAGTAAGGATTAGCAGAGGGCGGGTACCTCTTAAGAAAATACATAGAATGTATCTCGTGACTTGTGAAATTTAAGAGGTATTGAGTCCGGGAGGAAAATTAAGCTCACATCAAAATTAAATACAATATATTAAAATATGATTCACCTGATTCACCAATGAAATGCCACTAAGCTTCCCTTAAATGACCTTTCTTAACAAATGCACTGCAATTATCCACCATTCCGCGTATTGCATGCAGCTTGCGTGACACAATTCCACATCAGGATTGACGAACGATACCTGTTGGACCAAAGTAGTGTCGTCACCCGCCCGCCAACAATCCTTACTCTAATTTTAAGCTTTCCCTCGATCACATCTACCGCAATTTTTTAAATAAAAAACTTCGAATACACGGTCATCTCCACATGCACCCACGCCAACAAATGTTTGTAAGACATCCGCAAAATAAAAGAGTTTTCCATGAAACATTATTCGTAACGATTGTCTACCGATTAAAATAGGTTCGCATGGAATATTTTGCTCATAATTTCGGCGTTGTCTCTTTCCCTCATGGATATAGCAAAGTAGTGAAATTTTTAAAGAGGGTAGGGTTAACATCGACATAAAATTCTGCATCTCTACTGAGGATAGTTATTAATTGATATAATAGGTAAAATTTCTCTTGAATTTAGCTGATAGCAAGTCAGATAGTTGTATCTACCAAATTAATTTTTTTAATGAAATTATGTCCTCTAAAAACAATTTTAGAATCGATGCGCGGTTTTACTGAGATTTAAAAAATAATCGTAGGTTATTCTCATCCTTAATTTGTCTATATATTATTTTTTGCGATCAGGGCATTAGCATTGCAGTACAGAATAGCGTCATTAATACGGACGTCGAAAATCCGGATCCACATTTGGCGACAAAAATTTGACTGAATATAATTTACATACACAAATATAAGGTGATGTCTGATTTAAACACTAGATGATACATTTATATTAATTCATGTATTTTCACGCCTATTAGTTATTGTGTATTGCATACAATCTTTTTAAGGAGCAGCTGAAAGCCGTAGCCTCCAAGATAAGAATTTTTATTGTTGATTGTGCAACTAACATATTGTTTGTGCCACAACCTAGAAAGCCTGAAATGCATAAATTGAGCTTTCTCACTTTATAATTTTTCTATCTACACTTTATTTCCATTTAAGGGGAATATTTGTAGGTTATGAATTACAGTAGCGCATATTATTAACTCGGATGTCAAAATACAGGACCGTTGATAATTTGGATTATCTATCGGAACTTAAGATGAAGTGACTGCGAAGTACATAACCACATATGCAGGAATATTTCATTGATATACTGCGTTACAATTTCATATTAAATGGTTTTTAATAACCTGCTATAATATATGTTTTTGATTCCGTTAGTATATCCATTATATTTGATAATGTGGACTTGATCCCGTTTCAATTAAGATAACAGACGCTATTCTGTACTTATAACGAGTATAAATCAGCTGGAAAGAAACGGGGGATTGAGTATTCATAGTTGGACGCATTCATTCAAAGTTTAGGTCGACGGTATGGGTAGGTGTGAGGAAGGAGTTTGGAGGATGGGACTAAAGTGATTCCTCATAAATGTGCTGAGAACTGAAGGTCGTTGAAGGTAGAAAATCGGTCCGATAGTCGCTTGCCACTCCCATAGATTGCATTAACGGAGAACATATGTAAAAATCAGTATGATTCAAATATCGTTCCTTTTCTTTAATGATATACATGGGCCGCGCAATTGCCATAACATGGAGCAAGAGATATAGGTAACAAGGGAAATGGTCATAAATAGAATTTATTTAAAGAGGAATTCCCTCCCCAAGAGGGAACCCTTCGTAGTCATGTCCGTCTAAAGTTATCATCTTAATACCCCGTCCTCAGATCCACGGAGCCATTTAGCGGTCCAGACGAATTTAAGAATCATCACCCATGAATGTGAAATGTTGTCAAAAATATCACGCACGAGAGGTGCATAGTGGCGTCCGTGAGAAATAGAAGTCTAGATAAAAACAAATTCAAAGTTACGAGAGTTTGAGGTGAGTCAGATCTGTTTTTGCAGGATTTAGTTAGGTCAGATTTTCGGGGGTGAGCCGTAGTATAGGCAGGAAGGAGATTGGCACCCTTTCCTACATTGCAATTTCAATTCAATGATTATGAAAATTAATGTTTTTCACTCACGACGCGACGTCTCGATGCTTCTCGTGAATTTGTGCTCCGCCGGCATTCTCCCACAAGGTGTGCTAAGTTTTTCTTTCTTCTCACTTCATGGCCAAATCCGTGACAGCAGCCACGACGAACTCTAGGTCCAGCGCCACTGCAAAATTCCACAAAATACGAAGGTATGATAAAGGTTTTTGGAAAAAGGTATACCGGCTAATGACTTTACGAATTCCATGGTTTGAATTAACGTTAAGTATTATCCTCATCTGTATCACATCTTGGGAATGTATTGACACGATGATTTAATACACAATTGGTAACGAAAAATGTCAATAACTGACCACACAATACATGCTAAATAACTCTATCTGAAAAACAGGGAAGTAATCGGAGAAATTGAAAAAATACTTATCGACTTAAATAGGGCTAAGGATTGAATAAATGCCAATAATCCATCTAATGGAACTTGATGACTTCAGGGAATATTAATGAGGGGTGCTGTGACTATTTGAGCATTATAGCAAATCTGCAGTGGGGCGTAGAACTCTATTTGAGGGGCTTAAGAAAATGTAGTTATATTCATCGCTCGTTCAATCCGAAGGTTGTTTTGAATAGACGTAAATATGGATAGAATAGCCGATAGGAGAACGCAGTGGAAAACTACGCCAGAACGCTCTCCGATCACAAAGGATGACGACACTTGATGCATAGTACTTGAACTTGAAAATACTCACTTAATCGCGATCAATCCATTGAATTTCTGCCACACGCGTACGTCCGTGCCGAATCGTTCCCATTACTCCGTACTCACGATCTCTGTAAGCAGAAAATCAGACTCGATATTGGGACCACTGAAATATGGTAATGAAGACGTCTTCCGAAAAATGC
Organism: Ischnura elegans; assembly: GCF_921293095.1. Taxonomy (NCBI): domain Eukaryota; kingdom Metazoa; phylum Arthropoda; class Insecta; order Odonata; family Coenagrionidae; genus Ischnura; species Ischnura elegans. The sequence continues at coordinate 133,081,150 of NC_060247.1, read as the reverse complement.
ACATAAGAGGAATACACTAACAAGGTTTCTTTCGAATTCTATAGAAACCATCCAAGAATCCCTAAGTTCTAAGGAACATCAGTTTTTACCTATATCACTCGCTAAGGAGATATTGAGAGAATTGCTTACTAATGCAATTTCATCTGAAAATGCTACCAATCAACCCTTTCGTTGTATTTTGATAGACATTTGCCGACATCCGGCACACTCACAATCAGTAATGGAATGAAACGATGGCAATTAAAATTCACATGAATAATACTTTACTTACTTAATCACGATCAATCGCGTGAATTTCGTCCCAGCAAGCCACTGTTAGAGTCAAGTTATCTAGTAACTCCAATAAAAGCCCACATTTTTCACTCCATTCAAAATTCTCCAGCATGCCCATATAATTCAGTCCGTCAGTCACGTTGGGCGTCACACCGATGTTGATGAACTTCAGGACGGTGTCCGTTGGTGTGCAACTGTTGCGCTAACAGTGCGGAAGTAATTCGAAATGAAGCAAGCGAACGATTCAAAGTCAGGTGACGGTTAACATGAGGGGTGGGGGTGGAAATGACATTATGCCGTTGTCACTTGGTCGAACGGAGCATTGAAACCGGTGGAAAGTCAAAAGGGCCCATGCACTGAAACTGCAATGGAGGTTCTTTATAAAACTATATTATTTTAAATTAATAGAGTAAAATGTAAATATGTTTAATGTAAAATATTACATTTTAAAATTAATTTAAATGCAATCATATTTATTCATTTAACGCTGAAACTCTGTTTTTATTTTTATTTTACGAAATATTTCGGGCTTATTTTCGTGACGTCATAGATGTCCTTCACGCACGTGACCATTCGGTCTCGGAGTTTCGATTCTTGTCAGTTTCCTGGAGACCGGCGTGGCGTTAAGAGGTAAGTAAAGAAGCCAAACATGAATTAGTTATTGTGTTCCTGTTTCACACCCATGAAATTACCGTACATTTTAGTGTTTGAAATACGCTTTAACTCTCTGCAATTAACGCCGATATTTATTCAATAGTCCTATGCTTCATCAAGTTTTATTCCGCAGAGATTCATGTTTTACCCTTAGCAAAGAACCTCAAAGTTTGAAGGTAGTATTTTCGTGATATCTCCGCTAGTGATGTGTGTGCTTTCATTGTTCATGCCAAAGATACGATGATAGTGGGGCTGATTTGTTTTAGATTTTTAATCCGTCCGCGATAGTGACAGTTCATTCGCTTTCACGGGTCCGATTGCTATTGTGAAACGAGATGCGTCCAAATTGTTGATTACCAAGTGCAATGTCTAGTGCTATAGTTTCGGTAATGTTGCTTGCATATTGCACGATTGTAAATTGTCCCTTGCAGCGAACTGTAGTTCATATTGTGATCCTTCAGTCACCAAGGCGGATTCTGATTAATTTCACCTGAATTGAGTGCTAGTGAATGTAATCATTTGTATCCCATCGTTGGCTGAAAGAGATTGTGATCGAGTGTTCGCATTTTCGTAGCTCTCGCCGAAAGAAATTCTGAAAAAAAAAATCGGAGGCTAGTCGTCAAGAAAATTTTAATTTTCGTAATATTGTGCCATTTGACTGCAAGATACCTTGTCCAGCTGGTACCGGACATATGGCGTTATGAAGAGAGCCTGCTGGATTCATTTCTTTATATTTCGCTTTGAGAGATGAAATAGACGCCTCTCCTTGGTGCAGTCGGCAAGTGCTTGTAATTGCTTAAACGTTTCACAATAAGTCGAGAATTCCATCTGAATTTAACCAAACAGCACCTTCAAGATTTCTCCATTTTCAACTTCTTGGGCGTTGATTTACAAGGCCTTAGCAATCAATAAGGAAATGTGATTGAATAAGTTGGTGAATTAATTGTTACTTTTCCCTATTTTCATTTTCTATCAAAGCCTTTACGGAATCATAGCAGTAGGATGTAGCTGAGGTAACATTTTATAAAGGCTTGGTTACACGGTGCATTAACATGTGCGAGTTAATTTCTGTTAGTGTGAATTACTTTTGTGGACCGGAACGGAACATGTACGAATGCATTAACTAAATAAGAACAGGTTCTATTTATTGTTCATGCATTCACTCAAGTTGGGTGGTTACACAAGACATTTTCGTGTTCATTCACGCGTTCATACATTTATGCATTAACTTGTACGAGTTAATGTATCGTGTAAACAGGCCTTAATTCAGCTTTTATGCATTTTCTACTCTTGACTGGTGCATAACGACAGCATTATGTTAAAATGCCTTTTTCTAATTATTTCCAGCAATTCCCGTTCGTGTAAAATAAGTGGTGTCCCATTTTACGAGTGATATTTTTTTGGAAGTCTTCTACATTGGAAAGAGATCGCGCAGAATGAATGGTAAGCAAATTTCTCTATTCAATACAATACATTATTTAATTATGTTATCTGCCAAAAGGTTGCAACTGCTAAGCTAATCTTTAATCTTTATTAGAAATAGAAGGATTTTTTAATTCATATACTTAGGCTTACGAGCAAACAGTTCTATTTTTATTTGTCTTGTTCCTCCGTGAATTCTAAAAAACATTCGAACACCATCAGAGAAAAGCCCAAATAAGATCACGGAATTTTTTGCGTTCAGGATTCTTTGATGCAGATCGCGAGATGGAAGTGACAGATTTTTGTGTTTTTTTTTCTATTGAATAGTTCACTTGTTTCAAAATTTGCCATTAGGCCTCGTATTGGCATATCAAACCTTTCGTTACGAATATTAGTGTCTTCTGATTACGTATTGACGTGTGATCTCCCAAGTATATTGGCATTTGGTGCAAGGTTGACTTTGTTCATTTCGGTGCTGTTATTTTTTGGGCAGTAGGTTGGTTAGTTTATGACATTACACGTTTGTAAGTAAATTTTACTTATTATTAATATTGCTGCTGTAAATCGAAAGTATTTTAACCTCGTAAAGTAAACTTAACCCTCTTAGAGCCACGGGTCGATGTATCGGCTTTTGCTCCACGGGCGAAAATTGCCACGAGCCGACATATCGGCTTGAGCGTAGACCGGACTTTCAAACTAATATTGTTGTAATAATTAAATTTATCCTTTATCCAATGTATTAGAATATTATAATCAACAAATAATCTCTTTTTAGTGAAATAAAAAACACTACATTGATATCTAAAATAGTAACTTCATATTGTGTTTTTTCATAAAGTGCTACAGAACTCTTAAATTTAGGTTGGCACTTTTCGCTAGTACCACCAAATTTCGATGGCACTAAGAGGATTAATCGTATTGTCTCCTTGAATTCTACTGAAAATCTATTAATCTTCAATAAGCTTTCATCTATGCAGCTTTTGATTCGCTCTTGCGTTGGTATCTTAAGGATAATAAAACTTATGGCAAAGGCTCCTGACTTAATCGTTCACTTCTTCTTTATGAATTTAGCAATAACTTCAGTTAAGGATCCCATGCAGTTAGGAGATATTTGCTATTGATACTCGTGTGTAGGGCTTAAAAACTATCCAGCTGGTTTTTTTTACCCTTAGGCACTTAATAGTATTGACTCTTAAAAATCTACTGAAAATCTATTAACCTTCAACGAGCTTTCGTCTTTACAACGCAAACAGCTTTTGATTCGTTCTTGCGTTGGCATCTTAAGGATGTTAAAACCTTTATACCATATATATATGGTCTAAGTTGAAACCTATGGCAAAGGCCCCTAACTTAACCGTTCACTTCTTCTTAATGAATTTAGCTATAACTTCACTTAAGGATCCCGTGCAGTTAGGAGATATTTGCTGTTGATACTCACGTGTAAGACCAAAAATATAAGAAGCTGTTTTCTTGTACCCTTAAGGGCACCTATCACAGTCGCTTTATTGTTTTCCTGTATTATTCAAACGGATATTTTTTGACTCGCAATATTTCCACTGGAGTAATTGCCTCCGTGATAATAAAATTAAACAATGATGCGTAACATACGATTTCAAATACGATCAAATAATTGTATCATAGCTGCTTACTCCTAAATTCTGCTTCCCAAATTTTACGGAATAGATACGTTGATAATCAGAGTTAATGACTTGAATTTACTCTTCAGCAAACCTTTGGCGCACACAAAGACTCTTTTTCTTTTAATCCTTCTTTTTATAAATGCTGCGGCCATGACTTCCAGCAATCTCTATCTTCATCCTCTCTCTTCGTGTCATTGTTAGATGTGTGCATCCCGATTCAATCGCCAATACTACTTCGATGCAACAAGGTCACGGTCGTCGTTTCTTCCTTTTGCAAAGAATTTTTCTTCCTATAAGATCCTTTATGCAGTTGTGCTGTGCAGTACTGTCCGATGGACTTAAGTTTCTTATTTTAATATTTTTAAATAGTCCTTTTCCTG